>NC_081412.1:132024910-132366022 GCF_030272615.1 Cryptomeria japonica
TAGAGGTTGAAGAGTTTGTATAAATATATATATGCAATAATCATTGAAAGTGATCATGATATTTGCAAATATTGAATCAATCATTCAGTAGAAAAGAAGATGTGTGAAGTCATGCAAAGAAGTGTGTTGCAATGAAGATTTGACAGTGAGCTTAATCAGAACTATACTCAAGCATATGCAAATTCTATTCTCATAGTTCATATTATCCAGACTATAGTTCGAATGTTTTTGTAAGTCAGTGAGACTTCCTATAAGGCAGTGAGCCTTCCCTTAAGGTTGCATCCTTTCTAGGTTTCTTATTTTGAGCAATGAGCTCTAGGTGGTGTGCCTAAATGCATGTGCATTCCCATTTTAATATTCACATTTACTTCTAACAGGGTATTATCTCATTTTGGGTAGGTTCCCACCATGGTTTTTCCCTTAACTGAGTTTTACATGTCAAAAATCTTGGTGTTATGTGTGTTATTGATGTGGTGTTGTTTAATGCTTTAACTATTCATTATTAGATCATAAATGTGGTTTAAGTTGCATAAGTTCTTGGTGAAAAATGATATATGATTTACCCCCCCCCCCTCTCTCAATTTGTCGCATTGTTGCCAACAATTGGTATTAGAGCTAGATCCTCCAGAAGAAGCTTGACCGCTTGAGGAGATTTGGGATGGCAACCTTTTCTTTCAAGAAGGATAGTCTGAGATTTGATGGAATGAACTACACTCTCTGGAAGAGTCGGATGCAAGTTCATTTGAGATGCATTGGAGAAGAGTACTAGAAGATCACTTAGAATGTATACAATGTTCCACAGAATGGTCCTACTTCTCCGGATGAGATAAAGGAAGCATAATACAATATTACAGCCAAGGAATAATTATTGAGTGCCTTGTCAGATTATGAGATGACTAATGTGATGGATCTTGAAACCGCTCATGAGATCTGTGTAAAGTTGGAAACCTTGCATGAAGGTGATAGTCATGTGAATATTGCTAAGTTGTAGAGCTTGAAGGGTAAATATGAGAACTTGAAGATGGGTGAAGATGAGAAAATTGCTTCTTTTATGCAAAAAGTGAATGATCTTGTGTATGGAATCAAATGTGTCGGTGGTGTCCTTCAAGAGTCTGAGATTGTTGCTAAAGTGTTGAGATCCTTGCCTCCTTACAAGCATAATTTTGTTGATATTGATGAGATCCGAACTGTGACAAATGTGACAAGAGACATGTTGATCGGTAAACTTGCTACTTTTGAGTTGAGTGAGTTTGGAGACTCTAGATTCCTAAGACTGAATTTGCATTCAAAGCTACTATATCTGGAAAGCGGAGATATGATCTAGGAGAAAATTCTACAAGGGTATCTAGATATGAGAAAGAGATGAAAGAGATGGAAGATGAAGAAAGAAAGCTTGAGGAGCTTGAAGCACTTATTGCTAGAGTCCAAAAGATGTCGGTAAGTATGAAGGAAAGTTACCTCTTAAATGCTTTCCATGTAATAAGATAGGACATTTTGAATCAAGGTGTCTGGAAAGATAGAAATCCTAAGAAGCCATTTAGGACATATAAGCCTAAATATCAAAAGAAGTATTATGTTGTTGATGAAGGTGTGACAGATAATGAGTCGGATAACGGTAATTCAGGAGATGAATTTGTGTTCATTGCTATCAAGGAAGATGGTCTTGTAGCTACAGAGTCTACAAGTTACACTTATGAAGAGAAAGCTTTATCTACTAAAGTTGAGGAGAAAGATGAATGGGTAATTGACACTGGTCTCATCATATGACAGGTGATAAGAGTAAATTTGTGAGCTTGGAAAGGTATGATGGTGGTATGGTAAGATTTGGAGATAAAAAAGCTTGTGTGATCCGTGGTAGAGGTTCTATTTCTCTTGATGGTAAGCATAATATTGATGATGTGTTGTATGTTGAAGGTTTAAAGTATAATATTTTGAGTGTTGGTCAGATGGTTGATAAGGGATATAACTTGAAATTCAAGAATGACAATGTGAGATCTTAGCTTCGGAACTAAGATTGCATTAGGGACAAAGACTAAAGGTAATATCTTTCACTTGAATGGTGGTGGTAAAAATTTTTTGATTGCTCAAATTGATGAAAGTTGGTTATGGCATAAAAGGACTTGTCATGTAAATTTTGATTGCATGGTTAAGAAAAGTTCTTCTTAAGAAGTAATATATCTACTAAAGTTAATAAAGCCTTCTAATCTAGTATATAAGGAATGTCAATTAGGGAAGTACACAAGAGTTACTTATAAGAGAAAACAGTATAATTCTAATGGATTGTTGGATCTTGTGCATAATGATCTATGTGGTCCTTCTAAAGTGAGAAGCTTCCAGGGTGATAGGTATTTCATGGTGTTGATTAATGATTACTCAAGGATGATGTGGGTTACCTTCTTAAAGGAGAAGTATGAAGCACTGAAGAAGCTCAAAATTTTCAAAGCTAGAGTTGAAACTGAGACTAGAATGAAGCTGAAGTGTTTAAGATCCGATAAAGGTGGAGAATTCACCTCCAGTGATTTTAATGCATATTGTGAACAACATAGAGTTAAGAGACAATTATCTGCTCCTAGGACATCATAGCAGAATGGTGCTGTGGAAAGGAAGAATAGAATAGTTCAAGAAGCTGCTAGAACCATGATAATTGAAGGAAATGTTTTGCATGTATTTTTTATAGAAGTTGTGAGTACTGCAGTATACACTCTTAACTGAGTATATTTCAAAGGTGATACGGGTAAAACTCCTTATGAATTATGGTTTGGTCATGCTCCTACTATTAGATATTTCAAAAAAATTGGTAGTAAATTCTATATCAAAAGAAATGAAGATCTTGGAAACTTTGATGCTATATGTGATGAAGGAATCTTTCTTGGTTATTCTACTAAAAGTAAGGCCTATCAGTGTTATAATAAAAGATTGAGAAAGATGGTTGAAAGTTCTAATGTGAATGTTGATGAAGATAATATAAGACAGATTAGTTCTTGCGAATATGATTATGATGATCAAGATGCTAGTTTATATAGAGGAAAGCTCGTGAAGACCCAAAACCAAGTTCAGATTGCTTCGAAAAAGTCTAAAAATGAAGGTGTAGATGCTAGTACATAAGGAAGAGTTCAAGAACCTGAAATTCAAGAAAATCCTAAAACCCCCAAGTATGTGAGGTTGAATCATTCAGAAAATCAGATTATTGGTGACAAGAATAAAGGTGTGATGACTAGAAGAAGACTTGCTAAAGAAAATTTTTTGATTTCTAAGATTGAGCTATGGAAGAAGAATTGAATCAAATTGAGAAAAATAATACATTGATTCTTGTTCCTAGACCTAAGGATAAAAATGTAATTGGAACTAAATGGCTATCCTGGAATAAGTTGAATGAACAAGGTGAAGTTGTCTGAAATAAAGATAGACTTGTTTGTAAAGGTTATTCACAGATGGAAGGAATTGATTATGAGGAGATGTTTACTCTAGTGGCTAGAATTGAAGTTGTTAGATCATTTCTTGCCTATGTTGCTCACAAAGATTTCAAGGTTTATTAGATGGATGTCAAATCAGCTTTTCTTAATGGAGAATTGGAATAAGAAGCCTACATTGAGCAACCATCCAAATGGATTTCAGCTCACAGATGAAAAGGACATGGTTTGCTGGTTGAAGAAAGCATTGTATGGATTGAAGAAAGCCCCTAGAGCCTAGTATGCTAGATTGGAGGATTCAACAAAGGCAATGTTAATGACCGGAAGAGTACTACAGGTGGTGCATTCTTTTTGGGGAAGAAGTTAGTCTCTTGGGCAGGCAAGAAGCGGAATGTTATTTCCTTATCTACTACAAAAGTTGAATACATTGTTGCTACTAGCAATTGTACTCAGGTAATTTGGATGAAGCAGATGTTGAAGGACATAGGAGTTATTTATGATGAGCCTAGTGCTATATATTGTGATAATTCACGTGTTATCAATATTTCAAAGGATTTGGTGTTGCATTCCAAGACAAAGCATATATCAATCAAATTTAATTTCTTGAGAGAGAAGATGAATGAGAAAGAAGTCAGGTTGGAGTATGTATCTAAAAAGGAATCGATTGTAGATATCTTTATGAAGCCTTTGCCTAAAGATAATTTTGAGTATCTTAGAGAGAAGTTAAGGTCCCCTCTTGATGAGATTTGCATCAGTCCTGTGAACTTCACAGAGTTATTTTATGCTCTGGATTGATGAGTGAGGCTGCTACTCAGGGGGAGTAGTTAGTGTCAGTGTTGGTAGTTCATATGTTTATATTTGTAGGGAGATAATCTTGATTCCTGAGCCTTTTTCATTGATGTCAAAGGGGGAGAGAAGAATGTGAAAAACTCTATAAGAGTGTAGAGCATTTTGAGATTTGATTTATTTGTCAAAGGGGGAGTTGATCTTGTGATTTTGAGGGAGATTGTTGAGAGTTGATTTCTTTCTTTGCATTGATTGATTTTCACATTCATTTGTTGCCATCAATGCCAAAGGGAGAGATTGTTGGATATTGGTTGATATGTTGTCATTGATGTCAACATATGTGGAGATTGTTGATGAGGAGATTGATGGAAAGTTTTCTTCTATGTATTACAGTGTTGCAGTTTGATTGGATGAGTCGGTTTAGCCTGCGTATTGTATATGAGCTGATACGGTTTAAAGGGTTTCTAGTATGTTGTTTGTATATGGGTCATTCCCATTTGTAACTTGGTTTGCATGATGATTTGATCAAGTTATGAGATCCAGTATTGGGATGTTATGTAGTTGTTCGTGTTATTCAGTATTCTGGTTTGTGCTCCATATTGCTCTGGAATTGCTATATATTTGGTTGCAGATGAGTGGAATGTGTGTCTTCTGTTAGCTTGGTCCATGACTTGGATATCCACAAGCAAATCTTTCAGGTTGACAGTCAGTTATGTTGATGTTCTTGAGCTCCAATAGAGAGATGATGATGATTCTGGTAATTTGAGTTGTTTTAGTTGTCATGATGCAATTTATGTTGCTTGTGAATTTCTCTAGATCGTGTTCTATGCTTATTGGTGGTTTTCATTGATTATTGTGCGTGTTATTGAATATTATTTGTGTCTGGTAATGTTCTTTGTGTTATACGACATTCTTGGGGGTTGTAGCATGTTACAGATGATCGAGGTGTAATTGTTGGAGGTGTTTCATATTTGCGGTGTTAATTTGGGTCCAGACTATGTTATAGCCGAAAATGTTTTGGTCCACATGTATTGTTGTAGCGTGTGAGGATATTATTTTGTAAGTATTGAGGGTTTAGCCGACCTTGAAATAGAGGTAATAATCATTGAAAGTGATCATGCTATGTGTGAATATTATATCAATCGTTCAGTAGAAGGTAAGATGTGTGAAGTCATGTGAAGAAATGTGTTGCAGTGAAGATTTGACAGTGAGATTAACTGGAACTATACTCAAGCATATGTAGATGCTATTCTCACAGTTCATATGATCTGGATTGTAGTCTGAATGTTTTTGTAAGTCAAAGAGACTTCTTGTAAGGCAGGGAGCCTTCCCTTAAGGTTGTATCCTTTCTGGGTTTCTTATTTTTGAGCAGTGAGCTCTAGGTAGTGTGCCTGAATGCATGTGCATTCCCATTGTAATATTCACATTTACTCCTAACAAGGTATTATCTCATTATGGGTAGGTTCCCAATGTGGTTTTTCTCTTAACCGGGTTTTCTACATCAAAAGTATTGGTGTTATGTGTGTTATTGATGTGGTGTTGTTTAATGCTTTAATTGTTCATTATTAGAACATAATTGTGGTTTAAGTTGCAAAAGTTTTTGGTGCAAACGGATTCACCCCCCCCCCCTTAGTTTGTTGCATTGTTGCCAACACCAATCAAGTTATGGTATCTCCTCAACACCTACATATCATAATTATTGTCTTCTTAAGGAAATTATTTGATCGTTGGTATAGCCATTATTTTTTTATCAATCTATTATAATTAATCAATTAGTCAAGTACTATCACATTAATCGATTATGATAATCTTCCTTGATTAATTGATGCTTAGTTAATATCGTAATTGTTGTCATTTGTCTTGATGATCCTTATCGATTGAACCATCACCTCGTTCTCTTAAATCGACATTTCTTGGTATTATACAAGTTTATTGTCTTCCCATTAACATTAGTCCATGCTAGTTTATATTTATTCATTGATCTTCCCATGAATGTATACTTATTAAAGTTATCTAAAAAGTAAGATGGGGACATCATATTCTCCCCTTCTTGGAGATAATATCTTCAAGAATTTCATATTGTCTTATTTATTTCCTTAAGGTTTTCTCATATTATTTAATCTTGGTCCTTGAGGGTTCCACCTGGTGCAAGAGCACCTAACCCAAACATACACCAGGAGGTTAAAGATCATGTCATGAATCATTTCACTCATATTTGAGTTTATATGGTCATTTTAATGTATTTTGAGTCATTTTGTGAAGCAATGTAAGACATTTGTTCAAGATGTGTATTTGAGTCCTAATATGGTCTAGGAGGTCACATTGTGCAAATATGCCCATGGAAGGGTAAATAGGATGTAAAATTTTGTTTTGATTCCATCTAAATGTATTTCAAGTGCACAAGCAAAGATTAGGGGTCATATTTATCAAAATGTCAAAATTGTCAATTGTGTCAAAAAAGTTGTCAAGCACAAATTGCATTATAAAGTTGCAAACCAAGAATGTAATTGGTCTTAGGTAGTTGTAACTTCCATATGGATGTGTGGAGGTTATAAAAACCATCCTTTGATCAAATCCAATGGGTGTGTGTAATATTGGAGGAAGGAAATGAATAATATTTGAAGTTTTTACACACTCCACATTGTTTTCTGGGTATTGCAGTCTGATCATTCACATTTTTCTTTATGAAAAATCATTGGTATCCATTGGAAATGTATTGGATATGATAATGGCATGAGTTAACTTTGTTTTCCCTTTGGTTTCATTCAATTCCAATCAGTTTGAAGCAAGTTATGCAAGATTTGGTGAAAACTGTCAAAAAACCCTCCAAATTGGGGTTTGTGGAGAGTTTCACTAAAATCTTTTGATTTCACCATTGGAAATTGTTGTAACTTTGGTGTTTGATATAGGTTTGAACTATCTTTCAAATTAATTCAGTTTCAATGTGATTGGTTAAGTATTTAATGAGATATTTGATGCCCTAGGCGGACTGGGTATGCACATTTCTTGTTTTTTCTGTAACAGTCAAAAAGGTCTCGGTACAGAGGGAATAACTTTCAAATGAACCGTTGGATCGTTCTCAATTTTGGATATGGTTTTAGAAACATAGTTTTATACAGCCTCATTGAAGCGATCTTCCAAATATTCTCAGGTTTTAAAGTTATTAATAACTGAGTACGGGTATATCAAACTGTCATTAACCGGGACAGCATAATGCATTTTTGGTCTTGATTAATGTTCAAGGGGTTATAAAATGATATGATGGATTTGATATTGGATTGGTTGGTTGATATTAATATTAATTTGGACTGTATAATGATGATTATGATCAGATTATGCCTCTAATGCAATTGAAGGTGTTGTGTTGAGATTGGAACTCCATGTTGATTTGGGGTTCTTGAAGGGTTTTTCATGATGCTCCGCATCACCACCATCCTTTGATAAATTCTTGCATGCTTTCTTTGATCTTTTATATATGTTTGAGAGATGTGCTTAGAAAAGAGTCCTTATGAATTGATTATTCTCCTCAAGTTGTTGATGCATATATCCCTTTTTCTTTCCCTTATTACTTCATGAGGTGTTCTTGTTCTTATCTTGTGTGAAATAATATCCTATATCCCTCTTAAACTCATGTCTTCTCCATTAACCCTGAATTTAAAGATCATAGATCCAAAGTCTTATGTGAATGGACCAATGGATTTAATCCATTGTATTCCCAAGATCATATCTATGTCTCCCAATTCCAACACATGAAAATCATCACATAGCTTGTATTCCTCAATGGTGACTTCTAGCCTTGTTTCTATGTTTTGGCAATTTACACTTGATCCATTTGCAAAGACTATGGGGAATAATCTTTTCTCATAAGTGGATACCTCTTATGTTTGTAGGGGAGAGGAGTTTATAAATTTATGTGTAGCTCTTATGTCAATAGGGATGATGATGGGATGTATGTGAAGGTATTCTTAGACTTTAAATATGGAAGGATCATAAGCTTCCATAATGATGGCTAGGGTACTATTCTTCCTTAGTGAGGATGGGGATCTAGCTTCATCCTCTGATTCACTACTACCTATGCTATCATATTCTTCCCCATAACTATTTGACCTTACTTCAATATAATGAATCTTTCATTTCATCATGCATCTATGGTAGGGTTCCCATGCCTCCTTGCATGTGAAGCATTATTTCTTCCTTCTTAGTTCTTGATGAGTTGCTTCATCTAGCTGGTTTCTTCTAGGAGCCTCCCTCTGGATTGGTGTATTGAGTTTCTCCTTGGGATTTGGAGTTTCCTTGTATGGTATCTTTACTTTGTTCATCCTGGGGTCCACGTCCCTAGATTTATTTATTGCTTCTTGTAGGGTACTAGGATTGAGAGCCTTCACCCACCCTCTAAGTGGATCCATCAATCCATCCATGAATAGGACTATGAGATTCCTTTTGGAGATTTTAGTGACAAGGACTGATATCCTTTGAAACTCCATTATATAATTGTCTATGGATCCCTTTTTATTTTTATTTATTTATGCCAATTCTTTGAAATGTAGTTTGGGATCTTTGTTATCAAATCTCTCAATGAGTATTTATATAAAATCCATATAAGATGTGATCCTTGCATGACCCATGGTGGTCATCCCATGATACCACCATTCATGTGCTACTCCATCTAGATGTAGAAATGCATACTTGAAGGCTTCTTCTTCAGTCATTGGGTGTAGTTGGAGGTAGGTGCCTAAATTTTGCACCCATGCCTTGGTTGCAGTATTTCCATCATAATATGGAATGTTGAGTTTTCCCACCTTACACTTTAGTTTATAATAGTTGTCTTGATTGCCTCTCCTTGGTAAATATCTCATTCTCAAACCCACATAGTCTTTTAATGACATTTAAGTTTGGAGTGCTCCATCTACCCAATCTTGTCAGAATAGATCTTGAATATCTACTAATAAAGGTCCATTTTCTTCTTGTGGTCCAACTCTTAGTGTAAAGGTTGGTATCATGTGTCTATAACTCTTTATGGTTGTCTTATGGCTTGGAATTCCATTGGTTTATTGTCCTTCATTCCCTCCTGGGTTACTATTATTATTTGTTGAGATGTTAATCACTATTTATGAGAGAATATCAATTAGTTGAACCATTCTTTGTTGAGTATTTATTTGTTCAGGAAATAACTAATCTATCTTCCTACCAAGGTATTCATCGCCCATTCTTGTTCCTTCTTGTTGTCTATTCTTGTTGTCTTGGCCTTAGTTCTTGCATTGATAGGTATTCAATTCTTTATCACTCATAAACATTCACAGGTTGATAGGATTTATTTCTCTTATACCACTTGTAATATCCCCTTATCTAATGACATATGGAAATATGGACAATTAGCTTATAAGAATCAATTTCAAGTGACTTCTTTCCTCAATAAATCAAATAATGCTTAAGATAATAATAATAATAGTAATAGAAATTACTTGATTGCAAAATAATAATTTATGATATCACTCAATGGATGGTTGTCCTTATGAAATACAATTGATACCACTCATATTTAGCTATTATATGCTATATAGTAAATAATGTCCCTGCTATTCCAAATATGGCACTTGGATATATGTAATTGATCTTGAATACTAGATATATCTGATCTACAACTATGATCAGATTAGATGTTGCTTTCCCTGATATAGCTTCGAAGTATATGCAAGTTGTGATATCCAATCTATAGAGATGAAGAGAGAGTATTGTTCTTTCTAATGTGACACAAAGTAATGTATGCTTCAAGTCTCCTTCTGATGACTATAACAATAATACTATGAGGTTGTGTCTAATTTGGCAATGGAACTATGTTGATATTGATCCTCCATTTTTAACATTGATGAGAGATGATCTTGTTGTCTCTGATTGTTACTTGAACTTCATGCAATGAGGGTACATTGTTTCTGAACACAATATTGGGGCTTCGGCCTACTCACGACAATCTCTTCCAAAACTACAAATAAGAAATTGATGAATACTAAGAGGGGGGGTGAATTAGTATACAAAAAAATACTGTAATCAATCTTTTAAACAATTTAGCGGATAACCGGTGCAACAGATTCACTTATAAACCAGTTAAGATAAGTGCAAACCAAATAGAAAACAAAGCATTCACCAACAAAATCCCAATCACCATAACACAAGATATTTAACGTGGAAACCCAAATGCAAAAAACCATGATGAGCAGAAACTCACAAGTAACTATCTGCAAGATAGTAACCAGACCGATTAAGGTCATACAATGTTCTTCACCAGAATAGATCCCGTTAGGAATCTAGATCTTTGTTAGGAGATAAGTCCTGTTAAAGACTACCCATTAGAGGATTTGAGATCCACAGTTGTGAACCACCTTGTTAGAGGATTTACAAAGGCTTTGTTGGGCCTACCCGGTTAAGGGATTCAGACTTGTCAAAGATATTAGTAATCAACAAGTGAATGATCTAGATAATAGCACAGTATGCTTAATTAGATCCTTGACAGCTCCTTGTTAATGCATTTCAGCATTACTTCAATCTTCAATATCTCCATACTCTATCTCTTCACACAGACCTAATCTTCTCTTCAATGATCACACATAACCTTTTCTATTCTATATCTCATACATGCAAACCCTAGACATGATGTCCTTATAAAGGAATCTGATTTCATGTCGGTCCAATAGAATTAGACTATAAGTTCCTAGGTACAGTGCATCTAGACACATTTGGTTACACGGCACAAAAACATCATCAAAGTGTTAGTGGATGATAACTCATCACACATTACAATAATACCAGTTGGTAACTCGTCACAGATATATATCGGTTAATACAATATATCGATTACTGGTTGTCAAAAATGAAGACTGGAAGATCGTAGTGTTCCAATCAAAAGTTAACTACCGCTTGGGTCCTTCATACCACTTGAGATCCTCAAACCGCTTGGAGTCTTCATACCGCTTGGGATCTTCAGTCAGTCTATGACCGGTAAACCATCTTTTGCAAAATACCGATAGTCTAAAGACTATTCATTCAATAATACACAATACCAGTTGGAACATTTACCGATTGAGCATAACTCATACATCAAGAAAGTGTGTGTCCATCAATGACAATCAAAACATCATCAAAATGCCAACAATCTCCCCCTTTGGTATTGATGGCAACACTTAGGAAAATTTTGACATCTAAGTGTTTTTACAACAAAAAAGATGCTACAATCAAAATTACTCCCCCTAAGCATATACACTACCCCCTTTGCAAAAATTACAAGTAAGTGCATGAAATGGTAACATTCACCAAAATTTTAATGTACACTACTCCCCCTTTGCCAGCAATGAAAAAGTAATGCAAAGTAACCCCTTTTTCCTTATACAACAAAATAGAGTAGATATTCATGACAATAAGGAATGAAATTTCTCAAAAACAGATTTAAAGTTCTGCATAAAAGTTTTCATGTCCAATGTCCATGACTCAAGTAATGAGGTAGCAACCTCACTTTCAGTCTTCATCTAGAATGCCAGTTCTTCCATTGCATTGATGGTACTCATCTCTTGAGTTACTGTGATAGCTTCCAAGTTGAGAAAACATTTCTGAAGAACCTGCAGTTTTGGCAATAGGAGAAGTTGAAGCTCCTACAAATCTTGAGTCCGGTTGTTGATCTCTAAGTCCATCTTGGCAGTTTGACGCTGAAAATGATGAACAATTTGTCCATATGCAGTGAATAAATCATAGGGCATCTTGAATTTGTTGATGTATTCCTATAACTCCGATTGGAGTTGAGCTTTCTATTTGAGCACATCTTCACAAAACAGATGGGGTTGGCAGATTTTACTCAAAAGTAATTTACCCTCAACCATAGCAACACTGATATCATTTTGTTGCTTAAGTAGTTGTGTCTTGAGTTCATTCATTTGCTTGACTAAGGCAATATTGAGTTCCTTTTCATGGTTCTTTCTTGTAGTTGCTTGAGAAACATCTTCCAAGCATTGTACCTGGTCCTCTACTACGGTATAAAGAAGTTTGAGCTTGGATAGAGAGTAGTCGGAACTGGGGAGGTTAGTACTAGGAATTAGAATGGTAAGGGTGTCAACTGCAATTTGTATGACATCTTGTTCTTTATTCTTCCATAATTCTTCCAGTCTCTCCTTTGCATGTTTGATGTCTTGAAGTAGCTCAGACTCATCTACTGATTTAGTCAGACATGCAAGAGTTAGATCAATAGGACTGGTGGAATCAACCTACTTGGTTTGATCACCGGTTGCCTTGGGAGTCTGCCCTCCTTCTTTGGTCTTGATCTTTGCTTGTTTTCTCTTCTCTACTTCCTTCTCCTCTTCCACTCTTTTCTTTTCTTCTTCTTTCTTTTTCTCTGACTCTTTCTTTTTCTGCTCTTCTTATTTCTTCTCCATTCCTTCCTTCTTCTTATCCTCTTCCTGATTTTTCTTCTCTTCCTCCTTCTTCCTTTCTTCTTCCTTCCTCTTGTCTTCTTCTTTCTTCTTCTCTTCTTCTTTTCTCTTATCTTCTTCTCTCTTCTTCTCTTCTTATTTTCTCTTATCTTCTTCTTTCTTTTTCTTTTCCTCTTTTCTCATGTTTTCTTCTTGCCTTGCTTTTTCCTCATGTTCTTTCTTTGCTTTCTCTTTGTCTCGTTTCTCTTTCTCTGCTTTTTCTTTGTCAAGTTTGACATCCTCATTATCTAATGCATCAACATCAATAGGGTAAATTTGTTCTATCACTCTTTCACCTTGACTGTCAAATACCTCATTCGGTTTGTCTGAGGATAGGTCAGGTGCTTGGTCAGCCTTCCTAGCGGCTTCAGATACTCAGTGTTAGGGTTTCAAGCAGATCCGAAGCAAATATGAACTAACAATTATATGTAGATTTAAATACAAAAAGATAAAGAAATAAAACAGGACACAGATAACACAGAGATTTAACGTGGTTCACCCAGAATGGGTTACGTCCACCATACACAGTCGTCCAATCTTTCTTATTATCCAGCAAAAAATAGTACATCAACCTTACAATGCCTTAAGCATCCCAGCCGCTTATAACATGCATTTTTAGGGCAACAAACAAAGTTGGCCTTTTTAGGTTTTTATTACAATGTCGGTTTTCATCAACGAAAAACGGCAAAAAAAAATTCTCGGGGGCTCCCGCCCCCAAACCCCCGCTTTTCTCGGGGGCTGCCGCCACCGAACCCCTGCCCGGGGCCTAGCCCGGCCCCGGACCCCGACGAGGATACGTGCTGAGTGTACAGTACTTTGCTGATCAGTCGCCACATTTCAACAATCTCCCACCTAGAGACTGATACTACACGACACCACTGTACATGCAACATCCGCTGGATAAAACACTAGGACTTGACTGGTATAAATTCCACAATTATCAATCAAGAAGACCAACAGAAATTGATGAAGAAATCAGCTTCTCCTGTGGAACTACCTTTGTGAACATATCGGCAGGATTCTCACTTGTGTGAATCTTCTCAAGCCGTAACTGACCCTCCTCCAAAACAGTTCGGATGAAGTGGTACCTGAGCTGAATGTGTTTTGTCCTTGAATGAAAAGCAGAGTTCTTTGCAAGATGAATGGCACTCTAGCTATCAGTATACAATGGGCTATCCTCTTGTGTCTAACCCAATTCCTTCAGAAAACATTGCAACCAAATCATCTCCTTGCTGGCTTCTATAGCAGCAACATACTCAGCTTCAGTGGTTGAAAGTGCAACAACCTTTTGCAGCCTAGAAATCCAACTGACTGTAGTTCCCCCTATAGTAAAAACATACCCTGTAGTACTCCTCTGTGAATCAATATCACCCGCCAGATCAGAGTCAACAAATCCACTTAGAGGAGCATTAGATCCTTTGAAACATAATGCCTTCATAGTAGTTCCTTTCAAATACCGAAGAATCCATTTGACAACATTCCAATGTTCCATACCTGGATTACTCATAAACCTGCTCACAACTCCCACTGCATGTGCAATATCTGGCCTTGTGCATACCATTGCATACATTAGACTGCTAACAACTAATGAATACGGGATGTTAGACATTTTATTAACCTCTTCCTGTGCCTTTGGGCACATCTCCTTAGTCAATTTGAAATGTCTAGCCAAAGGTGTACTAACTACTTTTGCATCCTGCATGTTAAATCTTTTCAACACCTTCTTTATATACTCACTTTGGGACAAATTCAAGGTTCTATTTTTCCTGTCCCGTGTAATCCTCATACCGAGAATTTGCTTAGCTGCACCCAAATCCTTCATAGCAAATGACCTAGCTAATTTCTGTTTAAGATCATTTATATGTTGCATGTTAGACCCAGTAACAAGCATGTCATCAACATAAAGCAACAGGATAATATAACTACCATTATCAAATCTCTTAAAATATACACAATGATCAGAATGACATCTATGATAACCGTGTTCAGCCATGAAACTATCAAATTTTAAATACCATTGTCGGGGTGCTTGCTTTAGGCCATACAGACTTTTCTTCAACCTGCACACCAAGTTCTCCTTACCTTTGACCTCATATCCCTGTGGTTGCAACATGTAAATTTCCTCCTCCAAATCTCCATGGAGAAAAGTTGTTTTGACATCTAATTGTTCAAGATGTAAATCATCTGTAGACACAAGACTAAGTACAGTTCTAATTGAAGTCATTTTTACAACTGGAGAAAATATTTCATCATAATCTATACCCTTTTTCTGTGCAAAACCTTTTACCACAAGTCTGGCCTTATATCTTTTCTGACCTCCTTCCTCCTCCTTCAGCTGATAAACCCATTTGTTAGGCAAGGCTCTTTTTTCTGCAGGTAAAGGGACTAAGTCCCAAGTCTTATTTTTCATCAAGGAGTCCGTCTCCTCTTTCATGCCTAGCTCCCACTGTTGTTTGGCATCTACCTGCATTGCTTCTTCATATTCTTCTGGTTCATCAAAATTCATTAATAAAATAGAATACAAAGAAGGAGAAAATCTTTCAAGGGGTCTACTTGTCCTTGTAGAACGTCTAACACTTGCAGGAGTTTGTGGGACAATCTGTTGTTGCTGAGCATCAGGTACCTGTGGCATTTCATTTTCAGGAATCTCATCCAACACCACATATTCTTGTTTGTCTTGTTCATGCTTCTTTTCCTACATCTGTTCTTTATACATAACCTTCTCATTGAATATAACATCTCTACTTCTAATTATTTTCTTATTTTTCAAAATCCCATAACCGATAGCCACATTCATCTATCTCATATCCAATGAAGGTACATTTTTGAGATTTAGCATCAAGCTTGGTTTTGTTTTCTTTATCAATATGGACAAAAGCTTCGCAACCAAAAATTTTTAGAAAAGAATAATTTACCTTTTTACCAGTCCATGCCTCCTCTGGAATACCACCATCCAAAGGGGTTGAAGGTCCTCTATTTATCAAATAGACAGTTGTATGTACAGCATCTACCCAAAAATGTAAGGGCAATCCAGCATACAATCTCATGCTCCTCGCGTGTTCCATGATAGTCCTATTCATTCTCTCTGACACACCATTTTCCTGTGGAGTTCCTGGAACTATCTTCTGCTTTCGAATCCCATTTAAGGAGCAGTAATCTTCAAATGCTTTGCTACAATACTCACCTCCATTATCTGATCTGAGACACTTCAACCTTTTTCCTGTCTCATTCTCAACCAAAGCTTTCCATTTCTTAAAAGTTTCAAAAACATCTGATTTTTATTTTAGAAAATATACCCATGTTTTTCTGGTTGAGTCATCAATAAAAATAACATAATAACAAGAGCCACCAAGAGATGATACCTGAGCTAGTCCCCATACATCTGAATGTACAAGCTCTAACTTCTCACTCTTCTTCTCTTTCCCAACCTTGAGAAATCTGACTCTTTTCTGTTTACCATAAACACAGTTTTCACAGAAATCTAATCAATCTTCTTTAGTCCTAGCAATAGATTTTTGGAGTAAAGGATTTTCATCCCTTTCTCACTCATGTGCCCAAGCCTATGGTGCCACATTATCGAATCTGTTCTTGCAACATTTATTGTTGTTGTCCCTATAGTAACTTTATCTATAGCAGCTAAGGTAGAGTAAGTGTTACCAGTACACAGATATAATGTGCCTACCTTTGCACCTTTAGCTACTACTAATGATCCTTTAGTGACCTTCCACATACTGTCTGAGAAGGTAACTATGCAACCTTCACTACCTAGTTGCCTTGTAGAAATTAAATTTCTTCTTAAATTAGGAACCAGTCATACCACCTGCAGAAACCAGTCATTACCATTCTGCAACTTGATCTTTATCTTTCCTTTTCCAATAATTTGACAGGGCTCATCATCACCCAAATATACTTGTCCAAAATCACCTTGAACATAATCTAGAAAATATTTTCTATGGGGTGTAGCATGAAATGAAGCCCCAAAATCTATTACCCAGGAATTATTAACATTATCCAAACATAAGATTAAAGCATCTTGTAAAGTATTACTTGCAATATTAGCTTCCTTACTGTCATTTTCATTTTTGTCTCCTTCTTTGTTTTTTCGAGACCAACAGTCTTTCTTTAGATGACCAGGCTTTCCGCAGTACCAGCAATCTTTCTTTCCTCTAGATTGAGAGCGTCCTTTCTTTGACTTCCCTCGTGACTTCTCATTCCCAGGGCCTTTTCCTCTTTCCTTTGATCTTCCTATGTTCTCCACATTCAAAACACTACCCGATGATGTTGAAGTCTCACCTGTGCTTTTCCTTCGCATTTCCTCGCTTAGGATAACACCAACAATATCATCAAATACCAAAGTATTTTTACCAGAGATAGAGTTACTTACAGCCATAACCAAGCTATTCCAGCTTTCTGGCAAAGAACATAAAATCAATAGAGCCCTAACCTCTTCTGCAAAGGTAATTTTTACCGAAGACAATTGACTGGTAATTGTATTAAATTCATTTAAGTGCTCCGCTACAGATCCTCCCTCACTCATTTTCAAATTAAACAAGCGCTTCATAAGAAATACCTTATTCGAAGCCGAGGGTTTCTCATACAACTTAGCCAATGTTGCCATCAAATCTACAGCCGTTTTTGCTTCTGTTATATTGAATGCTACAGACGGCGCAAGACACAATCGAATGGATCCCAGTGCCTTTCTATCTAAAATGTCCCACTCTTCATCTGACATTGTGGTCGGTTTCTTTGCCTTTCCTTCCAATGGATGCCACAAATCCTTTTGATACAGGTAATCCTCCATCTGCATTTTCCATAACTGATAATTCTGGCCGTTAAACTTTTCGACCTTGAATTTGGAATCCTCCATTGCTCCCACTCAAATCTGAAAGTCCTTCCAATTTACAGAAAACCTCGCTCTGATACCAATTGTTAGGGTTTCAAGCAGATCCGAAGCAAATATGAACTAACAATTATATGTAGATTTAAATACAAAAAGATAAAGAAATAAAACAGGACACAGATAACACAGAGATTTAACCTGGTTCACCTAGAATGGGTTACGTCCACCATACACAGTCATCCAATCTTTCTTATTATCTAGCAAAAAATAGTACATCAACATTACAATGCCTTAAGCATCCCAGCCGCTTATAACATGCGTTTTTAGGGCAACAAACAAAGTCGTCCTTTTTAGGGTTTTATTACAATGTCGGTTTTCATCAACGAAAAACAGTAAAAAAAAATTTCTCGGGGGCTGCCGCCCCTGAACCCCTGCCTGGGGCCCAGCCCGGCCCTGGACCCCGGCGAGGATACGTGCTGAGTGTACAGTACTTTGCTAATCAGTCGCCACATTTCAACACTCGGTGCATTTTTACAATAGCTTGAACATGTATGTGTGTATCCTTTTCTACTTTAGAAGTTTTACCTTCTAGTAACCTGAGTTGCCTCCTTCTCATAAAGAAGATGCCTTTGTTCTTATCCATAATTTCAAATAACTCAGAATTTGAAGCATCGGGAAAGTACTATGCAAAAAATTTCTCCCTGATCTCTTGTTCTCTCTTAATGGCAATGTGCCATTTATTATCCAAAGAATTATACAAAGAATTTGGAGTAACAGATTTAATCTCAGAAGGCGAACGATCATTAATACATAAATATTTAATGACCTCCTGTTCTACATCCTCTTTCTCACTATCATTAAAGTCATCAAAATATTCTTTTAAGTCATCAAGCAATTTCCTCCTAATATTCTTTATTTTCCTCTGACAATGTGTCATTGGTTTATAAGAAGAAATATCTATATTTACTGGTGTAGAAGTTGTTGGTACATTACCAGTAGACTTTAGCTTTTTGCTTGATTGCCTTGTCTTCTTTATTTCAACCTTTGGTTCAATGTCCTCTGACTCCGATGAGTGATTCCTGGATTTCTGCTTTCTCTCGAATACTTTACCGGAATAATCTCAGGTTTCTTTTTGGCTGGTGACCACTTGGTCACTTTCGGACTGGCGGATGTAACTGGTGCAGATACCGATGGCACTGCTTTGCCCTTTTTTTGCTTCAGTTCCTCAATCGGTGTGACCCTCTCCAAGTAGGTACCGGTTCTTTTCTTCTTTGCATCCAGTGGTGGGGCAAGTAGGGTAGAGGCATACTCAATCAATATGTCATTCACCACTTCATACCCCATAGGGCCAACTACTTCCTTTCTAGGTTCCTAGCTTCCATTATGCAGTCATATGTCCTTATTGTGAAGAAGATGTCATCTTCATACTTCTTCACTATATCACCAGATATCCTCATTCTCTGGTTCATCTTTAGTCTGAATTCATCAAAATACTTATTTAGAACCTCAAGATATGTAGTTGAGTCTGGAAACCGGTGGGTCAATAGACCAATGAACATCACTGACTCCAAGGAAATAACCTTGAAAATAGAAGAATAGACCGACCAGAAGTTGGCCAAACTTGAACCTCAGTGATTTGTCCTGTTTGATGGATTTCAGATTCACCAACAATTGCTTCTGTAAGCAGATGCATAGGTCATATTTAGTACCTTCCTTGATCATCTTGTAAGCATAATTCACCATAGCAGCAAGGACAGAATTCATTCTGCTAGCATAAAATATTCTATAACCAATCACCATGCAAGCATATTTTACCAGATCATCAAAAATGGTGTTGACGGTCATTGCCCATTGGTCACTCACAGAACCGGTGAGCTCTATCATTTTAGTTTTAGTGACCTTCCATATAACTAGTACTTCTCCAATATTGTAAAATCCGGTGACACCATGAATCGCTTCCGGTGTGATGTCATGGGTCCACGCGAGATACATCTTGTCACCATGCACTCTGCTGAGGATAATGCGAATATGTTCTTTTGTAAATTCTTCCAGAAAGTATACTGCATTGTGTAGTTTCATCTTCTCGAGGATGCTATACTCTGGTTTGATCTTCTTGTCATCTCCAGAGAATAGACTTAGCTGGGAGTGAATTACTAGGGATCCTAGGTCTTCCAACTTACAGTCTATATACCCTGAAATATCTCCCTCAACAATGACTCCGGCAGGAATTTGAGATAGGGCATTGTATCTCATTTTCTTTTGAAGAAACTTAGGTGTATCTTCAGGTGCACTAGAGCTAGAATGCAATGCAAAAGCCATAACCAAATGATAAGAAAGAATTTTTGAAAAATACCTTCACAATCTGAAATTTAGGTTTTCCAATATCGCGCATAGTACACCACTTCGGTTGCTAGTTCACCACTTAGTGTTCTTCACTGATTGTTTGAAAATGATTGCAAGATTTTGCACATGATTTCTCTAAATGCCAAACAAATTTCTCTAGTTTCTCTTCTCTTGAAGATTCTTCTTTTGAAAACAGATAAGTGAAAATGACTACGAAAACCCTTTTAAACAAACTCTCACTGACCATAATAAATGCATCACCGCTACGGTACAAACCCTAATTTTGCCTTTTACTGTTTCAGATCTTCTGTCGACTAATAGGTAACATATACCAATGATGGTCTTTACCGGTATAAACCGGGGGGTTCGAAATATTTCACCGATATGTTCCCCCTAAGCTTTTCTGAAGCTCAGTTTGTCGGTTCAGAGACTTCCACAATAGGTGCAGAAGCAAGTTCATCATGTGACTCTTCTTCTGATTTCTTTTTCTAAGTTTTATTCATTTCCACCAGAATGGTTTCAACATCAATCTTCCCTTCTGGAGTGATCGGTATATCACCTGATAGGTTCTTTCTCAGTCTGCAAGTTCTGGCAGTGTGTCCCGGTTTGTTGCAATGATAGCATACCATTCCAGGTGTTCTCCATGGTCCGTTATTCATACTTCCATTCTTCCTTCTGCATGTTGCAGCAGTGTGACTATTACCACGATAGATCAAACAAGTTGTTCTCCAACTAGTTGTCGCTTGATAATCGACTGATCGATGGTCATAGGTATTGTACCGATTGGGATTCCGGTTCATAGAAAGTTTTGAAATAACTCCTTGAGTCCTTGGAGGATATCTCCCAATGTTGTGCAAAACCGACCTACATTCAAATTCTCTAAGTCCAAACTTGTTGCATGCATAACAGTTTCCATTGAATCTATTGGATCTAGGCACATTGTTTTGAAAATAAGGAAAATTGTTGTAGTCCTTACTTCTACACACATTGGCAATATGTCCCTCTTTGAGACAATTAAAGCAAACAGGTTTAAATTTTTGCTTACCTTTTCCTTTGGATGTCGGTTGCTTCTTTGATGCTTCAGCTTTTGTTCTAGAGGTCTCACCTTCCTCATAGCTAGAGAAACCACGTCCAATGGTATTCTTTACTGGCTTTGCCGATTCTAGATTTTGCTCTAGCTTAGTAGTACTCTGATTGAATTTGGCAAGTATCTCCTTTGACTCAGTAAATTCCTTGTAAATAGCAGCATTGGATTCCATCAAGGTTGCATTCTCAGAAATAACCATGTTTAGTTCACCTTGTATTACTTCTTTTTCCACTTTACTCTCCTGGAGATGAGCGGTGAGGGTACTGATTTCTTGCTTCAGCTTGGAGATCTCATGATCTTTGTGTTTTACTAGATCTTTATCTTTCCTTCTATTCTCAAGCTCCTGACTCATTTTGATAGTTAGTCCTTCCAACTCCCTTCTCAATTTGACTTTAGATTCATTCAGTTTTTCAACTTCTTCAACTAGGGCATCCATGTCAGCTTCATCAGAAGAGCTATTTTCAGTGAGTTCCATCAGTTTCTCAGCATGCTCTCTTCTCTTGGCCAAAGAGAATTTATACTTGACTTTGAGTTCAGCATAGGCTCTCTCAGTCTAAGTGAGACGATGAGTAAGTTCCCTCATACTGTATTCCCCCATATGTCCTTCCAAGTGGTTAGACTTATAGAAAGGTTGACTCTGATACCAATTGATGAATACTAAGAGGGGGGGGTGAATTAGTATACAAAAAATACTATAATCAATCTTTTAAACAGTTTAGCAGATAACCAGTGCAACAAATTCACTAATAAACTGGTTAAGATAAGTGCAGACCAAATAGCAAACAAAGCATTCACCCACAAAATCCCAATCACCATAACACAAGATATTTGACGTGGAAACCCAAATGGGAGAAACCACGGTGAGCAGAATCTCACAAGTAACTATCTGCATAATAGTAACTAGACCGGTTAAGGTCATACAATGTTCTTCACCAGAACAGATCCTGTTAGGAATCTAGATCTTTGTTAGGAGATAAGTCCTGTTAAAGACTACCCATTAGAGGATTTGAGATCCACAGTTGTGAACCACCTTGTTAGAGGATTTACAAAGGCTTTGTTGGGCCTACCCGGTTAAGGGTTTCAGACTTGTCAAAGATATTAGTAATCAACAAGTGAATGATCTAGATAATAGCACAGTATGCTTAATTAGATCCTTGACAGCTCCTTGTTAATGCATTTCAGCATTACTTCAATCTTCAATATCTCCATACTCTATCTCTTCACACAGACCTAATCTTCTCTTCAATGATTGCACATAACCTTTTATATTCTATATCTCATACATGCAAACCCTAGACATGATGTCCTTATAAAGGAATCCGATTTCATTTCGGTCCAATAGAATTAGACTACAAGTTCCTAGGTACAGTGCATCTAGACACATTTGGTAACATGGCACAAAAACACCGTCAAAGTGTTGGTGGATGATAACTCATCACACATTATAATAATATCGATTGGTAACTCATCACAGATATATATATATCGGTTAATACAATATATCGATTATCGATTGTCAAAAATGAAGACTGGAAGATCGTAGTGTTCCGATCAAAAGTTAACTACCGCTTGAGATCCTCAAACCGCTTGGGGTCTTCATACCGCTTGGGGCCTTCAATCAGTCTGTGATTGGTAAACCATCTTCTGCAAAATACCGATAGTCTAAAGACTATTCATTCAATAATACACAATACCGGTTGGAACAATTACCAGTTGAGCATAACTCCTACATCAAGAAAGTGTGTGTCCATCAATGACAATCAAAACATCATCAAAATGCCAACAGAAATGAGATAAAAACACAATCGATGCCTAATTGAGAGATATCTATTCTCTTAGATTATATCTTGCATATTGATGTGATACCATCGAGGGACTTCTCCTTATCTCTTCACACAATCAGCTTGTACTAATTAGTCTTATAATTTGTGCCTCTTAATAACATAATCCCATTGAATTGTTCACATAATCATTGTCTTAACATATATCAATCACTCTCCTTATCTTATCCATTGTCATTACTAATCTTAATCATATCTCCTCAACACATATCATAATCATTGTCTTCTTAAGGGAAGTATTTGATGACTAGTATAGCCATTCTTTTTTATCAATCTGTTATGATTAATCGTTTAGTTAAGTATTTCCATCTTAATTGATTATGATAATCTTCATTAAGTATTCAATGATTGGTTAATATCACAATTGTTTCCATTTGTCTTAATGATCCTTATCGATCAAATCATCATATTTTCTCTTAAAACGATGTTGCTTAGCATTATACAAGTTTGAATTCTTCTTATTAACATTAGTCGATTCTAGTTTAGATTTCTTCATTGATCTCTTAATCCTTATCTTGTCATATAGAATTAGATAATGGAGATCGATAATGTTCTTGTCTTGCTTAATCAATTGATATTGTGATTTTTCTTTTCTTATGGAATGTCAATATGGATTCTTTCATAAGTTGATATGTTGATGTTTACACACGTCTATTACTCTCGGTCCATGTGATTGGCCCTCATGTATGAGTATTATTGACAGGTGCATCATTAATATGCCTGATTGATTTGTCATGCTAATTATTATTTTCAATTTGTTGATCAATGGATCTGCTCACTATCTTAAATGCACGAATAATGAAGATGCATACTTGGTGTAATTGATATGTTACTTACTATCTATCGAACATCCTTATTCCTCCTAATACACTAGGAAAACCATCTTATTCATAAGACTTCACAATTTTCCAAACATCTTATTCTTCTACTAACACATATATACACCTAAACTATCACTACCTACAGATTCAAGATTTCCACCCCTAAACATGTACTTATTAAAGTTATCTTAAAAGTAAGATGGGGACATGACATTGTATACAACATACACCTTTGTACCAAATCTGGATCATCCATACTTCAGAACCAATTACCAAAAACTCCAGAATTCTCATCAAGCAACCTATTATATAAACTGAACTAACCATATACCAATATGTAAATTGAGCTGACCATATACCAATCTATAGTATAATAATGTAACCCCTATATCAGACTCGATCCTTAACTTAATCAACAAAACTATAGCAGACCTAGCATTGTACTTGAACGTATCCAGACCAACAAGATCATATCCAGACCAACAAGTTTGACATCAATGACAACATAAACTCATATGTGCAACATCCTTTTGATTGAGCTAAAAATGAGCTATTGAAATGATGTGAATTAAATGCAAGATCTAGGGTAAATGATGTGAAATTGACAATAATCAACATTTACAAGTAATTTCAAGTCAGATATGCAAACATAAAGTATACGTCTTGAAAGGAGGTGTAGAGAAGGACCTATGTCTAAATCCTAGACATTGGCACTTAGGACAATGGCTATCTGGGTGACCTCATCTAGGAAAAATGCCCTTTTCATGGAGGTGAATTTCTTAACATTGATCTAAATCTTGGCCTCTAAGACACTACACTACAACCCTATGCAATTTTAGCCTGAACCTGTCTTGAGAGGACAATGGCACGCTAAGAGAAATTATCCAGCACAATGTCGCACTGAGTGCACTTGTCCAGGTGATTTATAATGAGCTTTAGAGGTAGGTTTAGCCTTAGTCTACTCTATCTAATTTTGCAATTGTATCTCTTCTAAAACTTGTAACCCGCACCCACAAAGAGAGAGAAAAGGGTGTTGTGGATAGGGGTTTGCCTAAGGTCAAACCCTGAGTTCGGAATTAACCCTATAATTGAAATGAAATTGAAATAGAAAGTGTGCCTTGATAAAGAAAAGCTAGATCTGAATTGAAATACTTTAATGAAAATGATTGATTGAAATGAATAGATTGTCAATTGGTGATGCAATGCTCTTAGGATAAGTCATTCATGTGTGGATGCAATAACATGATAAATCACATAAAATCCATATGAAGTCATAATTGGAAACATAATTGAAGATGTCTTGATGTAGCTTATCACTCCCTAGACTCAAATCTACTCTTGAAGTGTTGCTCTTGGGTAGGGATGATGATAAGAATGTGATAATATAAGATGATGAAATTAATTATGAATGATGCCTAATAAGGGGTCTCAAAGTAATATCACCTTTTAGCCAACTGAGAATTCTCATATTTTTCCATTGAGGATAGTTTGGAAAGGGGAAGACCAACTCTTTGACCTCCTAAAATTTCAGTCAAAAAGTGTCAAACAATGTTGTCTCGAGCACCATTTTCTTGAATAATGTTGCCCCAAGCACCATTGTCTTGACAAGATAGGCCCAAATTTTTTGGGTGGTGAGATTATAGGATCTTGTTTCCAAAAACAAAAGTTTCATGAAAAATCATGATATTTAAATGGGGGAAGTATTATTTTGAAAATTTAATAGGGTAAGACTTAAAATGAATTAAAGTGATAAAAGATAAAGGGCACACCTAAAATTAAGGGCCCAAATAATAAAGTGTAGATGTATTAAAGTGAAATAGGAGTCATAATATTAAATAAAATATTAATTTAATATAATAAAGGTCCTATAATGGATAAAGAAATTGGAAATAGTAAAATGAGTGTTAGGAGCACATAAAATTGGACTCCATAAATAAGAGAGTATACTTTATGAAGCTATAATAGCTTATCCAACAACTCCTAATAGTACCCCCTAAGTTGAGTGCTCATGACCAAAGGAATACCAAGACAAACCAAAGGAAAGGATCTTATTTGAAATCTCAAAATAATAGCAATCCATCTCTGAATAAGCTCGGGAGTATTAAAAAAGTAGATAGAGGATTTTTTCTCATTGACTTTTTGTCCCGAGGCAGCTCTAATTAAATATTCAAAGATTTTCTGAAATCCTTTGTTTCATGAATTCAAGTGACACTTATTAAAGTAATATCATCCACAAACAGCAAGTGGGATTGAATTGGCAAACCATGACCCCAATTCTAGCCCTGAATCAAACCTTATGAAACACAAGACTTAATGAATCTTCCCACACCCTCTACCATAATAAAAAAATAAGAGGTTGGAGGATCCCCTTAACGGAGACCCCTGGAAGCCCCAAATAACTTAGATGACTCGCTATTGATAATGATTGAGAAAAAGATAGAAGTAACACAATTCATAGTCCAATTTATTATGAGTGTTGCTTGTTATTTATGAGTTAAAAATTTATATTAATCGTGTTGACAAAAATACTTTAACATGCTTTGTCCCTACTGAACCATAACCTAAGAAGTAGGTGTGATCTTTCATTTCTACTTATCATGACCCTACTTAAGAAGACTATATATATACTTTGACCTCACTAAGTCATGAGCCTAGTGGTGGGTGGTGGTGGGTGTGATGTTTCATTTCTACTGATCATGACCCTACTAGGGAAGACATTATAATTATCTATATATAAAATTGAAGTTGTATAGTTATACACATTTGACTTGCTATTGTCAAGCAATTGACATGCTATATCCCAGCTTAGTCGTAGCCCTAGTGTTGGTCGTGATCCTTCAAATTTTACCTAGTGGTGGCCTTTTCTCTTCTTGGTCGTCCATACCCTCAATTCAACGCTCCCATTTTGGTATAGAGTGAAGAGATACACCTAGTGTAATTGCACCTCCACATCACATACATTTTTTTGGCAAAGTTTTCAATAAAAAAATATATGATGAGCTCAAATGAATGGTAAATTTCATATATATTGTTAGTAGCAAATCTAGAGGCACGAGAAAAGATACGGAGAATTTGTTGAATTGAAAGGTTGTATGCAAAATTGAAAAATCTGTGAGGAAGTATAAATCGTGTGTTACAAGTTAATACCAGTACTAAATGTAAAGATGGTCACAACGAGCTCTCAGAACTTAAGAATTTTGAGAAACATATTAAAAATGAGTCAAAAGATATTTGTATCTCTACGATTGCTACAACTACATATTTTAATTCATATGTGTTCGTCAACCTAGATTAGATTACATGTCTGATTCTATCTTCTAAAGTACGTAATTGCTCTCGTGAAAATGTTCTTCAGGTTTAATCATACTAACTTTGCTTATTTTAAGTTAATTGTTTTTCAAATTAATCTGTTTCAAAATATTTGGATTTAATATTTAAAGACAAGTCTCAAGACACTAGAACATGTCGTTATACATTTTCACGCATCCTTGAGCGATTTACACAACTGAGAATCAACTAAGAATCATATTGAATCAGGTAGAAGCATTTAGGAATTGAACCAACATTGATGGACGCTACAATTTAGACATTTTACATCTACATGCCATTTGTGTCTTCACATCTTGTGAAATGTGCAAAGGGATTTGAATCAAATATAAGAGAATTCCATACTCCAACCCTCTTACAAACAAATTTTTGAAGTCATGTCTTAGTACTCCCTGGTCTTGAAAACAAAATCCACGTGTAGGTTTGAAAAGTTCACATGAACAAAGGACCTAATCATAATAGGGTAGAGAGGATTGCACTACCCCAAGTTAAAAATGTGTGATTATGTCCACAAACAAAGTAGAGGTCACGAGCATAATAGGGACAAATTTTTCAACTAAAATCAAATATTAGAACTCTAAATCTAATCACCAAATACATTATAGAGCCTTGAATCAACAAAATTGACAAGGACCTAAGCACTTTCTAACCTCTCGTTTACCTTATCTTGATTACATAAACATAGGATAGGATCCGGACCCATTATAGATCAACCCTTAAGGCTAATAAAGCGAATCTCACAAGATGTGAGATTGAGACTCCCATTTACCTTATCAATTTTAGCCCATTACTTATATATAGATTTTTATTACATTATTTCATTCAATTTTTAACTAGGCCCTATATATTTTGTAGAAGTAGCTTTTTATCCTACATTTATATCCCAAAAAAATAACGATTTAACATTTTCCTTTACTTATATTTATTGTGTATTTATTTGTTTTGTTATTTTCCCTATAGTGTAGACAAAGAAAACATATAAGAAAGACAAGCAATGGCAAATTCATTCAATTTGCTTGTGATTGCTATACTCACAAATTTGAGAATATAAAATAAGGTACATAAAATCATGAAGAAGAGTTTCTCGAACATAAATTTATTGTCCAACAAAAAAGAAAATAATAAAAGTAAATTAATAAAGGATGTCAAGTAAGTCTTAGTCTACTAATAAAGTTGAATGATAGAATAGAAGTTCTTCAAACATTAACTCTTAGTCAAAAGAGAATAATTATGCATTCATAGCTAGTCTACCTTTTGAAGATGTTTATAATTTTATAAAATCAATAAAAGAAATAAAATGTTGCATATGATATAAAATTATATCACCAATACCTATAGACCTAACCATATTTTATACAAAACGAATATTCTATTATAAAATGTTTAACATAGTCAAAGTGCCAACTACTTACGTGAAATCTTAATATATAGCCATCATGTCAACTATAACGTTTATTTCAAAATGTTTAATATAACATGTTGTAGTCAATCTGCCAGATATTAACATGAAAACGTATCTTCTAAAATGTTCAACATTATTAACATGTTGTAATCAATATGCCAACTATTTACGTGAAATCTCAATATAAGCAATCATCATATTAACTACAACATTTATTCGAAAA
Organism: Cryptomeria japonica; assembly: GCF_030272615.1. Classification (NCBI taxonomy): domain Eukaryota; kingdom Viridiplantae; phylum Streptophyta; class Pinopsida; order Cupressales; family Cupressaceae; genus Cryptomeria; species Cryptomeria japonica. The sequence goes on from NC_081412.1 coordinate 132,053,441, forward strand.
TGTTTAACATACCGACATATTATAATCAATATACCAATTATTTATGTGAAACTTTAATATGAACAGCCATCATATTACCTACAACGTACAATTGACTTAAGCTTCACATTGAAAAATGTGTACAAACGAAGTATTTATTACTTATTTAACGAAAATGTAGGAAGATTTGAAAAGTCTAAAATTAGCAGCACATGATTCATTCGAAAATGAAATTTCACGCGGCGTTATGATTATCACAGAAAATTCCAGTATGAAAAAATCTTTAAAAAAATCTTCAACGCGAGAAGCCCTACTTACTCCATTTCAATAATACGATATAAAATGCTCTGAAACTTAGAACAATGTCAGCCAATTGCTATATTATAATTTCAAACCAATAAAGTTTGACCATATCATTCACATTGAATATGTCAAATAATATGTTTGATCTGAAGCGCACCTTTCGCTTGGACTTGCTTGCACAACAAGACATTCATGAAAAATCCATTAACAAACCAGCAGCTTACAATGTCAAACAAGACTTTAGCTCGTCAAAGATCATGTTTATTTTGGATTTTATATTACTTATAAAGATTTTTTTAAGTTAGAACATCAATTTTTAATTGAAATTTTTTTTATTAAAAGTTAAGATTAAGGGTATCTATTTCATTAAATTAGTTTGGATATTTTATATCATTCACAAAAAAAATTTAGATGAAGTAGAAGTCTTTAGACTAAAACTTCTTCGAATAAGAGTTAAAGATTAAGGAATATCAATTCGATCAAATCTATCAAGGACACGATTCCAATCTCATCTCTTATGATGTTGAGAATCAAGGTCTTACACTCAACAAGACCTTTTTTGACTAAGAATTAAAGATTGAGGGATATTCATTCCACCAAATTTGTCTTTGACAAAGAGTTAAACACTGAGAGATATCCATTCCAACAAATTTATTCTGAGTACAATCTCCATTTCATCCTTATGATATCGGAACCTTGTACTCAGCAAGATTTTTGATCGCTGAAAGATTCATTTAGAACCATTCATCTTCACCAACAAAACATCAAATTTTGAAATGTAAAACCCATACAATTTAGCAAATCCTCTGTGATCAAATTGATCCATGTCATCAAAAGGATACGTAAAAAACTGGATTCAGTGTGAATCAAACATTGGGCTCCACCGCCTTTCGGATAACTTTATAGTTATTATTACACTTCCTATTCTTCGCCATTGACGAAGTTGCAGAGAAAGTTCATAAATCATAAAAAAAAAACCAACCCAGCTGTATCAAACGCGGCCACACGGTTTGACATTCTTCCAAGTAATTCCAATTACATAAATACATTCCTCTGAGAAAGCCCATATCACCGTCTATAGACTTTCTACAAAACTTTACAGACCTCCACATAAAAGAGTATTTAATGCCTGCAAATACCAAGTCAAACCTACGGATAAATCCATGGGTAAAACCCGATTTCACACTACACAAAAAAAGAACTCGATTTGTTTGTTTCATTGAAAAGTATATAGCCATCTGTCTTGCATAACATTTCTGACGGTGAGCCGCTCACAAAATACCATAACCATTCGCTGTAATACGCGCAGTGAGTGCCTATATACAGAAGCCTTCACCGTTAGAAGACCAGAAAAAGTAATACCCACTAGCAATTTGTTGAGATTTTCCAAAGAAGCTCTTCAAAATTGGATCTTTTTTTAAGGAAGCTCTTCAAAATTGGATTTTTTTCTTACATTCATTAGATTTGAGGCTGCCATGATGGGTAAACAGGGAGCTCCTGTGATTCTGATAACATGGGTGATTGTTTTCCTTTTGGGCTACTCTGTATGTTTGGGTCGCCCATTAATGGATTCCATTGAAGCTCAACCAAGGGAAGAAGTAGTAAGCGTGAGTTTTCAACTGGATGGTCATGCTGTGAAGAATGGTGAGGTCACATTTGTTAGGTTGCCCAAAGGTCCAGTGCCTCCATCTGGGCCTTCTCCAATTCACAATAGTATTCCTGTACAGAGTGTTTCAAATCATCCCTGAGAGGCTAATTATGCAGTTCTGTACAGTATTGGAGCTCCATTGATCATGGTGTTCTCTGCCTAAGGTGCAGAGGCAGAGCAGATCGATTAATGTAAGTAGTCTAGGAGTATATATTGCTGTGTACATTGAAACTGGTATACACATGGGAAGCAATTTTGTTTGCTTTCTCTTCATGTAGTCCTATATTACATCCATTCTTTTTTAATATACAAACAATTCTTTTGATTGATTTACTGAACTGGGTATTGATCTTGATTGATTTACTGTACTGGGTTCTGGCTTGATTCTGTTGTTTTGCTCTGATTTTGAGATCTTAGAATTCAAATATGTTTGAGAAAGACAATCAAAGATGTGATAGTGGGTTGTGTCTTTATACTCTGTGATCTGTTGATTGATAAATAATTGTTGTCTCTGTTTTCTGTATCAGATAGCAAAATGAATTTATGAATGATATAAAAAATTTAAATCGTTATGAATTTTGATTGATTGATTTGTATTATTTTGTTCAGATTTTGAGATCTTAATAGTAGGCATGAGCTTTCCACAGTCATGAAGTGATGTGCATAATTATTCGACAAGACAAACTAAGATATGATAGTGGGTTGTGTCTTTATGTACTCATAAACTTGTTTGATCTGTTAATTGGTAAATAATTGTTGGTTTGTTTTTGTATCGGATAGCAAAACAAATTCATAAATGATATATCTAAATTAGATAAAATATCATAAAACAATTTATTTCCTAATTTCACATGATCATGGAATGATCTGATCTGTTTTCTTCCTTATTGTTCCAATCTGTTCTACAAGTGTAGATTCGTATGTTTCTTCTTTGCTTTGCAGAGCTTAAAACATGATAAAAAAGTACTCCCATTCTTCATTCAGAGGTATGAGATCATTTAAGCTTTTTGTTGGAATTATATAAGTTAAGAGATATGTTTCACCGTGTATTTAATACATTGATTGTATTTTATATGAGGAAAATCAAATGACGCATATTTCATGCCGCAAGGATCGTTTGAACGGTGTCTATCTGCATAGCCATTGAGACCAAGTTGCAGATAAAATGTTAATGTATAACTAAAATGGTTTCTTTTGGTGTACGTAACATTCGGGTATGATGTGAAATGATTGTATGGAGTAGTAGTTATCATGCAAGCACTTACATTTTGGCAAATGTATTAGTTGAAAAATAATAATAATAATAATATATTAAAATATTAATATATGTTCACATATACAATATCTAAATATATTTAAGATGAATAAATAAGAGATAAGTTGTTTAGGGTATGAGTTATTAAATAGAATAGTCTCTAAATTAATTATATGTGAATATGACTTCAATAGCTACTTTTCTTTTGAAAGGGACAAAAAGTAATAAGTTCAAATTAGACATTCACATGATGATCTCCCACTTTATGTGGTCCTTAAAAGGACAATAAATAAATGTGTATCTCTTTTACATGGGCCTTTAATTATACATTTATTTCTACCTGGTCTCACTTTCTCTTGACATCTTCCATTCAATAAAGCTGCATAACATTTAGTAGTGTAAGGTTGCCCTAGACTTTGGAAACAAGCCAGCAATTCATAACAAATCAACAAAGATTTTAACATGATTTTGGAATCAAATTAAATCAAATTAAATAAATGTAGATTCAAGATTTCAAAAATAATACAATCTTTTACGTATAATTGAAATTTTAGCTCAACAATATTAATTAAATGCATTTACATTTCAAAAAAAAAAAGTATCTTTTAGAGAAAAAAACTATAAATATATTGTGTCAAGCAATCCGTATATCTTTTACTCCAAGTGCTATCTATTAAACTTTTGTAAATTTTAGAAATTTCTAAGTACATTTCTCAATTGATACATATAGCAATTGTCATTTTCCTTTAACTTTGTTTAACAAAAAATTATTTTATATTTTATAGAAAAAGTGACTAGTTAGAGCCCTCTCCCATTATAAATACATAATAAGTACATAAGAGTTCCTTCAAAGGAATAACAACAACATAGAAGCCAAACTTTGAAGCTGCCTTGGAATGCAAATGATCAAGAACAAAAGTAAGAACAAAAATCTAGAACAGAAAGAATAAATTGTATTTTATTTAACAAAAAATGCAAAGAAAAATAAAATAAGTAATTACAAAATAACTATAGGTGAATTTATATAGGATATACCACCCATGAGACTCAAAATATAACTTATGTGGGATAATGTGTAAAATCTCTTTAAGTAAATCTAACCTAATGTGAAAAGGTTTAGGAGAACAAGCTAGGAAAAGAACTAGTATAAATAAAAGACAAACCTACTCACACTGACATGCCTACTTAAGTGCAACTTAGAGGAAGAAAAAAAGGATCCCAACAACAATAACTAATAAGGCACCCGATTACAAATATCACCTCAAAATATGAAAGGAGAAAAAACAAGGGAAAAAAATCCCCCCATGAGAGAAAACACAAGAAGGACAAGTGACACCCCTAAAGAAGTGTCTTGCACCCCCAAAAGAGTTCAAATATGGATGTACTTTCTCTTAGTGAAGTGTTTGGTAAATTTGTTTGCAATCTCCTCTACTATTGAACAATGGCGCAAATCAATCACCTAGTCTTGAATGATCTACATAACAAAATGTGTGCAGATCTCAATGCCATTTTTTTTAATAATAGGTTGACTTATTAAAGATCTAGATGGCACTCTAATGGTCGTAATAGATTATTGGTGACTTTTAAAAATTGTTGCCAAGTTTAGTGAGCATATTATAAAGTAAAATATCTTCAGTGGCAATATTGATGCTCCCTAATAGTTAGCCTTGGTTGCTAAGAGAGCAATGATATGTTTCTTCTTGCTCTACCAACAAATGGGGCCAAAACTAAAATTGTAGGCAGGTGTGAACTTGTACTAATCAATATCAACATCCCATCTAATGCTATGTACCTAATCAAATTTGAACCTATTCTTGCTACATAATTAATCCCATAAGTGCCCCATAACTATGAGTTCCATATCATACAATATGAATTAGGCTACCTTCCAATGAAGTTTATGAGGCTTCACCATGAACCATGAAATAATATTACTTGTAAATAAAATATTAGGGAGTGCAACAATTAGGTAGATAAGGCTACCAACAAGTTGATGATATAAATTGGCAACAACAAGTGGTGTGGAACGCTTTACGTCAAGCTTGAATCCAAACATAAAGCAATTGATAAAAGCTTACAATCATTCATACAAAAATGAGCTAAAAGATCATTATTAGACTTGTGTTGGGTAAAATAAATTTTGAAAGAGGTTTATTGATCTTGATCCTAATAATAGTGTAAGAGGCCCGAGTTAGTTATGGAAAACCTAGCATGCAAAGCAATATTGACTTCTATAATGATGTATGAGGTTCTCTTTATGATGATCAAATCATCAACAAAGAGAACTAAGAAAATAAGAGCATCCTAGATTATCTCAATATATAGACATTCAAATTTGAGTAGTAAATTTAGAGAACCCAACTAAGAGAAGAAAGGATTCCATCCTTGCATGTCGATACCTCAAGACCCATGTGACTCCATTGAGAGACTTTCTTAGTCTACAAACTAGTGAAGAATCTTAAATGAATCTTCATGGTTGTCCATGTAAATATCTTCCTATAGATCTCCAAAAAGGAATGCACCCTTTGCATCTATTTTGTGTATATCCTAAGAATTGCTATAGCAATAAAAATAAGCAAGTGAATCGATTTCATCTTGCTGATGAGGGGGAAAAAATAGTGTAGTAAACACTAGGAATCTACCACGGGGGCTTCACTTAGTGAAACTCGGTTATAGCACGTGTGTTCGTGGCATACTAAAGAATCCCCCTATTTTCAAAAAATATTGCCCTTAACTCCTTTCTTGTCAACCCCTCCCAATACATGAGGGATTATGCTTAAAACCCCCCTTATTTTCACTAGATATTGTGTGTATCAATTTTTTCTTTAACATTTTCCATACCCTTCTATATTTCTCTCTTATGTTATGATAAAGAATTGGTTGGGTTTTAAGCATAATCCTAGATTTGGTAGAAGGTACTGATATTAATTGATGGGTTGCATAAAATGTTTTAGGTTAAAATTTTCAAATAACCTTAGGCAAGCTTTTGTTTTAATTTTTATTTGACTTTGATTCAATTCTCACCGGGATTACCACAAACCCTTTTATGGAAAGTACGATGATGGAGGCTTCCAAACTTGCTAATTGGTTTGAAGGGTGGCGGATTTATTGCTTCTATAGTAAGATAACAAAGTTTGCTTCTTGTCGAGGACAATGCATTAAGGTCTTTGCATTAATGAGAAGAGTACAAGATGGTTTGTGGAGGAGGATGGTTCTAGTAATGGCGGCACAGGCTTTTGAGAAGGTGCTTTTTTTGGCAAAAGGTTGCATTATCTTTTGCAAATTTCTCTGTTGAAAATAGAGGTTGGCGACTGAGTGTTGTGATGCCTCTATGAAGGTGGTGGAACTATAGCAGGTGGACTATGGAGGCGAGATTCACATTCAAAATGGAGAAGAGGATCATCCCCTTCGTTGGGCATGTCTCAGACAAAAGGCTAAAAGGTCTCTTCTGCTATAAGGATGAGAGGCTCATAGAGGTGGTGAAATTGCTTCTGGGGGAGGAGATAAACCATATTAGCTTTCGGTATCGAACGAATATGGAGGTTTATTTGCTAATGGAAGCATGGGGGTTGGAATTCAAAGGCTCCATCGATACTGTGAAGAGGGTGATGAGGGCACTGGTTCAAGATGAATATATGTTGGGCATGGACTCTATTTTTAAATGGGCGGAGCCAGGTGAAGGATTTTATGTGGATTTAGACAATGAAGGAGAGGTCCAAGTTCGTAATGTACCATTTGTATGGTGGAAAGAAGGAGATTTGAAGGAAGGGTTCAGGGCTTTAGCATAGCAAGGATGGGAAGTTGTGAAGACCTTTGTGAAATTAATGCGAGTAGAGGCAGAATTGAGGGATTCAATGGAGGTGGCTTGTCAGGAGGTGGATCACAACTTAAGGCCGAGGAAGAGGAAGGGCAGCATTGGAGATGAAATTCCCAAGTTATGTGATAACTCCGCTTGAATGGGTCTCTCTAGTTTTCTTTTTGTTTTGGTACAATGATTAGATCGAGCCCTAGTCTGTGTTGTGTTAGTTTTTCTAGTTAAAGAGCTTTTTTGTAATGTAAATATGTCTATTGCAGAGCTTTAGAGAAGCTCATTTTGATAGTTGTTGGGGATGCTTTTAGGGTTTTATTACAGACAAGCTATAAATTTGTTTTTTTGGGCCTCGACTAAAACATTGGATTCTACATATTTTGACTTTATATATAAATAAAATCTATATATTACCAACCAAAAATAGTAATTAATTGAAAAACTAAAACTTGTTATATTTGAATTTTAAATTAATTACGCCAAGAGGTGTAACATACAATGGCAGGTATCTATGAAATTTGTATTCTTATGCAAATTAAATCTGGGGCATTATTTTAATCAACACCGTTAGTTTATTTGTGTATACAAGAAAATAGCATTGTCAGTACTCCATGCCAACCCTACTAGTCACACAGCTCCCCTCTCTCTATGGAGTGCATAAATTGGTTTAAATAGTTCGGGTTGTTTGTTTTTATTCTACCTTAAAAAACCATAACCCTTCCATTTCAATAAATTAATTACAAGGCAATGCATTCTAAATGAATTGTAAATTAACAATATTTTTCATGTATGTTTGCGTTAACATTTTAAATAATTAAATTACATGCATTTGGCTAATGATAAATTTTGTTTAGTTTATCATATATTTTATTTAAATTTAAGTTTTTTAATTTGCTATTTTAGATTAGATTAAGAATAATATTTTTCATGTGCATTTGTTGCTGATTTTTATAAAATAATTAAGCAACAACTATTTGAAATATTGCATTTAGTTTATGATATATTCTATTTTTATTTATTTTTTATTTTATATAAATAAATTAATTAAAAATTTATATTATATATCCACTTTTTTAACGCTAATTATTGTTCGTAATTTATTATATCATATTAAACATTATATTAATGTTTATATCATAATAAATTTAATATAAATAGTATTAATATATAAAATAAATATAATACTAGTATATCTATATTTAAAAAATATATGTAAAATATGCCGAGAGATATCTTATAATAGAAGGGAATTTGACAATTGCAACAATATTATTAGTATACAAGAATTTAAAAAATATGGATAATAATAGAGTTGCTTAAGTATATACCAGCATTGTCTAAGATGACAGCATGAACCTGGAATTTAGAATCGTCAGATACTCACAATGTCAAGCCCACTCCTCCAATAATGTCTCAACGCTACTTGATTTTATTGATTGTTCCCTTTTAAATATTCTGGCACTCTTCCACTATCATTTGAATGTAACGGTTTCATATAGTTGGAAACAAGTGGCGAGGGTTCTATTTTATTTGGAGTAATAAAATAACACCTCCACAAAAACCAAAAGATGACATACTTCATGCATTCACCTGTCGTTTGCATGTCAAATTTTTTCAAAAATGAATTTTTGTTTACGGACATTTTGATGTCATTGTAGATGCCTCTCGGCATAATAACTAATTATTTATTATTTTATTATTTTATTTTAATGTTTCATATGTCAATATAAATCTAATATTTTTTAATACAAGTTAATTTAAAAATATAAAAAAGAAATAAGAAAAAAAGAGACGTATTGAAAACCTTGAAAAATAATTAATGTAAAAAAAATCAATCAATTCAATATATTTAGCAATTTGCTTACATAGTAATACAATATTCACAAATATTCAAAATTCCATAATCAAAATTATTTTACTTAATTATCATTTAATTTTTAATTAAAATATATGAGTTTGTTTATTAATTCAAAGATTTTTCCCAACCCTAATTGTTTTTAAAATACATTAGTAAAATAAATGAGTTTGTTTACAATTAACTTTTCCCTCCATCTCATTTACCTTACCTCTATGTCAAGTATGCTCTCCTTTACATTTATCTCAACAATGCTTAACGTTTTATTAATTCAAATATTATTTCTAAACCCTAATTGTTTTCCTATTAAATTTCTAACTATGGAAACATTTCAACTATAATAATAATAATAAGATTGAAACCCTAAATATTATTTCAACCCAAAAAATATGCATACTACTCACCCCAACACTACTTAAAAATAAAATTAATAAAAATAATAATAGTGAACATTTAATACTCATGTTCTAAAAGATATCTCTCGGTGTACTAGTTAAAAATCACAGTCAATGGTACAGTTTGGTTGTTGCATACCCTTCTTGAATCTTCAATGACCTGATGATTTCCATGGTCCATCCACATGTCCACGGTGTCTGCATGTCTACATGTAGGTGAAATTTTGTGTCTCGGAAGAGTCAAAAATTCATCTTGTCTACTAATCAATGCACATGTGGATGGACACATTAGAATGAATGTCCATCAACAAAATCTTTTTTTCAATCAACCAATGATTGCAGACAATTTTTCCATTACTTTAGCATTCCTATAGTTTCCAAATTTTTAAACATTTAAACAATTTTAATAAAATTATTCCTTCATCTTCCTATTGGTTGATGTCGTCAACAATAATTGCAAGGCTAAATTGTCTAAGTAAAAAAAAACTATTCACAATCTGTAATTTTTCACTTTTTTTTATCGAAAAGATATATATTAGTAATGATTTAAAAGTATTACAAAAATTGTAAGGATTCTAGAAATACCTCAAGAATCCAAACTATCATGTCAAAAAAGTGATTTAGTAGAATCACTGTAAAACCCATATACATTCTTCAGATTATAAAACAAAAGAAAAACCAAAAAAGTCTCTTACAAAATATAGCCCACAGGCTTATGCATTGTTCACATTATAAAACAAAAAATCAAATCTTGAAATTGTTGGAGCGGTGACATGCAAGAAGAAGAAATGAAGGGGCAAAGCAAATCCTTAAACCTCGAATGGATTGGTCTTGGAATCTTTGCCCCTACCACAGCTGAAGTCTTGGTTATGGTTCATCATCAGAACTAGAAGGCCAAACTTCATCTTCAATAACCAGTCCATGATGCTTTGTTTCATAGTTTATTTCAAACCCTTCCTCATTGATGTATTCCTCGAACCAATCCCTACCTTTGTTGAACTTCAGACCTAAAACTCTCTACACAAATCTCATATTGTTGATAATTTCTTCTATTCTTGGTACAAACACATCCACCAATAGCCCCAAAAAAATTGGGCACCCTATGAACTTGCTGATTCCCGCGATGAGTTGCAAAATAGTCTTGTGGTAGTGGAATGGTGAAACGGTTGTTAATATTAGCAACGACTATTTCAATTTCTCCAAAAAATGTGTCATTGAATAGCTTCTAACACAAGCGCATGGTTGTCACCTTAGCTTCTCCCGCTCTAATAATCAAAACTAGGAATACAGGAAGAATGTTTGTATTCACTCTATATCTATGAAAAGTCGTGAGGAAATCCTCCCCCAGGATTTTTTTGACTGCATGAATGATGAGGGGACCAAAATAATTGAAAACTCATAATAGGTGCATGTCTAAATTTTCCCCAAGAAAAGCCATTTTTTGTTTGGTAGGAATCAATCGAATAGGAGAATCCATAGATGCAAAGCTAAAAAATCAGCAAGGAAAATTGTGGGCAAATGAAGAAATTAAAATGGAATGCAAAAACAGAAGCTATGAAAAGTAAATAATTGAGAGAGATCATAAATTTGGAATAAATTCGATATAAGTAGAGGTCTTGGAAATCCGAAAACATATCTATCACAAAATATTCTCAGTCATGTTGTACATCATTTGTTTATCAGCATGTGTGAGGGGAAGGTAAGAATGTAAGGAGTTCAGCCAAATATTAAATCACTATTAAATGAGAAAAAATAAACTTTTAGGAGAATGATTAAAAGGACCAGAGTCGTCATATTTTTGGTTTAAGCCCACCGGGAGATCATCAATCTTGATGACTTGACGATACCAATGTGGACAGATCAGTCGGATCATGCACTTGGGAGAGGCTCTGATTCTATCTTGTCAACTCGCCTATGCACATGTGGATGGACACTCAAAAAGAGTTACCCATGCAATCCTTGTCTCTTTTTGTTATAATCTCATGGTGACCTCCTGTAGTCGGTTTTCGATCTCTTAAGTCGTGACTTAAGCCTTTCGCATTGTTTTTGTGACCAGCCCCTTCTTGCTAGCCACCCGGTTGCATGTTCTTTAATTCACTCCTAAGTCATGGTCCCACCAAGAGATCATCAATCCCAATGACTTAACAATACCAATATGGATAGATCGGTGAGACCGTGCACTTAGGAGAGGCTCTGATTCTATCTTGTCGACTTGCCTATGCACATGTGGATGGACAAGCAAAAAGAGAAATCTTGTTGGTGAGATTTTGCATCCATGTGATATTTAAACATCATCTTGTTGACTCACCAATGCATACATGGATGTACACATCACAAGAAATGACCATCAGAAAAATATTCTTGCACATCCCAATGAATCAGCGATGGAGGAGGTTGCTAAACCATGACAAATATATGGTGTCCACGTCATCAGATAGTGCAATCAATAGAATGATACTGGGAGGGAGATGATGACACATATGGGAGAGTTCAACATGCAATGAATTGGTTTTCGGTACAATCCAAAATAATTGGTAATGGTTTAAAAATGTTTCAACTACCCAACGATGCCAAGTGTTGCACATGTGTTGCAAAACCGACCATATGTTAAAAAAATTGTGAAAATTTTTCAAAATTTGCTGACTACTGTTGATCAAATAAAATCAATGGCGAATTTTTAAAGTTGCTCAACTGCTCGTTGCAAGGAATGAAAGCAGCAATTTGAAATAATTTTCTAAATTTTGAGCGAAAACTCGATTGAAGGCGAAAGAAAATGCAAGCTCAAGCTCTGGAGATTGTGTTGCAGAGAAGCTAAAGAAGAATTGTAGACAAGGGAATTTGGATAGTGACTTGCCTTCTTTCCCATTTTCTCAAGTATTACTCTGTAATTTGCAAAATTTTAGAGGCTTAAAAAATTAGAAACCATATCCATAGCAAGCAGAAAACTAGAAAACAATCTTTAGGGTTCCTCCGTAAAATTAAGAAACTAGAAAACATGTCAACCTCATCCAAAGGCTCTAGAGAAGAGGGCCCTAAACCCAAAAGAAAAAAGAACAAGACGAACGTCTGTGATGACGTAATTTCTCAATTGTCAAGGTCTTCTCAAAGAACAAGAACTACAGGGCATGTAAATAGATTTCAGGACTCATAAAGGAATTGTAAAGAAGCTTATATGTCATTCAAAGGCCATAATATTTTCAAATATTTTTACATTAAATCAAATAGAGAAGTGCTTGAGTGTAATCCTTGGAGGCTAGGGATGGATCAATTGGTAGTCCCAAATGTCTTTGTAAATATGGACTTGATTAGAGTAATTGCAAAGCAATGCAATCCCAATACAAGGTCCATTCAATCAATTTACAAGAACCTGATTGAAATCAATAAAGCCACTATTTGTAAAGTGTTTGGCATGGAGGATGTAGTAGGTATTGACATCGTTATCGACCTAGGTATCTTGAAAGAAGAATATCAGAGTGCCGAGGGGATTTATAGGAGAAAGTAGCTACCACTTCATAGGCCCAAGTTAGGTAAAAAATTTCAAAAGTTTGACAAAACAGACCTACCACCTTATAGTATTGAGTTGTTTCACAAGTATTTTTAGATGACTTATTATGTTGTGTGTCAATTGCTTGGTTATCAGGGACAGTTACACATGCCTGAGGTACATACACTGTTGATTTGTGATGTCCAAATAAGTGTTGAAAATAGACCTTTTGACTATCCTCACTTTGTAGCAGAAGGAATTCACAATGCCTTAATATGTATCCAAAGGGATAGTTCAGCTATCACATTCAAATGGTATTCCTTATTGATACATATGCTGTTATTTTTTGGATAGACAAATAGATTCTAGAGTAATGATTTGTGCATTAAGGAATTTGATGATGATGGTCTTAGGATTAATGATAGTCCCAAATATACTGAGAGGGGGGTGAATCAGTATCTAACCGGTAAATAGAATATTTAACCTTATTAAGTATTTTGCATTCCAAAACAGTGTACCGGTAAGAAAGAATTAATGCAGTAAATAGGAACAGTAAAGATAGCATAGAAAACACATCATAACACAAGATGTTTAACGAGGAAACCTAGTGTGGGAAAAACCTCGGTGGGATTTGTAACCCACAATATTCACTCACTGGCCAATGAATGGATATTACTTACAAGAGGGGCCTGCACATGCAGGAAGGCCAACTGCCTAGAGCTCACTGCTCAATTACACAAGGAAGTCTCACTGACTTACAAAAGGATTATGAAAATCCAATATAATGTACTGCTATAATTCAGCATCTACTATGTCAGGTTCAGTACCAGTTTAAGCTCATACTATAACCATAAACCCTTATACAAAATATGTCTTAATATTTGCTCATCACTTGTACATTATCCATGACCATCCTATCTATGTCAAAATGATTTACAAGATCTCATACATATATGAGTCTTATTACAATATTCCATGTAGGCTTTCCAAAATATATTTACAATTAAATACAATAAAAAAAATCCTGTCAGCTGGGGTGTCGGTATACATTGTTGTCATTGTCGGTGAAGTGTCTGCCAGTGTCGATGTCTATTGGTGATTTACCAGATGAATGTCAAGTGGCTGCCTTTAGGTTTCCGGTAGGTTGCCATCAATGACAACACCATCATTTCTCACTAGAGTGTAGAATGCCAACAATCTCCCCCTATGGCATTGATGGCAACACTCATGAGAAAAATCCAAAAATCTATTTCCAAAAATGAAGTCCAAAATGTTACCAAAAATATGTGCTCCCCCTGAGTAGATGATCTCCTCTGATAACCATTTTTCTCTGTCCACTACTCCCCCTTTGACATCAATGACAAAGGTTGTCAAAAATTGTCAAATGAGTGCAAAATTTCAACTTGAACTTTGTAACCGGTTGATTACAATCTGGAATATGTCTACTAATACCAAGTTTAAGCTCTATATAAATCTATTAATGTCCTCCATAGCTGCCTCAGTTCTCTGAATTGTACTGGTGAGATGATGCATATGTTCCTCTAGTGTCTTTTGTCCTTGAATTAATGCCTCAGAGATTTCTTTCCTTAGAGAGATAAGGTTATCTAACTTAGGACTGAGTTTGTACTTAAGCTCTCTGGCTTTTCCCTTTATCCTTTCTTTCTCTTTCTCTAACTTCTCCAGTTTTTCCTCAAATCTAGTAATTTCTTGTTCAATAACTGATATAGGTTCAAATGAACCAATGATATTATCAGCTATATTATTTATCTCATTTTGAACTTTGCTAATTTCCTTATCAATGTCAATTGTCAATAGATTTGTCTTGCAAGTATCTTTGCACAGTTCCTTACACTCCAAAATTGTTTTATTCAGTGCTGATAAAAGTGTATTGATGTGTTCCGTGTACTTGTTTATTGTTTCCTCAAAGAATTTTCTTTTTCCTTTTCCATTTTCTCCTTGAATGTTTCCTCATTTATTTGATCAACTGTTAAAATATTTCTAGAAATGAATTTAGACAATGTGCCTAACTGACCTAAAGAATCCTTTACATTATCTATATTGCATTTGGGTGCAATCATCTTAAGAATAGGAATTGTGTCATCAATTGCCTTATAGGCCAATGTATTACAATCAGTTATTTTCTTTATTGAGTCCAAAAGTACTTCAGTCACATTAGTAGGTCTAAATTCAGTTAGTGAAGTACCAGATGTCTAGCCAACTACCTTTACAATTTATGTGCTTCCGGTGGGAGTAACCAATTTTCCTAAATCAACCTCTCATGGGTCAGTTTGTGTTTGCATTTCCACTAGCAATGGTTTTGGTTTCTCTGTGATTGTTGGTTTCACTACCTCAATGTGTACCTATGACTCATCTGGTTTCTCAATTTATTTTTCTATGTTATCCATTGCCAGTGTCTTTGTAGGTTTATTAGTGCTTCCATCAATATTATCAATAACCATTCCACTGTCCAATGTTTCCACTGAATGCTTTGCTTGCTCTGCTTGTGTCTCAACCCCAATATTATATGCCTATGTTCCAACCTCAATATTATCTATCGGTTGCTCAGTAGCAATATCATTTTTCTTTTCCTTTGTGTTCTCCTTATCAACTACAATGTTTACTTCCTGAGTGTCAATATTCATAGTGTACAAAATTTCTGACTCAGGGTTGGTATCCTCATGTGGTGTATCCACATTCTCAGTAGTCAGTGTGTTATCAATCTGTACCGGTGGAGTAACCAAAGGTGGTGGTAGGTTGTCAATTACTTTAATGTTGGGTAATCCACCTACTTTACCTTTCCCCTTGTCTCTGTCCTTTTAATAAACTTTGAAAGTTTTTGGTCTTTTCAACTCTTCTTGTTTTTCTTTCTCAACAAAGAAGATGTCCCACTTGTCTGTTGTTTCTTCTACAATTTCATTTACCCTGCCAACCACTAGGCTCACATGTCGGTGTCCACTTGCAAAAATTGATCTATTAGCTTCACTAATTAATTCATCAATTTCTTCTACAGAGTTGGATGGATGTATAGCTAGTAGTTTTTCAATCTTTAGTTTCTTGTCAAGCTTCATGACTGCAATCCTTTTTGCATCTAACCGCCTATATAATTCAATAGGCAAATAATCTACAACTTCAATTAATACTTTATTATATATATCAAGATGTGAAATAATGTTGTTCTCAATACTTTCTTTCTCTACATCAGTAAATGTATTGTACAGTTTGCTAACATTAGCTAAGTTGCCTTCATCAGTTATCTCACTCAGTAAGTTGTCCAGAGGTGGTATAACTTGTTGTTGCTTTTCTTCTTTGGTGTCAACTTCTTTGCTAGTGGTCTCACTGCCTGTTGCTTATGCCTTGGTGTTCTTGTTTTCTTGGGAGGAGGAGAGGGTACCGGTGAAGGTTTTCTCTTCGTATCAACTCACTTAAACTCAGCAGGAGTTTCACTGTCAGAGGATGTACCAACTGGTGATAGATGTGCCTCCGATTGTTATCATTCTAAGTCACTTTCCTTTATTCTAGTTATGTTCATGACATTTTCTTTTATTTCCTTAACTTGTCTAGATGCACTCCTTATGTACTTTTCTCTTCTCTTTCTCTGTTTCAATGTTTGTACATCACTTTCTATTGTTTGTGCATTTCCAAAAACCTTTTCTTTCGGTTCTCTAGGGGCTTCTAATAGGGCTTTGGCATAAGTTTCAATGATGTTTACATCTGCCTCATACCCCATTTCTATTACCCATGCAATTCTAGGAAGAATTGCCTCCATCCATATCTCATCCTTTTTAATTATAAAACATATTTTTTTTCATACTTGTGTACAATACTTTGTGGTAATCTCTCTCTTGTTTTCATTTTTTCTTTGAATGTTTTGAAGTACTCTATTATATTGTTATCCTTATCAGTGCCCATACCAGTGAATATTTCTAGCAGTTGTTTGTCTACCGGTATATCATAACCAAAGTCTTTCTTACCAATACTGGGAACCTCTTTTGTGAGATACAACATCAGACATACCAAAAGATTGCCAAAATGAAACGTTCCTTTCTTATCTCCTTTTATCTTTTTCAGATTCTCTATCAATTCATCCTTTAACCACTCACATATATCTTTTTTTGCATCATTGTTGACTATATCATATGCACTTTTAATGCAAAGACTGGAAATAGAGTTGAGTCGGTTTGCATGTGTGGTTTTGTAGCCTAGGATCATGCTTATGAATCTGACATTCACATCCTTAACATCATTCACTCTCGGGGATATGCTATCATAGGTTGCTCCTGTTAATGTCATCACTATGTTATTAGGAACCTTTTTAGTCTTATATGGCTTGCTACCGGTGGAGGGTAAACTAGTCACTACCCTAACTGCTTCTTTGGTGATTTTACAAACAGAATCTAGCCAAAAGAATTCTCCATGAACTCTGCTAAGGACAATTCTTACTACCTCCTTAGGAAAATCAAGGATGTCCAATATTTTCACAAAACCTAAAGTCTCAATTACCTTGTGTTCGGGTTTTATATTTCCATTTTCATCACAGATAACAGTTTCAAACATTTTCAATATTTTCTCTGAACCTAATTCCTCGATATTGCAATGAATATAGATTCTTGGGTCTTCAGCATATGCAACACCTTTTGGAATTTTTGAAAAATCACATAGGGAATCATCTTGTTTCGCTATCTCGGGAATGATCTTAAAGATGGGCCTAGGGCATTTCACAACTTCTACAACAATAGGGTCTGCAATAAATTTTGGAGAAGAGGAGGAAGCCATTGATAAATACCTTAATCTGTCTGATAATGGTTTGAGTGCTTGAAAGAACTTGCTTCACTTCTTTGCCTTGGATGTCTTCGTTCGGATTTCGCGCTCTCTTAAAGTTTGAATGCTTAGTGAATTGAAAAAGAGGAAAAATCACTGATTTATAATGTCTTTTCTTCCAACAACTGCAATAAATGCTTGTCGGTTAAGTGAAACTTAACACATCTGCCGGTAGAGAAGAAGTCCATCTTCTCACCATCAACCAAGGGTAAACTTGCATGATTTTCAACTTGTTGCAATACCCCCAAGAGTTACCTTTGTAGTTGGATGAAGAGTCTCTTGTCGGTGGAGTAATACTTTGTTCTACCAGTGAAGGAATAGTCTCATCAACATTCTGATCTGTCTTTCTAATCCATTGTCTTGAAAATTCTTGCTTTATCTCATCAACCTTCTCTTTGCCTTTCAAACTAGGTCCTTTATTGTTTGTCGGTGAAGCCTTGCTTCTACAAAATTTTGCAATATGTCCAATTTCTTTACAAGCATAACAAGTCACATTGTTTTTCTGAATAGCCTTTCCATATCCTATGCCAATTTATGTTCTGTATTGGTTAGATAAGTGCCCAAATCTTCCACAAATATAACATCTTACATTCATTCTGCAGTTTTCTGAGTTGTGACCAATTTTGTTGCATTTGGAACATTGACTAGTGGGTGCATTAATGTTTTGATTGTTTCTAGATCTATACTGATTTTATCTATGACCATACTTGTTATAGTTAAAGCATTTCCCATTAAATTTGTAAGCATTAGGTTGTCTTACCGGTTTACTGTGATCATGATTGTTTGCAGTACCAGAACTTTCACCAACTTCAAATCTAAGTCCATTAGTGTCTCCATTAGGTTTTTGACTTTTCAGCATACCATCAAGTTCTTCTAAACTTTTCTTTAATTTCTCTTTATGTTGATTTGTAGCAGCCAACTCATTTTCCAAATTCCCTTTTGTCTCATAAGTTCAGTTTTATCATGTTCCATGTGAATCAAATCTGTCTTCAACATATCATTTTCATGACTAAGTCTTAGATTTTTATTTCTAGCATCATTGAGTCTTCTAGTCAAGTCATCTTCATTCTTTTTTCTATCTTCAATGTCTTTACAAATCTCATAGTCATGTCTTAGATTTCATTCCTCAAAGTCATGTTTTCTTGCCTCATCTTGCTTACAAGCTCATTAAGAGTTTCCTTTTCATCATCATTACTCTGCATCTTCTCATGAAGTTATTTTCTCTTATTTCTAGCAATAGTGAGATTCTCTTGAAGTCCTTGAATGAACTCTTGTGCAGTCCTTAGATCATCTTCAAGTTTGATATTCTTCAACTTCTCTGCATCATAGTCCACAAGAGCTCCTTCTAATTGCTTTCTTAAGTTATCCATCTCTACCGGTGTTAGAATCTTCCTCAAGCTGTTTGACTTTTGAAAATAGAGGACTAGGCTCTGATACCAATTGTTAGGATTAATGATAGTCCCAAAGTAATGAGAGGGGGGGTGAATCAGTATCTAACCAGTGAATAGAATCTTTAACCTTATTAAGTATTTTGCATTCCAAAATAGTGTACCGGTAAGCAAGAATTAATGCAGTAAATAGGAACAGTAAAGACAGCATAGAAAACATACCATAACACAAGATGTTTAATGAGGAAACCTGGTGTGGGAAAAACCTTGGTGGGATTTGTGACCCACAATATTCACTCACTGGCCAATGAATAGATATTACTTACAAGAGGGGCCTGCACATGTAGGAAGGCCAACTACCTAGAGCTCACTGCTCAATTACAAAAGGAAGTCTCACTAACTTACAAATGGATTATGAAAATCCAATATAATGTACTTCTATAATTCAGCATCTGCTATGCCAGGTTTAGTATCGGTTTAAGCTCATATTATAACCATAAACCTTTATACAAAATCTGCCTTAATATTCGCTCATCACTTCTACATTGTCCATGTTCATCCTATCTATGTCAAAATGATTTACAAGATCTCATACATATATGAGTCTTATTACAATATGCCATGTCGGCTTTACAAAATATATTTACAATTAAATACAATAAACAAAATCATGTCGGCTGGGGTGTCGATATACATTGTTGTCGTTGTCGATGAAGTGTCTATCGATGTCGGTGTCTGCCGATGATTTACCAGATGAATGTCGAGTGGATGCTTGTAGGTTGTCGGTAGATTGCCATCAATTACAACACCATAATTTCTCACTAGAGTGTAGAATGCCAATAGATGGAACAAGTTGTCTCATGTTGTTGTGGACATCTATTTGGGATTGTGGTTTTATGCGTGCCCAATATTTCTGTTTTGATGAGCAATTTGCTCAAAAACTGTACGGTTTATTTGGTCATAACCCTCCAAGATTGCCAGATAATATCACGAATTTCTTGAGGCCTAAAGGAAGGGAACATGAGATAAAGGTTAAAATAAACCATAATTGGAGTGATCGATACATCATAGAGAAGCATACTTACATAAGAATCTATGGATTTGAGGGACGACCACATTTGTTGCCTTTGTTGAAATGTGGTGACTAATCAGCAAAGTACTGTACACTCAACATGTATCCTCGTCAGGGTCCAGGGTCAGGCTGGGAGAAAAGCGAGCGTTCGGGGGTGGCAGCCCCCGAGAAAAAAAAAAATTGTCGTTTTTCGTTGATGAAAGCCGACATTGTAATAAAACCCTAAAAAGGTCGACTTTGTTTGTTGCCCTCAAAATGCATGCTATAAGCGGCTGGGATGCTTAAGGCATTGTAAGGTTGATGTACTATTTTTGCTGGATAATAAGAAAGATTGGATGGTTGTGTATGGTGGACGTAACCCATTCTGGGTGAACCACGTTAAATCTTTGTGTTATCTGTGTCCTGTTTTATTTCTTTATCTTTTGTATTTAAATCTGCATATAATTGTTAGTTCATATTTGCTTCGGATCTGCTTGAAACCCTAACAATTGGTATCAAAGCGAGGTTTTCTGTAAATTGGCAGGACTTTTAGATTTGAGTGGGAGTAATGGAGGATTCCAAATTCAAGGTCGAAAAGTATAACGGCCAGAATTATCAGTTATGGAAAATGCAAATGGAGGATTACCTGTATCAAAAGGATTTGTGGTGGCCATTGGAAGGAAAGGCAAAGAAACCGACCACAATATCAGATGAAGAGTGGGACATTTTAGATAGAAAGGCACTGGGATCCATTCAATTGTGTCTTGCGTCATCTGTAGCATTCAATATAATAGAAGCAAAAACGACTGTAGATTTGATGGCAACAATGGCTAAGTTGTATGAGAAACCCTCGACTTCGAATAAGGTATTTCTTATGAAGCGTTTGTTTAATTTGAAAATGAGTGAGGGAGGATATGTAGCGGAGCACTTAAATGAATTTAATACAATTACCAGTCAATTGTCTTCAGTAAAAATTACCTTTGCAGAAGAGGTTAGGGCTCTCTTGATTTTATGTTCTTTGCCAAAAAGCTAGAATAGCTTGGTTATGGCTGTAAGTAACTTTGTCTCTGGTAAAAATACTTTGGTATTTGATGATATTGTTGGTGTTATCCTAAGCAAGGAAATGCAAAGGAAAAGCACAGGTGAGACTTCAACATCATCGGGTAGTGTTTTGAATGTGGAGAACAGAGGAAGATCAAAGGAAAGAGGAAAAGGCCTTGGGAATGAGAAGTCACGAGGGAAGTCAAAGAAAGGATGCTCTCAATCTAGAGAAAAGAAAGATTGCTGGTACTGCAGAAAGCCTGGTCATCTAAAGAAAGACTGTTGGTCTCGAAAAAACAAAGAAGGAAACAAAAATGAAAATGATAGTAAGGAAGCTAATATTGCAAGTAATACTTTACAAGATGCTTTAATCTTATGTTTGGATAATGTTAATGATTCTTGGGTAATAGATTTTGGGGCTTCATTTCATGCTACACCCCATAGAAAATATTTTCTAGATTATGTTCAAGGTGATTTTGGAAAGGTATATTTGGGTGATGATGAGCCCTGTCAAATTGTTGGAAAAGGAAAGATAAAGATCAAGTTGCAGAATGGTAATGACTGGTTTCTGCAGGAGGTAAGACATGTTCCTAATTTAAGAAGAAATTTAATTTCTGCAGGGCAACTAGGTAGTGAAGGTTGCATAGTTACCTTCTCAGACAATATGTGGAAGGTCACTAAAGGATCATTAGTAGTAGCTAAAGGTGCGAAGGTAGGCACATTATATCTGTGTACTGGTAACACTTACTCTAC
Source organism: Cryptomeria japonica (assembly GCF_030272615.1). NCBI lineage: Eukaryota > Viridiplantae > Streptophyta > Pinopsida > Cupressales > Cupressaceae > Cryptomeria > Cryptomeria japonica. Next base: position 132,075,219 of record NC_081412.1, read on the forward strand.
CTTAGCTGCTACAGATAAAGTTACTGCAGGGACAACAACAATAAATGTTGCAAGAACAAATTCGATAATGTGGCACCATAGGCTTGGGCACATGAGTGAGAAAGGGATGAAAATCCTTCACTCCAAAAATCTATTGCCAGGACTAAAGAAGATTGATTTAGAGTTTTGTGAAAACTGTGTTTATGGTAAACAAAAAAGAGTCAAATTTCTCAAGGTTGGGAAAGAGAAGAAGAGTGAGAAGTTAGAGCTTGTACATTCAGATGTATGGGGACTGACTCAGGTATCATCTCTTGGTGGCTCTTGTTATTATGTTATTTTTATTGATGACTCAACCAGAAAAACATGAGTATATTTCCTAAAACAAAAATCAGATGTTTTTGAAACTTTTAAGAAATGGAAAGCTTTGGTTGAGAATGAGACAGGGAAAAAGTTGAAGTGTCTCAGATCGGATAATGGAGGTGAGTATTGCAGCAAAGAATTTGAAGATTATTGTTCCTTAAATGGGATTCAAAAGCAGAAGACAGTTCCAAGAACTCCACAGGAAAATGGTGTGTCAGAGAGAATGAATAGGACTATTATGGAACATGTGAGGAGCATGAGATTGCATGTTGGATTGCCCTTACATTTTTGGGCAGATGCTATACATATTGTTGTCTATTTGATAAATAGAGGACCTTCAACCCCTTTGGATGGTGGTATTCCAGAGGAGGCATGGACTGGTAAAAAGGTAAATTACTCTTTTCTAAAAACTTTTGGTTGCGAAGCTTTTGTCCATATTGATAAAGAAAACAAAACCAAGCTTGATGCTAAATCTTAGAAATGTACCTTCATTGGATATGGGATAGATGAATATGGCTATCGGTTATGGGATTTTGAAAATAAGAAAATAATTAGAAGTATGTGGTGTTGGATGAGATTCCTGAAAATGAAATGCCAGAGGTACCTGATGCTCAGCAACAACAGATTGTCCCACAAACTCCTGCAAGTGTTAGATGTTCTACGAGAACAAGTAGACCCCCTGAAAGATTTTCTCCTTTGTGTTCTATTTTATTAACGGATTCTGGTGAACCAAAAGAATATGAAGAAGCAATGCAGGTAGATGCCAAACAACAATGGGAGCTAGGCATGAAAGAGGAGATGGACTCCTTGATGAAAAATAAGACTTGGGACTTAGTCCCTTTACCTGCAGAAAAAAGAGCCTTGCCTAACATATGGGTTTATCAGCTGAAGGAGGAGGAAGGAGGTTAGAAGAGATATAAGGCCAGACTTGTGGTAAAAGGTGTAGCACAGAAAAAGGGTATAGATTATGATGAAATATTTTCTCCAGTTGTAAAAATGACTTCAATTAGAACTGTACTTAGTCTTGTGGCTGGAGATGATTTACATCTTGAACAATTAGATGTCAAAACAGCTTTTCTCCATGGAGATTTGGAGGAGGAAATTTACATGTTGCAACCACAGGGATATGAGGTCAAAGGTAAGGAAAACTTGGTGTGCAGGCTGAAGAAAAGTCTGTATGGCCTAAAGCAAGCACCCCGACAATGGTATTTAAAATTTGATAGTTTCATGGTTGAACATGGTTATCATAGATGTCATTCTGATCATTGTGTATATTTTAAGAGATTTGATAATGGTAGTTATATTATCCTGTTGCTTCATGTTGATGACATGCTTGTTGCTGGGTCTAACATGCAACATATAAATGATCTTAAACAGAAATTAGCCAGGTCATTTGCTATGAAGGATTTGGGTGCAGCTAAGCAAATTCTCGATATGAGGATTACACGGGATAGCAAAAATAGAACCTTGAATTTGTCCCAAAGTGAGTATATAAAGAAGGTGTTGAAAAGATTTAACATGCAGGATGCAAAAGGAGTTAGTACACCTTTGGCTAGTCATTTCAAATTGACTAAGGAGATGTGCCCAAAGGCATAAGAAGAGGTTAATAAAATGTCTAACATCTCATATTCATTAGCTGTTGGCAGTCTGATGTATGCAATGGTAGGCACAAGGCTAGATATTGCACATGCAGTGGGAGTTGTGAGCAGGTTTATGAGTAATCCGGGTATGGAACATTGGAATGCTGTGAAATGGATTCTTCGGTATTTGAAAGGAACTACTACAAAGGCATTATGTTTCAAAGGATCTAATGTTGCTCTAAGTGGATTTGTTGACTCTGATCTGGCGGGTGATATTGATTCATGGAGGAGTACTACAGGGTGTGTTTTTACTATAGGGGGAACTGCAGTCAGTTGGATTTCTAGGTTGCAAAAGGTTGTTGCACTTTCAACCACTGAAGCTGAGTATGTTGCTGCTACAGAAGTTAGCAAGGAGATGATTTGGTTGCAATGTTTTCTGAAGGAATTGGGTTAGACACAAGAGGATAGCCCATTGTGTACTGATAGCCAGAGTGTCATTCATCTTGCAAAGAACTCTGCTTTTCATTCAAGGACAAAGCACATTCAGCTCAGGTACCACTTCATCCAGACTGTTTTGGAGGTGGGTCAGTTACAGCTTGAGAAGATTCACACGAGTGGGAATCCTGTCGATATGTTCACAAAGGCAATTCCACAGGAGAAGCTAATTTCTTCATCAGTTTCTGTTGGTCTTCTTGATTGATAATTGTGGAATTTATACCAGTCAAGTCCTAGTGTTTTATCCACCGAATGTTGCATGTACAGTGGTGTCATGTAGTATCAGTCTCCAAGTGGGATATTGTTCGGTATGGAGCTTGATCAGTCTCCAAGTGGGAGATTGTTGAAATGTGGTGACTGATCAATAAAGTACTGTACACTCAGCACGTATCCTTGCCAGGGTCTAGGGCCGGGTCAGGAGAAAAGCGGGGGTTTGGGGGCGGCAGCCCCCAAGAAAAAAAAATTTGCCATTTTTCATTGATGAAAACCGGCATTTTAATAAAACCCTAAAAAGGCTGACTTTGTTTGTTGCCCTAAAAACGCATGTTATAAGCGGCTGGGATGCTTAAGGCATTGTAAGGTTGATGTACTATTTTTGCTGGATAATAAGAAAGATTGGATGGTTGTGTATGGTGGACGTAACCCATTCTAGGTGAACCACGTTAAATCTTTGTGTTATCTGTGTCCTATTTTATTTCTTTATCTTTTGTATTTAAATCTGCATATAATTGTTAGTTCATATTTGCTTCGGATCTGCTTGAAACCCTAACAGCCTTTGATAGTTCCTGATAGATTGCCATATCTAAAAATAATCAGACAACTGTGTGGGCCAGATGCTCCTTTAGATAAGTCACATAAGGCCTCTTTTCTCCCTTCTTATCTTCATATTGGATATTTTCAGGTTTCTTCATCATCTGTCTTTGCAAAAGCCATCAATCTCTTGGATAGCTATAAGTTATCCCTACATTCAAAGTGCCAGAAATTTGATCCAAAAGGATACATCACATTTGCAAGAAATAGTATAAATTTGGGTGCATATAGTCACACATTTGTTCTCAAAGAGGAATTAACAAGGAATTGCCCCACTTATCTATGAAGCCAATGTGGAAAGGGTTAAAGCATGGATAAGAATTCGAGAAGATGAGAAAGCAAGAAAGTTGGTTGACCCTACATACAAGGGTGAATTTGCAGACATCAATGATCAAGTCAGAAGAATGGAGTTGTTATTCCAACATGAATCTACGTTGACATCAAATGTGCCAATAATTTCCCCATCTTCATCTATTGTCTCATCCATCATGGTGCAAGGACATAGGGATGTTTCTCCTTTATCTCAAATGTCTCTTGTTCCATCAATAGGATTGAAATTACCAGAAGATGTGGGAGAAAGTGCAGCACCCCATGAGGAAGAGGAAGAGTTTATGCAACAAATGCAAGTTCATGTGCCAACTTCCCAACCCCCAAATGATCAAGATGATGACATTGTTGAAATTGTCAATTTCCTAACAGATCAAGTCAGAGGTCTGGCTTCCAAGAAGTTTGTATCTAATGATGATTTCATCAATACAAGTGAGTTCAAAGTATTTATTAATAAATTCATGGGAAGTAAATTGAATTAAATAACTCGTGATATGCCCTTAGAGAAAATAGATGAGGTGGTCAAACAATTTTGGGCAGAGGTCCGTGAAGAAACCAAGGACATGACCCCAGATAATGGAAGACAATTTCTAAAAGAAGCGGGATGTATGTTCCTTCCAGGGATAGATATATTCTCTTCCATTGCCTTTGACAATATTAAGAGTTATGAAGGTTTGGATTTGAAGTTAAGTGATGAAGGAATAGATAAGTTGTGCTATGGTTCAGATTTTAGACCTAGTGACAAAATATTGGCTATATGGTGTTTGTATCCACCTGACAAGAGGCCTATCACCATTATAGATCCACAACATATTTTGGGTCAATTTATGCTTTACAGGGTGGAAGATATCACTGCAAAATAGGTTGTAGATTTGAATGTAAATACTGCATTATTTACCAAGGTTGCAGTAGAGAAGCTCACAACTAAGAACGAGGAGTTGGATTAGAAGAATCGTGAGCTAAATGAGAGATTAAGCGCCTCTACACAAAAAGGTCTTATATTATTTGTAGAGCATCATGCTACTCAATTGAAGATTGACCTAGCCATTGAGAAGGAAAAGAGGATATAAGCAGAAAGATGAGAGACCAAGGCTCAATAGGAAACTCAAAGGCAAGTAGTAACAATCTTAGAATTTATAAGTTCAAAATGGCTCAGAATTTGATTGAAGCTAGATTTGCATAGATGAAACCTCATTTCCAAATAGTGTGGAACAAGTACCAAGATATTGATGGTCTTGTCAAAAGAAAAAGGAAGGTAGAGTTTGGATTGAAATTGACTGAGAGGTACATAAAGAGAAAGAAAGAATTGTTATAATTTTTTGAGCAAAATAGAAGTCATTTTGATAATGATGTTCAATTGCAATTAGTAACTACAATGGATTATACAAAGACAATATTGTCAATGATTGATCTATTATTGAATGAACATAAGAAATATCATGGGCACCTAGGGGAAGCTTTGAAAAATTTCAATAAACTGCAAGGAACACAACCACTAGCATTTTTCAAGGACACGAGAGAAGATAAAAATGAAGTTGAGGGGAAAGAAGATCTTGGGAAAGTATTTCTCCACGGCACAATGAATCAAGTGTTTTATGATGCTAACAAAGTAGAAGAAAACCTTCATAAGAACCTAAAAAGAATGTCACAAATGGAGTTCAGTGTGAGGTTCTTGAATAGAAAAAATGCTTTGGTGGCTAGTGAAGCTTATGAAAAGCATATAAAGACCTGCACCGAATTCTTGCAAAAGGAGAAATGATTTCTCATGAAGACCATATTCTGGTTGAGGCTAATGAGATTTTGAAACGTGTGCAGATGGTCCAAATCTTGTTTGGCTACTTTGCTATTATAAAAAGGAATTCAAGGCCATCTGCAAGTTGTTCTGAAAAATCTCTTGGGCGGGTAGAATGTATTATGTTTGAGCTTTTTGATAATAGAAGATTGTTGTAGACTCTTTACTGCTTTACCAAATTGTATACATAATTGAGTTGAATGAAATGACAACAAGAAAATTCAGATTGTCTCCTATTTTATGTGTTTACTTATATGAATGGATGTGTCTACGGTGCATGGATTTGGAGAATTCTAATCCCTTCTTCTTCCTTTTCTATGTCTTTCCAAACTTGAAATTTTGATTCTTAAGTAAAGACAACAAATACATGAGGAAGCTTCTGCAATTTATCAATTTCTTTATTATTATGCAAAGTTGAAATAGGATACAAATCAATGATACAACAAAGGGCTAGAGAAACTCACGTCTACCTTCAACAGTTAACACCAACAACTTGTAATGGGACAACCTAATTTATCTTATTCAATTTCATAGAGGGCATTGCCTTAATTTTAAATAATACAAATATAATGTCTATAGGAGTTGTATAGAGAATGCATCGTGCAAATCTATTTGATTGATGACCTTATAGCACCTTTAAATTTGATTTGATAACCACATTGACATCATGAATGACATGTGAATTTTTGTCAACCCATGTACTTGCACATTTGGATCACCATGTGAGATCAAAATTTGTATTTAAATTTCATTTATAACATATTTTATCTTTTCTCCAATTTTATTTCACTACAAAATATGAATTGCTAGTGAAAGAAACTTGCACCAAGAAGTAGGTAGCAACAAATTGGTTGAGTTATCTCAAACATTCACCATCAAGAATATTCATTGCACCTAAAAGCAAAAAGTATAAAACCAATATTAGATTTGATAAATTAAAAAAAAAAAATTAAACAATCTAACATATGGGATTACATAGTGAAGAAAAAAGTAAAATGTTTTGAAAATACACCTTGTTCATATTTTTTAACAAAATTTGAAAAAAAATTGTGATCTCTTTCTTCTAATTTGTATGTGTCATTCCTAGCATTGTAAGATAAGTTGGTTGTTTCTATGACAGAATCAAGTTCCACAAAAGCATGATTAGTCATATCATACTTGTACATGCATTTCCCCTTTATTCTATTGTACCAACATAATTGAAGCTCAAAGCCATCTGGCCTATTGAAAAGGTCAATATCATTATGGTAATAAAACACCCTATTACTATCCTTCCTTCGTATTCTTTGAACCCTTCCAATGTACTAGGTTCCACAAGAAACACCTCATCTTGTACTTTGAGAAACACATTTTCTTGTAGCACATTAAATGGAAGGTATTGAATTTCTCTCAAACAACACCTCGCAATCTTATCCAATTCCAAAGCTAATTGAAACACCCTTTACTGAGGCCCTCTCATCTCACCTAAAGTAGGCCCCATTCCTTACTTTAGTCAACCTATCTTTGGATAACGTTAGATTTCCATTCAACTAACTAACCAAGAAATCTTTGAACATATCCTTACCATCAAGCTCTACCATTGGTTTTACAGTTTTTTTACATTTTCATCAATGGAATCTAAAATTTCATCTAACTCATATCTTCACTCACTTTTCATTATTTTCAATTCACCATGATTGTGTGCCACTAAAGACATAGATTGGAATATATAGTTGGGATGAGTTGGTGTAAATTCATTAGCTACTTCATCCACAACTTGAAATATTGGATAATTTTGGTCCTCTGTCCATGGTTTAACCCACCAAGAAGATTATATGGGATTCTTCAGTCACACACCAAGGGATGATAAAATATCATGTGCATCCTTCAATCCTATCTTGATGGTTTCTATAATTTTATCATTTGTAGGTATTGAATCATACTTTGATAATATGTTAACGTTTAGTATCCTTTCTTGGTGCAATCTATTCCAAATACTTTCTTTCTTCTTATGAAATTTATTAAAATGAAGCCCCTGGAGATTTGATTCTTCTTCTGCAACTCTATTTAGGGTTCCAACGACGTGAAGCAAGTCAATGAAATCATAGGCCCTTTCTTCTCCAACCATCCCACCAACTTCTCTAAAGAATTTCTCACATGCATCTGACCCAATCAGGTGCAAAACACATGGCAAGTGAGAGTATTGATCTTACAACAAAACTACAAAGTGGCAAGAAATTTTCACATCTTGATATGCCTCTTTGATGATGAAATTCATGTTGACATTATTACTAGATTATTTTTGTAGCCAACATAGCCATAACATGAAGAAATGATGAACTCGTGAACTGTTTCACACTCTTTCCCAAAGAGTCAAACTTTGAGACAAAAAAATATCAATGTAGTCGGCAACAATCATTAGATGTGTCTCTATACCTAGTGTCCTCTCTACCCTTCTAGTGGATTTGCTTCTCATGTCTTTCAAACAACTTTGAACATACCTCGAAGAAATTCATTGTGTAAAACCCCAATTATGTCGATCTATCCTCTCTATATCTTCACTTTTAAGCTTGTGATCGTCCACTTTAAAAAATTTATAAACCATCTTAACATGATTAAAACTTATCAGCTCTTCTCCTAAAATAAAATCTCATCATCTACTAAATAAAGGATTCACTATCTTTTTTTGTTGTGGATGTAGTCATGTTCATGCAATCCTGTTACATTGCAACCATTGGACAACCCTCTTAGTCTCCACCCTTCCCAAGGAATTTGATATCAAATACCTTCTATTGAACAATAGTCCATCAACATAAGTTGTCTTCTTCTACTATCCCCATCTGAGGAATGACCAACGATAGGTCACAAATTATTTTCCACATGTCTCTTCCACAAAAATTCTATTATTTCCCATTGTTGATGAACAAAATTTGTAGTGCACCTATTGCATGTTGGATGAGCAACCACAACCAAACGAGAAATAATTTCATGTAAAGGTTTTTCAATAATAACACGTGCATAGGGGCCAATAATAGTGTTCTTAAAAGAATCGGTTATGATATCAAATCCCGCAACTCCCTCACCAACTGTCACCAAGAAATGTGATTGGCATTGATGTTATTCTTTATTACCACAAAAACCCACCAATGCATCACTTTTTGCTACCCACCTAGCATACTTTCTCACAACAATTTCATCTTTAGCAAGGTAGACAGGAATTGGACCATCTATACCATGTTTGGTTTTATAAGAAGCATACACTTTTCCTACTACCTCAAAAATGTAGTCGTGCTCCCCCAGGATGTATGCCAATGACTTTCTAACTTACCTCAAAGTTGTATAAATTCAAGGACCATCCAGATTCAAGCTAATAAATCTATGTAATCTAGGACCTCCCCATAGCTTGATCATCTCATAAAGTTATTTAGTGGATGTACTATACCTTCTCCCTGCCTTTGGATGCATCAAGTTGTGAAAGATATCCTTGAAAAAATCCCAAAATGCATCTTTACCTTGTATTTTTCCTTTTTATGTGCCTCACACACATCCTTGCAAAACCTAAAGACATCCTTCCTTTCAGTTGATTCAAACAACTTCTCCTTTAGTGATCTCATTCTAACAAAGAGTATAGCAATATTGTCTTTTCCCACCAAAGAGCTCACATTATTGATCTTTGGCTAGCATTTGAAACCTTTTCAACTTTTCTAAGTTCATTTTGAGTCAAATAGTCTAGTCTTCTCCCTCTTCCTGTATCCCTCCCATGTCTTTTATTGGCACATATTAATTCATGATATAAATCCATCCTAAAATCATCACATTTTGGAATCATCTTACAAAAGTTTTCATGTCAATGATTCAAATGAGATGGTTGTCTCAGAAGCCCTCTTGCAATGAATATGCCTATATGTGTCATCAATACAATACTCATTACCTGCATAACATAGCATCATCTTGGTATGCTTCTCTATGGCCCATAATTTTCCACCCCTTTGATCATTCATTAGGACGTTTGTGTCTAATCTCTCTCCATTTATACTAATATAGGAATACCAATATCCCCAACATTGCAGCATCAATGGGGATGAATGACCTTTAATAAAATGATAAAATAAAAAATGAATAAATTACAACAGATCATATTCAAAATAAATTTGAACTTGGGTAGTGAACACACCTAAAGTAGAAGGATTTTCACTCGTAGAACCCCTTTGTAATATAGATGGTGATGATGGGACCAAGAACCTATTCAAACTTTGTTGGGACTTTTCATTGGTAGGCTTCTTGGGTCTCCTGGTTGTGCCACTCCTTAAAATGCTTGTATCATGTGAATCCTCATTTGTAGCAGTGGTGTGCTTCTTTGATTTCATGTGTTTATTTAGAGAACTGACAATATTACCACTTGTTGGAACCAAACAAAACCATTTATTACATTGTGTACATTCCACTTACTTTTTTCTTATCCTCATAGCCTACAAGTGTTGCTTCCACCACCTTGAACAAATTAGGCTCATGTATCTTGTTGAAATCATCTAGAAGTTTAATTGCTTGATCAATCTCAAATCGATCTCTAACCACGGATGTCTTCTTTTCTATGCTACTTGAATGATTTTCACCATTCCCCTCCATTAAAATGTGATGTTGATGGGACATTATTTTCATATGATTGTTTCTAAAGTTACGAATTGTCTATGCTGCCAATGATACTTCCCCTATTGTCATGATGCAATTCATGTTTCTTGTGAATGTCTCTAGATCGTGTTCTATGTTTATTGGTGGTCCGCATTGATTATTGAGCTCATTATTGAATATTTTTCATGTCTGGTAATGTTCTTCATGTTATGCGATATTCTTGGTGGTTGTAGTGTGTTGCAGTTGATCGAGGTGTAATTGTTGGAGATGTTTCATATTTACAGTGTTAATTTGGGTCTAGACTATGTCTTAGCCGACATTTTTTTGGTCCACATGTATTGTTGTAGCATGTGAGGATATTATTTTGTAATTTGTATTGAGGGTTTATCCAACCTTGAAATAGAGGTTGAAGGGTTTATATAAATAGATGTAATAATCATTGAAAGTGATCATGTTATGTGTGAATATTATATCAATCATTTAGTAGAAGGGAGGATGTGTGAAGTCACGCGAAGAAGTGTGTTGCAGTGAAGATTTGACAGTGAGTTTAACTGGAATTGTACTCAAGCATATGCAGATGTTATTCTCATAGTTCATATGATCCAGATTGTAGTCTGAATGTTTTTGTAAGTCAGTGAGACTTCCTTTAAGGCAAGGAGCCTTCCCTTAAGGTTGTATCCTTTCTAGGTTTCTTATTTTGAGTAGTGAGCTCTAGGTAGTATGTCTGAATGCATGTGCATTCTCATTGTAATATTCACATTTACTCCTAATAAGGCATTATCTCATTGTGGGTAGGTTCCCAATGTGGTTTTTCTCTTAACCGGGTTTTCTACGTCAAAAATATTGGTGTTATGTGTGTTATTGATGTGGTGTTGTTTAATGCTTTAATTGTTCATTATTAGATCAGAATTGTGGTTTGAGTTGCATAATTTTTTGGTGCAAACGGATTCACCCTCCCTCCTCTTAGTTTGTTGCATTGTTGCCAACACCAATCAAGTTATCATATCTCCTCAACACCTCCATATCATAATTGTTGTCTTCTTAAGGAAATTATTTGATTGTTGGTATAACCATTATTTATTTATCAATCTATTATGATTAATCAATTATTCAAGTACTGTCACATTAATCGATTATGATAATCTTCCTTGATTAATTGATGGTTAGTTAATATCGTAATTGTTGCCATTTGTCTTGACGATCCTTATCGATTAAATCATCACCTCTTTCTCTTAAATCTATTTTTCTTGGTATAATACAAGTTCATTTTCTTCCCATTAACATTAGTCCATGCTAATGGGTCAATGCAAGAAGTTGAGTCCACTTTTTGGCCAAAAAGTGGAAGTGTTCTCCCTGATTTTCAGGTTTTGTCTCATTTGAGCTTAAATTTTGAAACACTTGGAGATTGAATCTTGGAAAAAGTTAGTAATATAAAAGATATCCCTCTAAGTATACTTTCCAAATATGTAATTTATTTTAATACCCACATAATCAAAAATAACTTTTTGAATGGAGTTCTAAAAACTATGTTTTAAAAATGTTTGTTTCAGGATCATACCATGCATGTGTACGACCCACACTTTTTGACACAATTAAAATTATTTTCTCAAACCATTTTGGGAAATGGTTTGTAACACACTGAAGATTGATGAGCATATTTTTCTATATTTCTTTTTTAAATATTATTTTTTAATGACCGTAATTATCTTTTTAAAAAATTGACGTGTACGAGCCACATAATTTGACATAAACTCTTTTTTTTTAAATTAAATAGAAAAAAAATTTCTGTAGATTGATGACTTGTAATTTTTTTTTCAAAATTCATTAAAATAAAAAAGTTATTAAATTAACAAAATTAGTTAATATTTCAAGTTTATGGACCCGATTTAGTATAAATTAAATAAAAAATAGTTAAAAAAATTTACATATTTAGAATCTAGATAGTATAATATGAAATGGGTTTTAATTTCGTATAAAAATTATCTAATTAGAGGCACGTAAACTATTTCAGAAGTTCATATTTGTGTTTTCGTTCATGGAGATTTGAATTTGCAGGTCCATGTCTCAGGTGTGGCCATCCCAAGCCTATCTCGGACCTAATCCCGAGGCAAGTGGCGGGTTGTGGAATCAACTTCCACATAACGAGCCCCCGTTTTGAAAATGGGGACCTGTTTATGAAACGGGGGCCCGTTCCTTTTTTAACCGTTGGTTTTCGGAACGGGCCCTTATTTTTAAAACGGGAGCCCTTTAGATAAATAACCGGCCCCCATTTTGAAATCGGGGGCCCATTCCTAAAATTACCGTTACTGTCCAAAAAAAGGACAGATTGCATCAATTTACCAGATTATCACTAGAATTCGTATTGACAAACATTTTTTACAACATTTGGCACTACTTTTTTATCTCTTTTGACATCTAACAACAATCATTATTGAAGCAGTCACCGATGAGGAGGGACCTCAAAGAGATCAATCCAGACCGGTCAGCAAGAGTAACATAATGAAACTCAAAGATATGATGGAGGCAATCTAGAACAGATTATTTTATTGCATAAAAATTGATTACATCCAACCAGTAATAACTAGGTTACAACATATCGGCTCACGGGCCTAGTAGAACATACAGAATAGGTCACAACCGGGACCTTGAATCATGAGAACTATCTTCTATGCACAGTCTAGCTACTTGATTCTCTGATTGATTACATTCTAATATGTAATTACAAATATATATATATTGATCCAAAGGATCTAGTCATCCCAAAAGGGATAAAAACCCGAAGAACAAGACCTAATGTGTAAAACCAACAATGTCGGCCTCCGCCAAGAGATTCCTATAGAAAATCCAAAGGATGAAATGTAGATCATGGGAAAAGGTCAGCCACATGCTAAGGAACATCAGAATCAATGTCCAAGGCTTTGCAAGCTTCAGAAGGGGTTCTGATAGATCGCCAAAATAGGTCCAAGCAACCGGTAACAAAGGACTGTCAACTGGTAATAGGAAATTCTCATGGAAACCGGTAGCGATATCTTACCGAAAAATGATCCAAATGCGATGTAGTCCGAAAATAAGAAAGATGATCAAGTCTTCAAGTAGAATCCAACTCTATAGGATCTGTTGAGCCAAAACTGGGACACATAGATGGAAAAGCTAAAATTACAAACCGAAAGCAAAACAGAAAGAAAATATTTTTGGTTGATGCAAGATTGTTATGAATTGGGGATGCTCCTACATCAAACATCTGGGGTTATTGAAAAAGTGAGCCTCTCACTTTGGCGGGGTCTGTGGAAGACCAAGATGGTCTACCTCTGCCTAAGAAATCCAAGATGAATCTTCAATTGGTCTGTCCTTCCACTTCACAAGATATTTCTTATACTGACTGCTTCGGGTACTACACCCAATCCTACTATCCAAAATCTCCTCAATCTCATTAGGTTCCTTCCGAGGTAACTATTTCTCCAAGTTTGCAACACTGTTCTCACTGAATTTTGGTTCATGATACTCATGAAGATCTGCAATGTTGAAAATAGGTGAAATACTCAAACTATTTGGTAACTCCATTTCATATGCATTTCCAGAACTAAACTTCCTCAAAATCCTACAAGGTCCAAACTTCTTCATCAACAACTTGTTATAAGTTCTAACCAGGAATCTCTCTTTTCTCAGATATACCATTACTTCATTGCCAACTTCAAATTCCTTATGTCTCCTCTTCTCATCTACCTTCTCCTTATACTTGTTGTTCATTTCTTCCAAATCTTGTTTAACCTGAATATGCAATGCTGCCATGTGATCTGCAAAGTCTTCTGACTCTGAACTTATGTGTTCTTCACTGCCAATATCTCTCAATTTCAGTATACCTCTAGGATGCACTCTGGTAACAATATCAAAAGTTGTTCTTCTGGTACTTCTATTCACTGAATTGTTGTAGGAAAACTCTACTTGTGCAAGGATCAAATCCCAACTTCCAGGATTATCTCCCACTAAACATCTCAACAAGTTTCCCAAACTCAAGGTAACAACTTTTGTCTGTCCATCAGTCTGTGGATGAAAAGTAGAACTGAACTTCAAATCTGTCTTCATCTTCTTCAAAATTACTCTCCAAAAATAGCCAACAAACTTAATGTCTTTGTTTGTGTAGTGTCATAAAATTGCGAACCTAGCAATTTGTGACTGCATCAAGGTCTTCATGCACATGAGATCGAATCCTCTAGCCTGATCGGAGACTGGAGATTGCTCAGTCCTCGAAGCAGCTTCTCTCTTAGCCTTTGCATCACCCTGTCCGCACTCTACCCTAGAGAAAGGGGTAGGACAGAGGAATGGTGCCACTCTCCCACCTTGGACAGGGGCGTGCCACCCTTCTCCTCCCAGGTTAGGGTGTGGCACCCCTATCCTTGCCCTATTTTGGGGCAGGACCCTTCCTAGGGTTGCATTGTTGGTTCTGCATTGGGCGAGAAACTCCCCCGATGTCGGCCTGTAAAGAAAATCAAATCCACGAACATGTATTTAAGGGGAATTTTTCCTCTCATTTGCGTAAGCTAGATGAGTAGAAAATTTACATGTGATCAAGCATTCAAGCATTCTTTTCTAGCATTGAGCATTCTCAAGTCTCCCTTCAAGGCTAGGTGTTGCATTCAAGTCAATGATTCAACCATTGAAGAGGATATTTCTTTCAACATTCAATTCCACACAAGCATTTCTATCAACATTCCTACTACAACCTCCCTTGAGGTGATTTACAATTCAATCTTTCATTTACATCTAGTTGCAAGTACTTTCTTTTATTACTTGGTTAATTCCAAAACTGGGGTCTGGCCTAAAGGAAAACCCCCAACCCCAACACATTTCCCTCTCTTTTCTATGTGTAGGTTGCAGGTGCGCGGCTATACTAAAAAAACTGGGCTTCATTTGTAGAGGCGGAAAAACCCTTTTTGTTTCGCAAATTTTTCGGAGGACCGTGTACATTCCCGCGACAGTTCGGACAACTTTTCATCAAATTTGCAAGGCGACTTCGTCTCGACATTTTACTACCAAATCCAGGTGCACAGCTTCATCCCATATTCAGATCTCAAGTTATAATCGATTCTTTGTCACTTTTGCACTACATTATTCAATCAATTTCCTTTCCAAATCAAACAAAAGGGAATAAGGGGATCATCATAACATCCTTAATTCATGCAGAATTCAATCTATCATCTTTGTGTGGAGATTGGATCTAGTGAATTACCCCTTATCTCCCTAATGTAATGGTGAAAAGTGCTTGAAGGGTAATCAATAGCGAAACTCTCATCTCTCTTTGAGGGAAAGGGTTAGTTTTCCTCTTGATCTATCACTCATCATTTTCCCACCATCACATTTTGGTGAACCCGAAGTCTTGCATGCTATCCTTTGAACAAAATTGCATATTTTTCATTTACAAGTTTCAACTTTCTGCAAAATTAATGGTTAATTCATTAAAAACCTTAGTTTTAAAATTTAAAATTGAACTTGTGATTTGTAAAAATTGCTTGTGTTTGTCAAATTCAATTTGCTTATTGTCTTGTTCAATTTGCAAGTAAAATTTACAAAATTAAGAGGTTACTTGTTAAAACCCTAATTTTCAAAAATCATATTGAACTTGTGCAAAAAAATCGATTTTAACTTAATTTTCAGATTTCTGATTATTCTCAGATTTGTCTTCAATCCCACAATTCAAATTTTCAATTTCCCCTGTTTTCCCATAATTAAAATTTCAAAATTAAGTGGTTAGGTCACCAAACCCTAATTTTTAAAATTAATTGGATTTTGTATGAATTTCAAATCAATTTCAGTTACATTCAGATTCTTAAACATTTTCCAAGGTGTCCCTATCCATTAGTTTTGTCCCTATCCAAAACTAGGGTCTAGCCTAAACGATAAACCACAACCCCAACACATTTCCCTCTCTTTTTTATGTGTAGGTTGCAGGTGCAGAGTTGTACTTTCAAATTTGGGCTTCATTTGTAGAGGCGGAAAAACCCTTTTCGCTTTGCAGATTTTTTAGAGGACCATGTACATTCCCGCCACAGTTCGGAAAACTTTTCATCAAATTTGCAGGGTGACTTCATCTCGACATTTTACTACCAAATCCAGGTGCACAGCTTCATCCCATATTCAGATCTCAAATTATAATCAATTCTTTGTCACTTTTGCACTACATTATTCAATCAATTTCCTTTCCAAATCAAACAAAAGAGAATAAGGGGATCATCATAACATCCTTAATTCATTCAGAATTCAATCTATCATCTTTGTGTGGAGATTGGATCTAGTGAATTACCCCTTATCTCCCTAATGTAATGGTAAAAAGTTCTTGAAGGGTAATAAATAGCGAAACTCTCATCTCTCTTTGAGGGAAAGGGTTAGTTTTCCTCTTGATCTATCACTCATCATTTTCCCACCATCACATTTTGGTGAACCCGAAGTCTTGCATGCTATCCTTTGAACAAAATTGCATATTTTTCATTTACAAGTTTCAACTTTCTGCAAAATTAATGGTTAATTCATTAAAAACCCTAATTTTGAAATTTAAAATTGAACTTGTGATTTGTAAAAATTGCTTGTGTTGTTTGTCTTAGATCTAAAAATTGTTGTGTTTGTCAAATTCAATTTCCTTATTGTCTTGTTCAATTTGCAAGTAAAATTTACAAAATTAAGAGGTTACTTGTTAAAACCCTAATTTTCAAAAATCATATTGAGCTTGTGCAAAAAATTGGATTTTAACTTAATTTTCAGATTTCTGATTATTCT
The DNA here is from genome assembly GCF_030272615.1 of Cryptomeria japonica. Classification (NCBI taxonomy): domain Eukaryota; kingdom Viridiplantae; phylum Streptophyta; class Pinopsida; order Cupressales; family Cupressaceae; genus Cryptomeria; species Cryptomeria japonica. The sequence continues at coordinate 132,091,938 of NC_081412.1, forward strand.
CAGATTTGTCTTCAATCCCACAATTCAAATTTTCAATTTCCCTCTTTTTCCCAAAATTAAAATTTCAAAATTAAGTGGTTAGGTCATCAAACCCTAATTTTTAAAATTAATTGGATTTTGTATGAATTTCAATCAATTTCAGTTACATTCATATTCTTAAACATTTTCCAAGGTGTCCCTATCCATTAGGTTTGACCCTTTTCAAAAATTGCACTTTAGTTCCTCTTTTCTGCGAAACCCTAATAGGGTCCTATTTTCACATTTGTGCCTTCATTTCACCCATCTAGAGATCGTAAAATTCACCATTTTTGGGGGGTTAGCTTTAAAATAATCATAATATCCATTCCTGAAAATTTCAAAAAAAGTTGGTCAGACCATGTGTGTTCCCGCCACAGTCCTTGGAATTTTTACCGAAATTTCGGGAGACTGTGATGACTGTATTTATTAGCCTAAATCGTAAAGATTGGTTGATTTTATCGATTTTTGAACCCTCTAGAATCGGAAATACCTTCAAAATTCAACATTTCAACTTTCAAGAAATTTTTTTAAATTAATAGGTTAATTATTGTCTGCCCTGGTTTTAAAAATTATGATTTTAAAATTAAGTGATATTCCCTTGGCCTTAATTTTAAAATTCCAATTTCCTTTCATTTTTGGAAATCGTGTCATCCTCTTCTTCCAACAAATTTCAAATTGTGTAATCATTATTTCCTTACATTTTGTATTACTCAATTTTGTAAGCTTTGTCCTACAATTCAAAATTCAGATTTTCCCTCTAGTGCATGAGTTTTACCACTATTAGTCCTACCTATTATATCCCCGTTAGATGAAGCATTAGAATTAAGGATTCCCAAGGTTTAATTATCGAGGAGATGGAGCCTAATTTGGGTGACTTCTTTAATGAGGATCATGCTAATTCTTCCCATCCTAATCATGTGCCCATAGATGGATCTCAGGATGAAGAAGAGGCTTTAACTAGGGTTTCTTTAGATCAACTTCCCACATTGGACAATCAATTTGAAAGCTTTCAATAATGGATGTCCCAAGAATACCCTAATAGTGATGCTCTTCCATTAATTGAAGGTCTTAAGTGCATGCTTCAAAGTGATAAGAATGGAATTGATATATTGTGTGGCATTGCACATATTGTTGATTCTAATGTCATGCCTATCAAGAGTTGTGTTGAAACCCTAGGTTACTCACAACCTTCAACACAAGTCAAGTCCTCTATTCCTTTGACCAATCCTATGACTAGTATTCCTACTTTTACATATAACATCATGGCTACTTCAACTCAAAATGTCATTCCTACAACCATAGGTCATTGTTGACATTATGTGAACCAGTATGTGGACATAATGACATTGTATGTTGTCATTGATGTCAATATGTTGAAGAGGTATGAACCGGCATATGTGAGAACCGGTATAACACTGTGAACCGGCATTTGTGCCAAAGTGAAGTGGTGTGCTTGTTCAAGATGAATCGGCATATGGTTATGGGAACTAGCACATGGAAGCGTTGTATGACTACCGGTCGGTAGTCTCAACTTCAGGGTTTCCGGTTGAAGTGCTTCAAGCCTGTATGGCTCAACTGATGATCTTTGTGTAATGCGTAAGAAGTATAACAAAGAACAGATCGTGTTGCCATGTCATCCTTGCACGCGTGAAGGATCTTGCATGAAGAAAACTATCCCTATCTACCTCAGGAATGTGCGAAGTTTGTAAACAGTGAAAACGCGTGATGGATTATCAGCCACCATGAAATTGGTGGATAATGAACGATGGAGAATGTCTTGAGATTTATTCAAGATCTGCTGCATTTAATACAGTATGATCAACAATCAGGATTGAACTATTTGAATTCCTTAACCTAACAGGTCTAGGGTTTAGGGTTTATGCTACCAACCTGTCTGTTGTCCTATAAGGTCAATGTTGTGATTCTTTCAGAGGTGTTGGCAAAAGCTATGTGTGAGTATCCAAGAGAAGGGATACGAGATCCTTGCCAGACCAGAGGAGAGAAGTGATACCTGCAGAGTGTAAGTGCAGAAGGTGAAGAGGATCTTAAGCGGATCTGCATTGGCATTGAGTGTTGTTACCAGATCATTGTAATACCTGTTGATCTCTAACCACCTCAACAGTTGGAAAATCCCCTAACAGGGTAGCCTTAACCAGCTTGTTGTAAATCCCTTAACAGGGTAACTCAAAGTTATTGAGATCTGGAAAGCTAGAGAGCTCTGGAAATCCTTTAGCTATTGAGTTCTTGAAATCCTCTAACAAGGTACCCTTAACAGGGTATTGTAGCCATCCCTTAACCGGGTGATCTCTAACAGGATCGGTTCCTAGTAGAACCTTTTGTAATGTCTTTAACCGGACAAGGCTTCTAAAAGAGCGGACTTCCAAAGAGTTCAACAACAAGCTTGTGGGTATTCATCCCCACCGTGGTTTTTCCCAGTTGGGTTTCCACATGAAAAATATGTGTGTCATGTGTGATGCTTTTATCTTGTGATGCTTTGTTATTACCTGTTAAGCATATGATGGTTCTATGTTTTATGCCTGTCAATAAAACATGTTGAACTAGCTGTTGTGAAGATATGATGATAGATTACCTATTCATACATAAGGGTGAAATGGTAGTGTAGTTCTGAGTTGAGTGAAAAGATCATTTAGTAACCGGTTTATGATTGTTTTAGTTGTTCTGAGTTTTACCAGTTGCACTCTATTTCAAACACGTGTCATTGTTTGCCAGTCATTTGGAGTGATTGTTACTGAATCGGTTTAGGTCTGTATTTTGTTTGTACTAATTCACCCCCCCCTCTCAATACTAGTTTGGTACTATTCATTCATCATTGAGTTATCAATTGGTATTAGAGCACTCTAGGTCCTCTATGTTGTAAGCTTAACCACTTGAGGTAAAGATCCCAGTCAAATGATGAAGAGGGAAGGTCCAAAGTTTAACAGGAAAAATTTCAGTATATGGAAAGATAGAATGAAGATATTCATCAGAAGCATGGGTTCTCAACACTTGAGTTATGTTGAGAATGTCTATGTTGTCCCTACCGGTACTCTCACCAATGACCAAAACAGAGAGATACAAGAAAATGGGCAAGTCATGGAAGCCCTTATTAGTAGTCTATCTGATATTCAGTTTATTGATGTTCAGGACAAGGTAAATCCCAAAGAGGTATGGGATGCTCTTGAAAATATCTATGGTGGTGATGAACATGTAAAACAGGCTAAGGAAGAAAGCCTGAGAGGGAAGTTTGAAGATATGTGGATGGTTGAAGGTGAGACCATTCAGCAGTATGGAATAAGAATCAAAATAGTTGTTGGAGAAATCAAGAGTGCAAGTGGTAAAATAGAAGATTCCACTATGGTAAGCAAAGTCCTAAGATCCCTATTGCCGGTCTATGCAATAAGGGTTGCTACTATTCAGGAGCTGAGATCAATAGACAAGACTAAGGCATCCTTGGACTCCATCATAGCCAAGTTGATAGCCTATGAGCTAAATAGTTTTGATGGCAGTGTTCAAAAGACTGAATCAGCTTTTAAAGCCTTTGCTATACCATCTAGAAAAGGAAAAGAAGCTAGCACTAGTGGTGAACCTAGACAAAGCAGAGAAATGGATGATGAGGAGATTCTGATGGCATTTGAAGCTCTCCTTGCCAAGAAGCTTCCTAAAGGAACCGGTAAATACAAAGGTAAGCTACCTTTGAAATGCTTTTCTTGTAACTAGATAGGACATATTGCTATAAACTGTCCTAATAGCGATAACAAGGACAAACCAGAAAGGTTCAGGAAATTCAAAGGAGGAAACCGGAGAAACTATTTTGTGGCAGTTGATGAAGGTGTCATAGATGAAGAATCAAAGGATGAAGAAAATGAAGATATTGTGTTTGTTGCTGTCAAAGAAGATGTGTTAGACAAGAAGGCTCTTGTCTCCTGGTTTGATAATTCCAATGAGTGGATCATTGACAGTGGTTGTTCTCACCATATGACTGGTGACTGGAGCAAGTTTCTATCCTTGGAGGAATATGATGGAGGTGTGGTTCGCTTTGGAAATGATGCACCATGCATGGTCAAAGGTAGAGGGTCCATCTCTCTGAATGGAAAGAGCAGTGCTGACAATGTGTACTGGGTTGATGGTCTCAGACACAACCTTCTGAGTGTTGCCTAGCTGAATGACAGTGGCCTCACTCTGGAATTCAAGAATGGAGTTTGCAAAATCAAAGGAAAAGATGGTGAATTGGTGGCCACTGGCATGCAGACCAAAGGTAACCTATTTCATCTAAATGCAAATATAAGTACATGTCTTATGGCTAAGTTTGATGATAGCTGGATATGGCATAGGAGACTCTGCCATGTAAACTTTGATAACATTGTAAAGACTAGTAAGATCAAGGCAGTTAGAGGGTTGTCAGTACTAAGCAAACCGGATAATACCTTGTGCAGAGAGTGTCAATTCGGGAAAATGCCTACCTCAACCTTTAAAGGTAAATATTTCACTGCTGACAACTTGCTTGATCTTGTGCATACTAATTTGTGTGGTCCTATGAAAACTAGAAGTGTGCAGGGTGACAGGTACTTCATGATTCTCACTGATGACTGCTCAAGAATGATGTGGGTCACATTCTTGAAAGACAAGTTTGAAGCCTTTGTGAAGTTCAAAGCTTTCAGAGCATTAGTGGAGAAGGAAAGCGGTAAAAGGATCAAGTGTCTCAGAACTGATCAAGGAGGGGAATTCACTTCCGGTGAATTCAACAAGTATTGTGAAGAATTTGGCATCAAGAGGCAACTATCTGCCCCCCGGACTCCACAGCAGAATGGCCTAGCAAAGAGGAATAATCAAACTATGGTTGAAGCAGCTAGAACCATGTTGATTCAAAGAAAGGTGGCTCGCACCTTTTGGAGAGAATCGGTGAGCACTGCAGTCTACACAATGAACCGGGTACTCATCAAGATAGGTAAGGACAAAACTCCTTATGAGTATTGGACCGGTAAGACACCTATGGTTAGCTACTTTAGGGTATTTGGTAGCAAATGTTACATCAAGAGGAGTGAACATCAGGGCAAATTTGAAGCTAAATGCAATGAGAGAATATTCCTAGGATATTCCACCAAGAGTAAAGCTCTCAAGTGTTACAACAATAGGACTCAGAGAATTATGGAAAGTATCAATGTAAGAGTTGATGAATCCTCTGAGAAAACTGAGGAAACCAACAATGAGAAAGTTGTAAATGAACCAGTTGCAACCTTCTGGGAACCGATCGTCAGTCAACCAAGTACCAGTAACAGTGTTCCTGAACCAGTGAATGCTGATACTAATGAAGATGAGGATGAAGAGGAAAAGCAAGAAGAACCAGTCAAGACCATTCCTCAGTATGTCAAGTTGAATCATGATCCTAAGCAGATCATAGGAGATAAGGATGCAGGAATCCTTACAAGAAGAAAGATCAGAGAAAACTCATGTATGATCTCTGAATTTGAGCCTAAATCATTCAAAGAGGCTCATAAAGATGAAGACTGGATCAAGGCAATGGAAGAGGAACTTGACCAGATAGAGAAAAATGGTACATGGTCCTTGGTACCCACACCAGAGCATAAAAATGTCATTGGCACCAAATGGGTGTTCAGAAACAAGCTGAATGAGGATGGCACAGTGATTAGGAATAAAGCTAGATTGGTGTGCAAAGGATATGCTCAAGAAGAAAGAGAAGACTATGGAGAAACCTTTGCTCCTGTAGCCAGATTGGAAGGAGTTCATATGCTTCTTGCATATGCAGCTTTTAAAGGCTTCAAAGTATATCAAATGGATGTAAAATCTTCCTAAATGGTGTACTTGAAGAGGAGGTGTATATTGAGCAACCAGATGGGTTTTCCCTATCTAAAGACAGTGACATGGTATGTAGGCTACATAAAGCCTTATATGGTCTAAAGCAAGCACCTAGGGCATGGTATGAGCGCCTACATTCCCATCTTGTGAAGATTGGATTTGAGAGAACAAGTGAAGATAGCAATATCTACTTGAAGTCTGAAGGAGATCAGATCTTGATCTGTGAGGTATTTATTGATGACATTATCTTTGGTGGTGATGACAAGATGAGTCATGAGTTTGTTGATGAGATGAAGGAAGAGTTTGAGATGTCACTCATAGGGGAGATTAAGTTCTTCATTGGACTACAGATTCAACAGATGAAGGATGGAATCTTTATCACTCAATCCAAATATGTCAAAGAGGTGTTGAAGACCTTTGGCATGGAAGATAGCAAACCGGTTGGTACACCGATGGTGACCAGTTGTAAACTATCCAAAGAGGATGACTCTGCATTGGTTGATGAGAAGGAATACCGATCAATGATTGGTAAGTTGCATTATGTAATACATAGCAGACTGGATATTGCACATGCAGTTGGCATTACTGGAAGGTTCCAGAAAAGTCCAAGAGAATTTCACTTGGTTGCAGTCAAGTGGATTCTTAGGTATCTAAAGGGAACTGTTGACTATGGATTGTGGTATCCATATAGCAAGGACTTCAACTTGAAAGTGTTCATAGATGTTGATTGTGCTGGTAATGTAGATTACCGGAAGAGCACAATCGGTGGTGCATTCTTCCCTTGTGGTAGACTGGTCTCATGGATGAGTAAAAAGCAGAGTTGTATCTCTCAGTATACAGCGGAAGTGGAGTATGTTGCAGCTTTCATGAACTGCACTCAGACAATTTGGATGAAGCATGTACTGAAAGGCTTCAAAATACCTGTACCTGAACTGGTAAGTATATTCTATGATAACACAAGTGCTATCAATATTTCAAAGAATTCGGTTTTACATTCTAGAACCAAGCACTTTGAGCTTAAGTATCATTTCTTAAGGGAAAAGGTTCAGAACAAAGAGATTGCACTGGAGCATGTGTCCAGTAAGGAGTAGTTAGCAGACATATTCACCAAGCCTCTTCCAAAGACTACATTTACACACTTAAGAGGTGAATTAGGGGTACTGCCCCTTCAAGAGGTAAACTAAAGGTATATTCTCCACATCAGTCATGTATTGCACAGTCAAATCTTTCTTCAGGATTGATGTGTTGAAGGATGCTACTCCTCAAGGGGTGCAGCATAATGGAACCGAGAAGCTTGTGCCTCCACTTTGGAATTGTTGTCAAAGGGGGAGAAGATGTCAAGCAGAGAAGATATCTGTAGAAATTGGGGGAGAAAATGTGAAGCGGAGAGATATCTTTGTATATTGCCATCAATGCCAAAGGGGGAGATTGTTAGCATTATGTGAACCGATATGTGGACATAATGACATTGTATGTTTTCATTGATGTCAATATGTTGAAGAGGTATGAACCGGCATATGTGAGAACCGGTATAACATTGTGAACCGGCATTTGTGCCAAAGTGAAGTGGTGTACTTGTTCAAGATGAACTAGCATATGGCTATGGGAACCGGCACATGGAAACATTGTATGACTACCAGTTGGTAGTCTCAACTTCAGGGTTTTCGGTTGAAGTGCTTCAAGCCTGTATGGCTCAACCGATGATCTTTGTGTAATGAGTAAGCAATATAACAAAGAACAGATTGTGTTGCCATGTCAGCCTTGCATGCGTGAAGGATCTTGCATGAAGAAGACTATCCCTATCTACCTCGGGAATGTGTGAAGTTTGTAAACGGTGAAAACGCGTGATGGATTATCAGCCGCCATGAAATTAGTGGATAATGAACGATGGAGAATGTCTTGAGATTTATTCAAGATCTGTTGCATTTAATACAGTATGATCAATGATCAGGATTGAACTGTTTGAATTCCTTAACCTAACAGGTCTAGGGTTTAGGGTTTATGCTATCAACCTGTCTATTGTCCTATAAGGTCGATGTTGTGATTCTTTTAGAGGTGTTGGCAAAAGCTATGTGTGAGTATCCAAGAGAAGGGATACGAGATCCTTGCCAAACCAGAGGAGAAAAGTGATACCTGCAGAGTGTAAGTGCAGAAGGTGAAGAGGAGCTTAAGTGGATCTGCATTGGCATTGAGTGTTGTTACCAGATCATTGTAATACCTATTGATCTCTAACGACCTCAACAGTTGGAAAATCCCCTAACAAGGTAGCCTTAACCGGCTTGTTGTAAATCCCTTAACAGGGTAACTCAAAGTTATTGAGATCTGGAAAGCTAGAGAGCTCTGGAAATCCTTTAGATATTGAGTTCTTCAAATCCTCTAACAAGGTACCCTTAACAGGGTTTAACCCTTAACCGGGTATTGTAGCCATCCCTTAACCGGGTGATCTCTAACAGGATCAGTTCTTAGCAGAACCTTTTGTAATGTCTTTAACCGGACAAGGCTTCTAACAGAGCGGACTTCCAAAGAGTTCAACAATAAACTTGTGGGTATTCATCCCCACTATGGTTTTTCCCAATTGGGTTTCCACGTGAAAAATATGTGTGTCATGTGTGATGCTTTTATCTTGTGATGCTTTATTATTACCTATTAAGCATATGATGGTTCTGTGTTTTATGCCTGTCAATAAAACATGTTGAACTAGTTGTTGTGAAGATATGATGATAGATTACCTGTTCATACATAAGGGTGAAATGGTAGTGTAGTTCTGAGTTGAGTGGAAAGCTCAGTGAGTAACCAGTTTATGATTGTTTTAGTTGTTCTGAGTTTTACCGGTGTCACTATTTGCCAGTCATTTGGAGTGATTGTTGTTGAATCGGTTTAGGTCTGTATTTTGTCTGTACTGATTCACCTCCCCCCCCCTCTCAGTACCGGTTTGGTACTATTCGTTCATCATTGAGTTATCAATGGGGGCAATCCCTCTTCTTCATTTAATCCTCCAGGGTAAAAGTACAAAGTTGTGTCACACTTTTATAAACGAAATGGTTAATGTTGATTCAAATTTTTAAAGTAAATCAATAGAAACTTAAATATATTTTTTGAATTTTGAAATTATGTAAACTAATAAAATTTATATTCTTTTGCGTATTTTATGTTTGTAATTTTAACAAAATTTTAAAAAAATATTTTAATGTATTTTTTTATAAAGTAAACACTATAATTTAATTGTTGATAAAATGCTGAAATTTAAGTTACAAAAGTCACCACACTTTAATTAGTAAATTTTACTCTTTTTAATGATTTTTTTTGTGTATATTGATAACTTGAAACTTTAGTGCATGGATTTTTTTTTTACTATTATTTATAAATATATATTTTTCAATAAACTTGAAAAGTTGTGTGCGCTGAAATATAACTCTTTCTAATTCCCACCAACTTTTTTCTTAATTATTTATCCAAATTATAAAAGAATTATATCATCTTGGCATAGATTCCTTTCTCTACTACGTCATAATTTTATTTTTTTAAAATTTAAAAATTAGTATTTTTCCTTGACAAGATAATCAACCTTATATTTTAGTGTTGATGACATACTTTCAATAAAAATAAAATATAAAATATAAAAACTAATTAAAATATTAAAAGATATATTTTGGAAAATTCACTTATAGATCTACAAAAAGGTATTTTTACATTTCAAAAAAAATATTATTTATAGAGTAGGAGTTATTGAAACATCAAGTTTTTTATTTTTTATTTTATTTTGGCAATTAGACCCAAAGTGGTATAAAATATACATTTAGTAGACACTTCCAATTGGAAAATTTGTGGTCCATATCTAACTTAACTATAATGAATCTATATAGACCATATGTTTGACTAAAATTAATTTTTAGTTAGAATTACTTAAATTCACTTGTGCTAATAAGTTAGCTTGAAAGGTGACATAGTTTTATGCTTCTATCCATCATTACCTATGTCTTCCATAAGTGTTCCTACTATTCCTCAACAAATTAGTGTGACACAAGGGGGCAATTCCTTCAACAAATTTATTCCTCCTTTAAGTGTCCCTTTTTCTACCCAATCATCACCAATGCCTACTTATCATAGTGTCCCACCACCTTATTCTTGGTCCATGCCTTCTTTTAAAAACATCACACCACCTTCTCAATCACCTATGTCTAACATCAATTCTTGTACCGAAATGGCAATTAACAATCTTTCCAAAACTGTGTCTTCCTTACAACAACAAATTGCTTCCATGAGTCAATCCAAGTTTAGTTTGCCCCCTTTGATGTTGCAAGCCCACTTTCTCTTGATATTGTTAAATTCCTGACACCTAAACATTTTGAGATCCCTCAATTGGAACTCTATAATGGAAAAGGTGATCCTCTTACGCATGTCAAAACATTTCAAACCTTGTGTACTGATTTTGCTTATGATCAATGATTGCTTGCAAAATTGTTTACAAGAACATTAAGAGATAAGGCCTTACAATGGTATTTCTCTTTGCCTTCTTATTCTATCACTTCCTTTCAACAACTGGAAAATGCTTTCATCCAATAATTTCAAAACAACATTGGTCCTAAAATCACTTTGACTTATTTAATGCATTGTAAACAAGGTGTTAAAGAAAAAGTGATTGATTTCATTGGTAGATATAAGCATTTGTGTTCTCAAATTTCTTTTCATGTGTCTGATAATGATATTCAAAGAATTTTCATTTTTAATTTACAAAAGATATCATGGAAAAGCTTCTTTTGTCTGAGTTTACTTCCTTTCCGCAGTTGTGCGCAACACTCCACAGTTATCAACTGCTTGTGAGTCAAATGGAGAAATCCACTCCTATGGCTCCGAGTGATAAGGGGGAGAGTGTTCAACAACCGTTTGTGAAGTTCAAACCAAAAAAAAGTGTCATCAAGTTCAATGATCCAATCAACAACAACCATGTGAATCCTACAACAGGTGTGCCTCCTATTTCTAAATTTTTCCAAAGAGAAAGATGTTTTTCTCTTTTGAATGAATCTTTGCATAGTATTATGTCTCATTTATTGCATAAAAATGTTATCAAACTTCCTCCTATAAAACAAATTGATCCTTCCAAACTTGCATTTCCTCATTTTGATAACAATTCATTTTGCCAATTCATCATCAACCTGGTCATGATACTGAGAAATGTTTTGCATTGAAACATAAGGTTCAAAACTTGACTGATAATAATACTATATATGTGGCAGGTGTGAACAATAAAGGGAATAAATCAGTTGCTCCTCCTAATCAAAATCTTAATATTTTCACCGATCCCTTGCCATCTCATACCTCTAATGTTATTGAGATTGTGCCTAGTTCTCTCTCTTCTGAAACACTCATTTGTATGGCTCCAAACTTGGTTAACATGGTAGAAACACAAGATTCGCCTAAGGATCCCTATATTACATTTGACCCTAGTGAGACCATTAGAGCACCTAATTTCCCTTTATACATAGTTGCAAAGGTTAAGGATATCCCTTGTCGTGGTGCCCTGATTGATCCCTCTTGCATAGTTAATGTCATAACTGAAGAGTATCTTTTACTTTATGATTGCATAAACCATTATATGATGCTTCTAATGTAGTTGTGAAGTTATTTAATGGCTTCTCTTGTCCTACCATTGGTTCTGTCACCCTTCCTGTTCAAGTCCATACTAAATCCATGGATGTTGACTTTGTTATCATACCTTCCTCTAAGCAATTTCGTGTGAGGTTGGGCTATCCTTGGCTATCTTCCATGAAGGCTATTTCTTCTCCAATCCACAAGTGTCTTAAAATTCCTCACGATGGAGAAACCATAATTGTGAACCATAGCTTATTTTGTCTATCTGAAAGAAGCCCTGGTGTTCTTATTGATCTCTTTTAGCCTAAACAATTTCAATTTCTTCCATCAAGGAGCGATGCTCTTTTTCAATCCTATCAAAAATGGAAGAATGATATGATCTTATCCTTAAGTCAACCTAGATCACCAACACTTGACATTCCTATTATTCTTCAAGATGAGGTTCTTTCTCTCTCGGATAGAACTAATCTCGCTCCTAAGGAAAATTGTCCACCTACTCCTATGGATGTGACTTTACCTTCTCTTAAGGACAAACACAATATTCTTCCTAAGGTTAGACCTATACCTCTTCCTCATGATAGACTTGGTCTCCTTCCTACACCTAATATTCCTCCTTTCTGTGGTGCAGTTCCACCTCCTTCCTCGTATCAAGAGAAGAGGCCTACTTCTCCTATTGTTCAACCAAAAAGACCTCAACCTAAACCTTCCACTATAAAGGAGAAAACCATTCCTCCTTCTTCAAATGTTCCTCCCCCTTCTCAATCATCCACTAAGACTCCATGGAATCGTTGTGCGAGAGAACACCGATGAAGATGCCATGTTCAAGCTCGTGACACCATCCCTCAAAATACTCAATCTCCTCAGACTCCAATAGTTGACATGATTCCCTTTTCTCCTAAGCAAGATGTTCAACCAACATCTCCAAATCATAAGTTTCATAAAACATGTGATGGTTTTACTCCTATTCGTGTTATTGCTCCTCTTGCTTTAAACTTTGATGTAGAAATGAGTGAAAATGTTATTCATAATGGTAATACAACTCCTAATTCTTTTGATAGTGAGCATGAATATATTGATGTGGAGAAGCATTTATCAAATGAATTTTCACAAACTTTAATCATATCTCCTCGAATCAAACAAAGTGACTTACCACATGAGCATAGTCCTTGTTTGGAACTTGTGATACCTCCATCTATTGTGCTCAATATCGCTCCTCTCGCATGTTTCTCGCCTTCTCTAAATGGTGATGAGCAAGATCGGGAGGTGGATGTCATGCTAGATTAGCAATATTAGCAATGTAGATCTTTCTCTCTTTCTTTGTTTCTCTTTTGTTACCATTCTTCTATATGTATCCTTGTTCTTCTATTATTCCCTTAATGTCTACTTGGGGACGATTCAAGGCATTGAGATCTTTTCTAGGTCTCTTTCATGTTGACTCAAAAGACATCCTCTCTTCCCTTTCTTCCAAAGTAGTGTCCTTCTTTCGTGAATGAATATTATTATATACATATATATACATGATATAAATGAGTTATCATACATCATACTGATCTCAAGGAAAGCAACACTACCTCGTGTTATGTGCTCACTATCCTTGGGTTTATACCTTGATTGGGGGCTAAATCCTTGCGATAACATGCTCCCTTTCTTCTCTTTTCTTGGGTACATCCTACCTTAAAGCAATTAGTCCCGATAAGGCACGTGTGATCGCTTTAATGTGGGGGCATACAGTCTGCTCATTCTTTCCTTCTTGTGATACTTAGAATTACTTAGTGAAATTTGCTTTGCTTTGTAATCTTTTGTGTCCTTGCTTTCATGACTCATAGTGAAGGGAACTTTTATACTTACAGTCATGGTTCTCCCCTTCTTGATCTTCCCTTTTACTTTGTCAATAAAATTCATAAGATCCTAAGTCCAGTGGGGGCTTGGCGCATCTTGCCTCCTTGACGTGGTAAAAGTCTTTCAATCTTGTTTCCTTGTACTTTACCAATAGTATCAGCATACACTTATACTCCCGCTAAAGTGGGGGCTAAATGTAGTGTCATAAAATTGTGACCCTAGCAATTTATGACTGCAGTAAGGTCCTCATGCATGCAAACTCAAATCATCTAGCCTGATTGAAGAGAGGAGAGTGCTCGGCTTGTGAAAACTGCTTCTTCCTTGGCATCTGCATCACTCTATCCACACTCTTCCCTAGAGACAGGGGTAGGACAAGGGCGTGGCTCCCCTGTCCCCCCTTGGATAGGGGCATGGTACCCCTGTCCTCCCAGAATAGGAGCATGGCACCCCTATCCCTTTCCTATTTTGGGGCAGGACCTTTCTTGTGCAAGCATTGTGGGTTGTGCAGTGAGCGAGAAATCTCCCTGATGTCGGCCTATGACGAAATTCAAATCCTTCAAACATGTATTTAAGACACATTTTTCCTCTCATTTTCATAAGTTGGATAAGTCGAAGTTGGATGTGTTCAAGCGATCAAGCATTCAAGCATTCAAGCATTCTTTTCCAGCATTGAGCATTCTCAAGTCTCCCTTCAAGGCTAGGTGTTGCATTCAAATCAAGGATTCATACATTGAAGAGGAGATTGCCTTCAACATTCAATTCCACACAAGAATTTCTATCAACATTGCTACTACAACCTCCATTGAGGTGATTTACATTTCAGTCTTTCATTTACATCTACTTGCAAGTACTTTATTTCATTACTTGGTTAGTTCCAAAATTGGGGTTTGACCTAAAGGCAAACCCCCAATCCCAACACATTTCCCTCTCTTTTATGTGTGTAGGTTGCAAGTGCGCAATTGTACTTTCGTATTCGGGCTTCATTTGCAGAGGTGGAAAAACCCTTTTCGTTTTGCAAATTTTTCGAAGGACCATGTACATTCCCGCCATGGTCAGAACAACTTTTTGTCAAATTTGTAGGCCGACTTCATCATGACATTTTACTATCAAATCCAACTCCACAGCTTCATCCCATATTCAGATCTCACGTTATAATTGATTCTTTGTCACTTTTACACTACATTATTCAATCAATTTCCTTTCCAAATCAAACAAAAGGGGATAAGGGGATCATTATAACATCCTTAATTCATTCAGAATTCAATCTATCATCTTTGTGTGTAGATTGGATCTAGTGAATTACCCCTTATCTCCCTAATGTAATGGTGAAAAGTGCTTGAAGGGTAATCAATAGTGAAACTCTCATCTCTCTTTGAGGGAAAGGGTTAGTTTTCCTATTGATCTATCACTCATCATTTTCCCACCATCACAAATAGTATCCTTGTGCACAAAACTTTTCACTTGTCAATTGCCTTTAACAAATAAATGCCAGCAAATAGCATATTACTATTTAAATAAATTATTATTCAATCTAGAGCACCATGTTCCAGAGATATACTATAAATCATAAAAGGTCTTCTTCTATACTGCAACCTTGTCTTGAACATCCACTACTTCTTTTATTGCCTCACATGTTCATTGTTTTATCATGAAAGATCATTGTTCATTCATAGTTTCATGTTCATTGTGCCTTTATTTAATATCAAACTTAATTGAATGTCACTATTAGACAATATGTGATTACTATCATACACCAATGACACATATTTCACAGCAAATGTCTTGTTCATAACTCCTCCAAGCTAACCATTTGTTGTGAATAAGTGAATCACATACACTCTTAACTTGAAGCCAAGAGGAAAAAAAGAAAAGATAGGGTATATTGAAACTAAAATAAAATCATTCATGTGAGCTTGTGACAAAGACCAGTGGAAAATATCATGAAGATACAAGGATATGATAGTCAACGCACAAGACATAGGAGATCATGCACAGAGAGTAGTGTATTCGTATTGTTTTCAAAAGACCTATTGGAATAGACTAGGTCACTAAGAGGGGGGTTAATTAGTGATCTATAAAACTTTCCAAATAGTAACTCTCAAAATTAAATGCATAAACATCAAACAACTCAAGAGGAATATAAATTACACAAAACACACTAGTATGTAGGTGGAAAACCTTATATGGGAAAAAAAAAACATGGAAGAAATGTTGGTTGGATCTATTGTTCAAATCCATCCTCCAAAATCTCAAAGATTACATGTGTGCCTCACTAGTGAAGATATTACTAATAATTATATCAAGGTCTCACTAACCAAAACCTCACTGGTTACATTCAAAGCATGTCTAACTCCATCTAAATAAAAAATTGAAACACATAAAGTACTACTCTGCTTACATTAACATCACTAGGTACAAATGGATTCTATAACTCACTATCACATCCCTCACTACTCTCTCCAAATACAAAAGATATAGTGATAGATCAAAGAGTATATCTATAACCTCTACAATACATAATCACATTCCCACTACTCTGCCAAAACAATATATTTTATTCTTAGAATAGAATTACAATTTCTTTGTGTGATAGAATCATGCTTATTGATGTATACGGCTTTGTATCTCTTGTTTAATCATCTAACCCTTTCTATATTCTCTCTTGTTTTATTGTGCATATAATTAGAACAATATCTTTTGTTACTACACACACATCTCAATATTTATTCTTTCATCTATCAAATATATTTCATACATCATCTATTACTCTTTCTCTGATCACTCTATTCATCAAATAAACTCTCTAATCATACAGACATCATTTCATCTATACAAATAAATTTAATGTGAGCCATTGTCAAAACTTCTTTAATCTGTACCCAAAAATAGAGTATCAACATTCTAAATTTACTTTCATTTTGTATCTACTGATAAAGGCAGCAAAAGTCTGTCTTTTTAATTATGTCTTAACTTCTCTGTAGGGTCTATTTCTTTGATACGCATTCCAATTATCATCAACAACAACTAAAAAAGTTTGTTTTTTTTGTAAACGTTAAGTCCATCATTGCCAAGAAAATAATTAGTACAATCGGTTAACAAAAAACACTGAATAGATCTTCATTCCCATGTCTTTTAGACACAAATATCAACCTTAGACATAACCTAAGAAGTCATTCAAAATGACACAATGATTAACAGAGAACTTTTTTGTGTGTGTGTGTCTCTTGAAGCTCATGTCATTGTTTAATAATTCTTGTTATGAGTTCATGTTGTCATGAAGATTGAGATTAAAAAAACACTTATTGTAAACCCTTAAATATAAATCTTGACATGTTTTTTGCATCATTCTTATTGACATATTGACATATATGGGTGTCATCATCTTGACCTTAACATTTTGATGAGAATGTGTCATGTTAACATACTTGAGATGTACATCATTCTAACCTTGAAGATACAATGGCTTGATAAAACATTTATTAATATTCTAACCTCAACATTTGTTAGGATAACCAGTGGACAACTGAGAGGGGGGTGAATCAGTTGTCAACATATTATAAAAATTTAAGCTCTCAAAACCTTCTATCGAAATGCATAAACCAAATGTCAGAATAGAAAATGTAACAGTTAAGCATAAACATAAATTACAGAACAATTAACCAATCATCCATAACACATAACACCAAGATTTGTACGTGGAAAACCTAGTAAAGGGAAAAAACATGGTGGGAAGCCTACCCACGATCAGATAATTCTTTTGCAGAAAGTATGTAATTACAATAAGAGGGGCCTACACATGCAAGAAGGCACACTTCCTAGAGAACATTGATCATCACAAAAGGAGCCTCGTTGACTACAAATAAATCCATACTACAATCCAGAAAGATGACTGAGCTGCAACAATAGCATTTCCTATGCCTGAGTACAGTTTTGGTTAAGCTCAATACCTAAGGTCTTAAACCTCTTTCACAAACCCAATTTGATCACTTATGATATACCAAAACCTTTGCATATTATTACAACTTTATTCGCAAAGAGATAATCCTATATCCCATAAACCCACACCCCATGATCTACAAAGAGATCTTACATCATATTTATAACAACCTGAGACCTAAACAATTAGGTCAGCCAACTAAAAGATAATATAATAGATCTATTGCATAATCTCTCAAACCAATGATAAACCAAGTTGGCCTAAGACTAAAACAACATAAACCAAACAATAAATCCAACCAGTGATGCATCGGAAGCATCAACCAACACGTTACATAAACCGGTCCATAACCTAGCAGAATAACATGGACCCAAAATAGGTCATCATAAGCCAAATGAAACACCATGAATAATTGGAACATGAACATAATAACCATCAACATCTGGATAACCTTCTAGAAGTTGCACCAACACCACTGAACGGATTCCTCAAAGGATCTTCATCAAAGCACTACCAGTAAAACCCTTACCGGTGACCAAAAGGCTTACCAGAACAAATGATAGCATCTAGATCATTAAATCCCAAACCAATTGAATGTGATACGCATCAGGAACACATGAATAACTAATCCAAGCCAATAACACAAGCCAGACCATATCAGAGAATACCAGAGATGGCCTCAAGATCAATATCATAATCCAACCACTCTACCAGACAGTAAAACATCTAGTGTTGACATCAATGACAAAACATAAATGCACCACATAATCAATATCTCCAAATTGCCAACAATATCCCCCATTGGAATTGATGGAAACACTAGATGTGAAAAGCATCCAAGTGCGAAGAAAAATCCAAACAAGTCTCCCCCAATGGAACACATCCAACAAACTTTCCAAGATGATATGACAATGAAGTTCTAAACCAAAAACCAAACTCCCCCTGATAATGATATCATTGTAAAGCTTTATTTTTCATTTATATCTCTCCCCCTTTGAAATCAATGCCAGAAATCTAACATAAATAAATCATAAAACCTCTGAACCACACAACTGACTACTCCCCCTGAGTAGTAGCATCAACACATCATTCTGGAATGAATGATAGCAATAATAAATGCATATCAAACTGATGTCAATCAGCATCACTCAAGTCTCTACCGAAGGGGCAAAAACTCCCAATCTGTCTCTAAAGTACTCAAATGATTCCTTAGGCAAAGCTTTAGTGAAGATATCTACAATCTGCTCTTTAGTGTTCACATAAACCAATCTAACTTCATTTGCTTCCACCTTCTCCTTCAAAAAATTATACTTGAGAGAAATGTGCTTTGATTATAATTAAATACTGGATTCTTTGATATATCAATAGTAGGAGAGTTATCACAGTGAATAACTACCAGTTCATTGTAGTCAACCCTTATATCCTCAACATTTGCTTCATCCATAAAACTTGTGTACAGTTAGCAGCAGCAACAACATACTTAGCTTGAGTAGTAGATAAAGAAGTACATGATTGCTTCTTGCTGATCCATGAAACTGTTGGTATTTTGGATATGTTGATATGGTTTTTTCATTGATGTCAACACCTATTAACTCTGGCACTTTGGAGAATTGGCAATGTTCACCGGCAAGCAAGTGACTTTATGCACAGTCACTAGTATCTAGTTCACCGGCAGGATATATTGTTCATCGGCACTTGGAATGACATGGAAAACACTTGGTTATGTTGAAGACATCATTTGGACACTTTGTCTTGGATATTTGTTCATTGGTATATTCGTGTTTGCATATTTGTTGTTACTGGCAAATAGGTCCAGAATAAGCACCGGCAAGCTTATCTATTCCAGATCAGCATGACACACTTTAGAGGTGATTTATCAATGTTGTAAATGCATTAAGCCGACATGTTGAATCAGATATTGCATCGGTTATTAATTTACTTGTAAATTGTTTTTATTGTAATATCTTTTAAAGCCGACCTACTAAAATTGGTCTTAGGTTATGGTATATATGTAAGATTGATATGCGATTGGGAAAAAGAAATTGTAAGAAGGTATATGCGAGAATAAGTAGAGCTATACACGCAGACATCATTTCAAGGTGAAGGAAGGTTTTGTGAAGGCATATCAAAACTAAACCGGTACTGAATCCAGCATATGAAGATGTTATTTTGAGCAGTACATCATTATTGGATTTAACCATCCAATTGTAGTCAGTGTGACTCTTAATTGTGTTTGAGCAGTGAGCTCTAGGCGCTTGGCCTTTCTGCATGTGCAAACCCCATTTGTATACACATACTATCTGTAGTAGTATCATCTGATTGTGGGTAAGGTTTCCCACTGTGGTTTTTCCCCTTATAGGGTTTCCACATACAAATATTGGTGTTATGTGTTGTGGATGTTATTATCTTTCTGTTTCATGCATTAATCTTTACCGGTACTGCAATTAACTAATAAATTGTCTACCAGCATAAAGTTTGGTTCACTGGTATTAAGCATTAAGTTTGGTTAAGTTGTTTTTGGTTTAAATTTATTAGACAAATTATTCACCCCCCCCCCCCCCCTCTCAGTTGTCTCCAAGACCTGACAATTGGTATCAGAGCCTAGTCCTCTTTTAGCAGAATTTTAACAGCTTCAGGAGATCTAATGTCTTCTAACTATTTCAGGAAGGACAGTCCTAAACTTGATGGAACCAACTATGGCATATGGAAGATTGGGATGGAAAAACATCTAAATTGCATTGGAAAGGACATCTGGGAAGTTACAAAGAATGGCTATATTGCTCCTACTCCCGGTCAGCCTAATTCACCTACCTTAGGAAAAGATGAAGAAAATGATTGCAAAGCAAGAGAAGCACTTTTGAGCGCATTATCAGATCAGAAAATCATGGAATTATCAAATAGATCTACTACTAAAGCTATTTGGGACCATTTGGAAACATTGAATGAAGGAGATTACACAGTCAAAATTGCAAAACTTGAAAGCTTCCGAGTCAGGTATGAAAATCTGAAAATGGAAGAAGACGAAAGGATTTCTGCTTTTATGGAAAGAGTAAATGAAATTGTTTTGGGTATTAAATGTTGTGGAGGAACCTTAAGTAAAGATGAAAGTGTTTCAAAAGTTTTAAGAGGATTGCCACCGGCATACAAAATGAAATTTACTGCTATAATTGAGTTAAGAACAATGCCTAATACATCAATATCTAGGGACACATTGATTGGAAAACTTTCAGCTTTTGAAATTGAGGAATTTGGTCCTGTTGCTACTATAAAGAAATATTTAGCTTTTAAGGAATCAACATCATTTGCACCATCATTTGACAAATCTGATTGGAAAGCCTTTTATACAAGAGAACTTGAAGAAAGAAGGAGATAAAATGAAGAACTTGAAGAACTTGAAGCACTATTTGCAAGGAAAATGCCTAAATGTCCAGTTGGAAGTAAGTATGAAGGTAAAGCACCCTTTAAATGTTTTAACTATAATAAGATTAGTCATATGGCTTCAAGATGCCCTGATAGACATGCTAGACTAAGAGAAGAAGCTAGAAGAACATACAAGCCTAACACTGAATATCAGAGATACGGATTTAAGAAGAATAAAGACAAATCTTGTTATCTTGTTGATGAAGGAGTCACTAATGATTCTGATGAGGATTCAGTAGATAATGGATGGGTTTTTGTTGCTATAACAAAAGATCAACCAGCACCTACTATTCAACCGGTAGAGTAGGCCCCGGCAGCTAAAGTTGAAGTTAAGGATGAATGGATCATTGATTTAGGATGTTCACATCATATGACTGGTGATAAAGGTAAATTCTTGAACTTTCAGGAATATAATGGAGGTCTAGCAAGATTTGGAGATGATAAAGCTTATTTGATAAAAGGAAAAGGTACTATATCTCTTGATGGTAAGCATAATACCAAAAATGTTTACTATGTTGAAGGTTTAAAGCATAATCTGTTGAATGTTGGTCAATTAGTTTAAAAAGGATTTCAGTTACAATTCAAGAATGGAAAATGCAAAATTATGAACAGAACTGGTTTGGAAACTTTGTAATGTAAATTTTGATTGCATTGTGAAAATCAGTACTACCAAGGCAATTAGAGATTTACCTAAGATTGTTAAACCTCACAATCCAGTATGTAAGGAATGTCAATTTGGAAAACAAGTTAGAGCATCTTTTAAAAGTATTCCAGAAAAATCCAATAATGCTCTTGACTTAATTCATACTGATTTATGTGGTCCAGCTAGAACTAAAAGCTTACAAGGTGATACATATTTCATGCTAATCATTGATGACTATTCTAGAATGTGTTGGATTACTTTTCTCAGAGAAAAATCAGAAGCACTTGAGAAGTTCAAACTATTCAAAGCAATGGTAGAAAATGAAACCGATAAGAAAATTAAATGTTTGAGATCAGATCAAGGAGGTGAATTTACATCTAAGGAATTTAATACATTCTGTGAAGTAAATGGAATCAGAAGACAGTTATCAGCACCCTGGACACCACAACAGAATGGAGTTGTAGAAAGGAAAAATAGAACTATCTTGGATGCAACTAGAAGTATGTTATCAGAAGCAAATCTACCACATGTATATTAAAGAGAGGCAGTAAGTATAGTGGTCTATACATTCAGCAAAGTTCACATCAAAGGTGAAACCGGTAAGACCCCTCATGAACTATGGTTTGGTATTACTCTTACTCTTAAATATTTTAGAATATTTGGAAGTAAATGCTATATTAGAAGAGATGAGTATATTGGCAAATTTGATCCTATAAGTGATGAAGGAATATTTCTTGGTTATTCTTCTAAGAGCAAGGCATATAGATGTTTTAACAAAAGATTGCAGAAAATTGTTGAGAGTACAAATGTGAAAATTGATGAATAGTTTAGAGGAACTTCAAGGTATATAGACTCTGAACCGGCAACAAAGATACTGACAAATGAACCTACATTAAACCCACTGGTACAAAATGAAGATCCAGTTACACCGGTATCATCTGAAAATTTTGCTGTAACTAAAGAACGGCAACAAATGAAGACACCCCGGTATGTAAGATTGAACCACTCTAAAAATCAGATAATTGGGAACAATTATCAAGGAGTTATGACAAGAGGAAGACTAGAAAATGAAGAGGTATGTCTTATTTCTCAAATTGAACGATCATCAATTAATGAGGCATGTGAAGATAAACACTAGATTAAAGCTATGGAAGAAGAATTAGAACAAATTGAAAAGAATAACACATGGACATTAGTTCCCTGGCCTAAAGACAAAAATGTAATTGGAACAAAATGGGTATTCAGGAACAAATTTAATGAAGATGGTAAGGTAATTAGATAAAGCAAGACTAGTGTGTAAGGGATATTCACAGAAAGAAGGAATTGATTACAATGAAACCTTTGCACCGGTAGCTAGAATTGATGCAATCGGATTATTCTTAGCTTTTGCAGCACACAAGAACTACAAAGTATGTCAAATGGATATTAAATGTGCATTTCTGAATGGAGATCTTGAAGAAGAAGTTTACATTGAGCAACTTGATGGATTTTCTTTGATAGATAACAAAGATATGGTTTGCAGGTTAAGGAAAGCTTTGTATGGGTTGAAGCAAGCTCCAAGAGGTTGGTATGTTAGATTGGATAAATATCTTTTGAAAATAGGTTTTTCTAAAGGTAATACTGACAACAATTTATACTATAAAGTGACTAATGATGACATCTTGGTTATAGAAGTTTTTGTTGATGATATAATCTTTGGAGGAGAAGATGGATTATGTAAAGACTTTTCTATTGAAATGCAGCAAGAATTTGAAATGTCTATGATAGGAGAGATAAAATTCTTTTTAGGATTGCAGATTTTACATACTGATAAAGGTATATTCTTAAGTCAATCTAAGTACTTAAAGGAGTTACTAAATAAATTTGGGATGGAGAACTCTAAACCGGTAAGCACACCTATGACTACAAATGACAAATTATCACTAAGAGATGAATCTACACCTGTTAATCCGACTAGGTACAAATCTATGATAGGAGGCCTATTGTATTTGACACAAACAAGACCTGATATTATGAATGCAGTATGTATTGTTTCAAGATTTCAGAGTAATCCTAGAGAAAATCATGAATCAGTAGTAAAAAGGATTTTTTGGTACGTACAAGGCACTACAAATCTTGGCCTATGGTATCCTAGAGATGAAAACTTTGAATTGTGTGCATACACAGATGAAAATTGGGCAGGAGATGTGGATGACAGAAAAAGGACCACTGGCAGAGCATTTTTCTGTGGAAGTAGATTAATTTCTTGGTTGAGTAAGAAAAAAAGATGCACATCTTTATCAAGGGTTGAATCAGAATATGTTGCAGCAGCAACTAACTATACACAGGTATTATGGCTTAAACAAATGTTGAAGGACGTAAAGGTATAATGCAAGGAACCTATAACTATCTATTGTGATAACACTATAGCAATTGATATATCTAAGAATTCAATACTACATTCTAAAACTAAACATGTTTCTATCAAACTAAATTTTCTAAAGGAGAATGTTGAAGCAAAAGAAGTAAAACTGGTTTATGTGAATACTAAAGAGCAAATTGTAGATATTTTCACTAAGCCATTCCCTAAGGAGACTTTTGAATATCTCAAAGATCAACTTGGGGTCATACCCCCACTGGTAGAGACTTAGACAGTTGATGTTTGTCATCAACCGGCAGAATTAACAAACAAATCTTTTACTCTGGCTTTGATGAGATGAGCTACTTCTCAGGGGGGGTTGTTGGTATACTGAATTGGTTGGTATTTTATATTTGAACCTGGTTTTTGTATTAGCTTTGGCATTTGATGTCAAAGGGGGAGAGATTGATATGGAAAAACACAAGGAAAACTCATGATTCTCCTAGGGGGAGTGATTGTTACTTTGGGAGAGATTGATTACTCTCTGTATTTGAATTTTGATTTCTGGTTATAATCTCTTTTGGGAGATTGTTGGTTTTTGGTATTTGGCATTTTTGTTTTGGCACTTTGATGGTTTTTCCATCTTGTGTTGCCATCAATGCCAAAGGGGGATATTGTTGTTATTTTGGATATGTTGATATAGTTTTGTCATTGATGTCAACACCTATTAACTCTGGCACTTTGGAGAATTGGCAATGTTCACCAGCAAGCAAGTGACTTTATAAACAATCACTGGTATCTGGTTCACCTGCAGGATATATTGTTCACTGGCACTTGGAATGACATGGAAAACACTTGGTTATGTTGAAGACGTTGTTTGGACACTTTATCTTGGAGATTTGTTCATTGGTATATTCGTGTTTGCATATTTGTTGTTACCAACAAATAGGTCCAGAATAAGCATCGGCAGGCTTATCTATTCCAGATCAGCACAGCATGCTTTGGAGATGATTTATCAATGTTGTAAATGCATTAAGCCAACATGTTGAATTAGATATTGCATCGGTTATTGATTTACTTGTAAATTGTTTTCATTGTAGTATCTTTTAGAGCCGACCTACTAAAATTGGTCTTAGGTTATGGTATATATGTAAGATCTTATTTGTAAGATTGACATGCGATTGAAAAAAGGAATTGTAAGAAGTTATATGCGAGAATAAGCAGAGCTATACACGTAGACATCATTTGAAGGTGAAGGAAGGTTCTGTGAAGGCATATCAGAACTGAACTGGTACTGAATCCATCATATGAAGATGCTATTTTGAGCAGTACATCATTATTGAATTTAACCACCCAATTGTATTCAATGTGACTCCTATTTGTGTTTGAGCAATGAGATCTAGGCGCTTGGCCTTTCTGCATGTGCACACCCCATTTGTATACACATAATATCTCCAGTAGTATCATCTAATTGTGGGTAAGGTTTCCCACCATGGTTTTTCCCCTTATAGGGTTTCCATGTACAAATATTGGTGTTATGTGTTGTGGATGTTATTGTCTTTTTGTTTCATGCATTAATCTTTATTGGTACTACAATTAATTGATAAACTATCTACCGGCATAAAGTTTGGTTCACCGGTATTAAGCATTAAGTTTGGTTAAGTTGTTTTTGGTTTAAATTTATTAGACAACTGATTCACCCCCCCTCTTAGTTGTCTCTGGGACCTAACATAAACAAGTTTCTTTCTAAGAAAGAAAGCTCCATAGGATGTGCTCATCTAGTCATCAACATCTCTAGCCCAGTCAGCATCTATTTATGCATCATCATTTTTAGGATACCACAAACCATACTCAGTTGTTCCTTGCATAATCCTAAAAATCCTTTTCACTGCACAATCATGGTTCTCTCTATGATCACTCTAATATATTGATACAATACAAACAACATTCATTATATCCAGTCTAGTTTGAGTCAAATGTAACAAACCTCCAATCATAGATTTATACCTTGTAGGATTTACCAGAGCTGATACATCTTTCGTTGTCAATATCTCACTTGTAACCATAGGGATACCAACCGGTTTAGAATTTTCCATACCAAATTTCTTCAACAAATCTCTAGCATACTTAGTTTGATAGATGAAAATACCTTAATCATTCTGAGTAATCTACAAACCTAATAAAATTTTCATCTCCCTAATCATAGACATCTCAAATTCACTCTTCATATTTTCTGAGAATTCCATACATAACTTATCCTCACCTCCAAAAATGATATCATCAACAAATACTTCAACAATCAATATGTCATCATCAGCGATCTTATAATATAAGTTACTGTTAGCATTACCTTTACTGAAACCAAGCTCCAAAAGATATTTGTCCAATCTATCATACCAAGCTCTAGGGGCTTGTTTCAATCCATATAACGCTTTCCTTAATCTGCAAACCATGTTTTTATCATCTGAAAGTGAAAAACCATCAGGTTGCTCAATATAAACTTCCTCTTCAAGATCTCCATTCAAAAATGCACATTTAACATCCATCTGATAAACCTTGTATTTCTTATGGGCAGCATAAGCAAGAAATAATCTCACAACTTCAATCCTAGCTATTGGAGCAAAAGTCTCATCATAATCAATTCCTTCCTTCTGAGAATATCCTTTACATACCAATCTAGCCTTATTCCTCATAAATTGTCCATCTTCATTCAATTTAATCCCAAAAACCCATTTACTTCCAATAAAATTCTTATTTTTAGGTCAGGGGGCTAAATTCCATGTGTTATTCTTTTCAATTTGATCTAATTCCTCTTCCATAGCTTTAATCCAACATTCATATATACAAGATTCAATAACTGATGTTGATTCAACTTGAAAAATTAAACATACCTCATCAATTGCCAACCTTCTTCTTATCATTACTCCTTTATTCTTGTCTCCAATGATTTGATCCTCTGAATGATTTAACCTTACATATCGAGGAGTCTTCTGAATTTCTATTTCCATGCTCTGATCTTCAGTCACTGTTGAATTTTATGATACTGCCAGAGTAATTGGTTCAACATTTTGTTCTGGTACAGGTGCTATCGGTTCAGGTATGATCATCTCCACTTCTGGTTCTCTCTCATAAGTTATAATTTCACCTTTGTACAGCTCATCCACCTTGACATTAGCACTCTCCACAATTCTCTACAATCTCTTTTTATAACATCTATATGCTTTTCTTTCATTAAAATAACCAAGAAATATCCCTTCATCACATCTAGGATCAAACTTTCCAATGGAATCATCTCTTTTGATATAGCATTTACTACCAAAGATTCTGAAATACTTAACTGAAGGTGTATGACCAAACCATAACTCATAAGGTGTCTTACTGGTGTCTCCTTTAATATGAACTCTATTGAATGTGTATATCATCATGCTCATAGATTCTCTCCAGTAGATATGAGGCAGATTAGCTTCCATCATCATAGGTCTAGCCATATCCAAGATAGTTTTGTTCTTTTTTTCCACAACACCATTATGTTGAAGTGTCTGGGGGGCAGACAACTATCTCCTTATCCCATGCTTCTCACAATAACTGTTAAATTCACCGGATGTGAATTCACCACCCTGATTTTTAAGCAATTAATCTTCAACCCTATCTCTATCACAACTTTGGCTTTAAAGATCTTAAACTTTTCAAAAGCCTCAGATTTCTCCCTTAGAAAAGTAACCCACATCATTCTAGAATAGTCATCAATAATTAGCATAAAATATCTATCACCCTGAAAATTCTTAATTCTAGAAGGACCACATAAATCATTATGAATAAGATGAAGAACATCATTAGATTTATCTTGAATACTCTTAAAAGAAGTTCTGGCCTGCTTTCCTAATTGACATTCCTTACATACCAGATTATAGGGCTTCACAATCCTAGGTATATCTCTAACAGCCTTAGTTGAACTAATCTTTACAATGCAATCAAAATTCACATGACACAACCTCTTATGCCATAGCCAACTCTCATCAATTTGTGCAATCAAACATATTTTTTCACTGAAGTTCAAATGAAAGATGTTACCTTTAGTTTGTGTACCAGTTGAAATCTCCAAACTATATTTGTTAATGATTTTGCATTTTCCATCCTTGAACTATAATTGAAATCCCTTATCCACCAACTATCCTACACTCAAAATATTATGTCTTAAACCTTTAACATAATAAACATTATCACTATTATCCATCCAAAGATATAGTTCCTCTTCCTATGATCATGCATGCTTTGTCATCTCCAAATCTAGCCAGTCCACCATCAAATTCTTGCAAAGATAAAAACTTCCTTTTGCCTCCAGTCATATAATGTGAACAACCACTGCCTATCACCCATTCATCCTTATCTTCAATTTTAGCAGAAAGGGCCTTTTCCTCATTTTGAATAACAGGTACCGAAGCATCTTCCTTAATAGCCAAAAATACCCATTCCTTACAACTACCTGATCCACTAGCCAAATCTTATGTCGGTTGATCATCAAAATCAGATACACCTTCCTCATCTGCATAGTAACATAATTTGTCTTTGTTTTTTTGGTACTTATGCTTGTTCTAATAATCATGGTTAGGCCTAAAATATCTTCTATCTCTCTCTTCAAATCTTGAATTCCTCTTAGGACATCTACATGCAAAATGACATATCTTATTACATGCAAAACATTTAAAAGGTGATTTTCCTTCATACTTACTTCCAACAGGACCTTTAGGTTCTCTTCTAGCAAATAGGGCTTCCAATTTCTCAAACTCTTCATCTTCTTTCTTCATTTCATCCATTTCCTTTGCATATAAAGCTTTCCAATCATTCTTGCCAGTTGATGATGTAGGTACATGAAAATAAGACTCAGTCTTTGCAGCTCCTTGAGGACCAAATTCTTCAAGGTCAAAAGCAAACAATTTTCCAACCAAAGTATCCTTGTTGATAGAAGCGTTAGCCATTGTTCTCAACTCATTAATTTCAGTAGCCTTCATCTTGTAAGCCAAAGGCAAAGCTCTCAAAACTTTAGAAACAATCTCATCTTCACTCAGAGATCCATCACAGCATTGGATTCCCATAACAATTTCATTAACTCTATCTATGAAAGAACTAACTTTTCACCTTCCATCTTCAGGTTCTCATACCTTACTCGGTAACCATCAAGTTTAGCAATTTTAACATTAGGGTCACCTTCATTCAAATCTTCCAACTTATCCCATATAGCCTTCGCATTAGATTGGTCAGTTAATCCCATAATCTGTTGATCAGATAGTGCGCTCAAGAGTGCTTCTCTAGCTCTACAATCATTTTCAATGTCCTTATCCAGGCTTGTTGAAGGAGGATTGCCAGATGTCAGATTATGAGGAGTATATTTGTTCTCCGTTATCTCCCAAATTTCTTTCCCAATACATCTTAAATGAGTCTCCATCTGAATCTTCCATACTCTGTAATTTGTTGAATCAAGCTTAGGGGTTTCTCTCTGGAAAAGAGATGCAATTGAATTATTAGTTGCCATAGGATCTTCCTCAAGTGGTTAAGCTTCTGCAAAAGAGGACCGAACTCTGATACCAATTGTTAGGATAACTGGTGGACAACTGAGGGGGAGAGTGAATTAGTTGTCAATAGATTATAAAACTTTAAGCTCACAAAACCTTCTACCAAAATGCATAAACCAAATACCGGAATAGCAAATGTAACAGTTAAGCATAAACATAAATTAAAAAACAATTAACCAACCATCCATAACACATGACACCAATATTTGTACGTGGAAAACCCATTAAAGCAAAACACCATGGTGGGAAGCCTACCCACGGTCAGATAATACTTCTGCAGCAAGTATGTGATTACAATAAAAGGGGATTACACATGCAGGAAGGTACAGTTCCTAGAGCACACTTCTCATCACAAAAGGAGCCTCATTGACTACAAAGAAATCCATACTACACTCTAAAAAGATGAGTGAACTACAAGAATAGAATCGCCTATGCCTGAGTACAGTTTTGGTTAAGCTCAATACTGTAGGTCTTAAACCTCTTTCACAAACCCAATTTGATCACCTATGATCGAACAAAATCTATCAATATGATAACAACTTTATTCACACACAGATAATCCTATATCCCAAAAACCCACATCCCATGATCTACAAAGAGATCTTACATCATATTTATACCAACCTGGGACCTAAACAATTAGGTCAACCACCTAAACTTGATAATATAATAGATCTGTTACATAATCCTGTAAACCAATGATAAACCAAGATGGCCTAAGATCGAAACAACGTAAACCAAACAATAAATCCAACTAGTGACGCATCGGGAGCATCAACCAACATGTTACATAAATCGGTCCATAACCTAATAGAGTAACACCGAATACAAAATAGGTCGTCATAAGCTAAATGAAACATGAACAACTGGAACACAAACATGATAACCATATCATATTGATAACCTTATAGAATCCGCACTAACACCACTTAACAAATTCATCAAAAGATCTTCATCAAAGCACTGCTGGTAAAACCTTTACCAATGACCAAAAGGCTTACTAGAACAAATGATAGCATCCAAATCATCAAATCCCAAACCAACTGAATGTGATACACATCAGGAACACATGAATAACCAATCCAAGAAAATACCACAAGCCGGACCAAATCGAAGAATACCGGAGATGGCCTCCAAATCAATATCATAATCCAGCCACTCTACCGGAAGTCGGTAGACAACAAAATAGCTAGTGTTGACATCAATGACAAAACATCAATGCAACACATAATCAATTTCTCCAAATTTCCAACAAACATCTCTCTAACACAACCTTGATCACATCTTCTTGTGACATCAAACCCATAAAAAATAAGCCCCATCTTGTAGGGACAAACCATAAGCATTATCATTTTCATAAGCATAAGCATGAGGCCATCAAACCATCCATGAACATCAAAACCTTACAAACATACTAGCATTGTCAACAATATGATGACTATGTTGACTACTACACCTAACTCCCCCATGTGATAATGCACTTGACCTAGTTGATTACAATATCTAGTGATAACTCTCCAATCCTAATGCATGGCAATTTCCTCAAATGCCTTTGACAAATAAACTCAACTTTTGACATCAATGACAAACCAATGCGAACAAGCCTTTTATCAATTTATAGTTAATATTTCAAATATAAGGATGTGATTTTCCTAATAAAGAATCACCAATTGATGATTGTCTTGTACCTCTCCCTAAGGGGTTGAGTATGATTCCATGTTGTTCTTGTGTTTATGCAATTAACCTTCAAATATAAGTTTCATCAGTCGATTTATTTGATTCATACATTCTTGGATTAGTTTATATTCTATATTCAATCATTTCATTTAGGGATTTTATCTGTCACACTCAAGTTAGACTCTAGTTTACTTTTATGAATTTTAGCTTATAGCAATCTTAGACACACTTAATATTCAAGAGCACACACATTATTATAAATTCAATATTGTATATTTATATAGGTGGAAATCACCAAAATAGGGGTTTGAATGTGGAAAACCCATATATAGGCACAACCACACCACTTTGTTTTGTAGACTCAACTAGAAGTTTTTGATGGAGACAAAAATTGGAAAATTGCTTAGGACCTAGAAACAAAGAACCTCTCCAAATTTCATCAGGAATCATATTGACAAGGGCACCTAGTATCTATGACCCTTAGGTAAAGGGCACCTAGCATCCTTGACCCCCCAATTTTGGCTCAAATTCCGTAGGAAGAAGGTACAGGATCTTAAAGTTCTTGATCCATCTTCAGTACTCAGAGGTTAAACAATCAGATAGAGATGCCTAGCAATAATGACCTCTCAATTTCAACTTAGTTTTTAGGTACATGTGCATTTTTGAATTCCCATTTTACTCTTGTACGTGTTCTATAATTTCAATTTCTAAATCAAATAGTTCAACCAATTTTATGTTCATTTATGCATGTTTAAATTTTCATTAATTTGCATTTTCAAGTTGACTTTTAGAGAAAC
Organism: Cryptomeria japonica; assembly: GCF_030272615.1. Classification (NCBI taxonomy): domain Eukaryota; kingdom Viridiplantae; phylum Streptophyta; class Pinopsida; order Cupressales; family Cupressaceae; genus Cryptomeria; species Cryptomeria japonica. The sequence continues at coordinate 132,123,580 of NC_081412.1, forward strand.
AAAGGAATAAAACCCTAAGGTATTGCTTGACTATCTTGGATAATAGTAAGTCAAGCATATAACTCATTTAGTGAGTTTTATTACAATGTTTATCTGAAAGAGGATTGTTCCTAGTTGAGTTGATAGCTAGTTTAGTCCATCCCTTTTTGATCCCTAAACATTTTGGTAAACTGGACGCTTCTTGCACTTGCACTACTTCTGATTTTTAGTTTTAGATTTTATTTTTGTGTAAAAAAATTTAAATTTATATGCATCCATTCATTTTTTTATGCTTTTGTCTTTCTTTGTTAATCACATGATTGCTTCTTTTCTTGCCTTGGTTAATTAATCATTTTCATTTCATATTGCATTTTAATTCTAAAAGGCACAAAAAAATCTAATTTACATGCATTGGTGTGTCTTATAGTATTAGTTTACATTGCATTAATGTTTTGGATGCTTTATTTCATTACAGTACATCGTTTAATTGCAGCAAAACTTGAAAAGCAAAAATCAACCCCTATCTTGAAAAAAAGAAAGCTTATCCAACCATGTTGGATCTCTTTTTACAATATTTTCATGCCTTTGAGGAGTCATAGTACTGATGACTTTGATATGTTAGATGAAGCCCTTGATGACTTCATCTCAATTAAATCATCTTCTACATCTCTCAAAACTCATTCCATTGAAGAGGATGCATGCTACAAGAGTTTGATATAACTTACAATCCCCTTTATGAAGTTTCCCCTTTCATTCAAACCAAAATCAATCCTATTCATGAAGAAATATTTAAGGTTGAGAATTCGCTTTATGAAGCTTTTAGAGTTTGACATATCCTCCCTTCTATAGATGAGGCCCTAATGAACCATGCGTGTTCCTCTCCTAAATTTTCTCTTACTCATGAGGAATTTTTGGTGCAAGATGAAGATACCATTATCACTTCCTTAAATTATCTCTCTCTTGGAGATGAAGCATTGAAAATGATCTCTTCACCCAAAAATTACCTCCCTAATGGGAATAATTTTATGCAAGAGGAGCATGACTTAGATCTTAAGGAAAAAAATAATTGACACATTGATAGACCTAGAGGCCTAATCGTCTCCTAGAGACTACTTTTCTTATAAATGCATTTCAATGCAACCTCATGGTACTCATTTTCTCAAATAAATGTCTCCCAACATTATATCAAGCAAAGATAAATATGAGCAGAATGATTAGATTCATAAAAATAACCTAATGAAAGATGACTCATTTACCTCCCAAATGGAAATGAATGATTCTAATAAAAAAGTGTATCCTCCAACAAGGATCGATACCTATTCATCCATTCACCCTTTTGGTGATTTTAATAAGGTTTATGATGAAATTACTTCTCCATTAGAGTGTCATATGCATTGCAATGTTAACATTGGCATGTTATCTAAACAAGGATATAGTGGACATAATATTATGGAAAAAGGAATCAAGGTCCCTATAGATCTTATATATTATTATAGAGATGGTATAAGTTCCCCTACTTCTCCTTTGTTTACATACATTCCTTCACATGATATGAGAATAATGCCTAATCACTCTCCTTTCTCTAGAGAAGACCAAATCTTGTTAACATTCCTAAGAGATAATTTGATCACTCTTACACCTTTAAAAACTATGGAACTCAAAAAGTTGACCATACTAATCTTTATTTTATGCTCATCATCTCATGCATGGTCTTACTTCCATTGATTGTAGAGCCTTTAAGAGATAAGTTAATAAATGGTATCATTCTTATAACATACCATATTCAACTTTTTTATTTCTCATGTAAGTAAATAGCATTAGTGGCTATTATGTTTCTCCTCACTATGTGACATTAGTAGCTTACCTATTCGAGGCTCATTGTCATTGGAGTGTGTGCAAGAAGTTGAGTCCACTTTTTGGCCAAAAAGTGGAAGTGTTTTCTTTAATTTTCATATTTTGCCACATTTGACCTAAAAATTTGAAGCACTTAGATATTGAATCTTGAAAAAAGTAAGTAATAAAAAATGTAGCACTCAAAGCCTAGTTTTCCTACATGTAATTTATTTTAATACCTAGATAATAGAGCTTGACTTTCAAAAGGGATTTCTAAAAACCACTATTTAAAAATGCTTGTTTCAAGACCGAACCATGCATGTGTATGGCCACCACTTTTTGACATAAATAAAAGTTTTTTTTCAAACCCTTTTGGGAAAAGATTTGTAAAACATTGAAGATTGATGAGGATATTTTTTTGTTTCTTTTTTTTAAATATTTTTTTGATTAACTTTCTATTGGTCATATTTGTTGTTCTAAAAACCCCTTGTGTACGGCCACCATAATTTGACCTAAACTTATCATTTTTTGAGGTTTTTTTTTAATATTGAAAAGAATTCTTTGTAGATTGATGTCATATAAAAAAAAATTCAAAAACCATTAAAAAAAAAAGTTATTAGATAAATAAGAAAACTTAATATTTTGTTTATGGACCAAATCTAGCACAAATTAATTAAAAAAATTAAAAAGTAATCAATCCTTTAAAAAAATTATATATTTGGAATCTACAAAATGTAATCTCTAATGCTTTAATTTCATCTGCTTATTTTGTAAAAATGGGTATCAAACATATGCCAAAAGTTAGTATTTTGTTACTCATATAGTGCAACCTTGTGCTTGCAAGTCGAAGGCTTAGGTTTGGGAATTCCAAGCCTTACCCGACCTAAATCTCGAGGCACATGGCAGGGTTGGTTTTCAAATTTTAAATAAAAGGGCCCGTTTTATAATGGGTCCCCGTTATTTAGTTTAATGGGTGCCCGTTAAATAGTGCGAAAATGAGTTTGTAGGATTTTGAAAAAAATACTTCTATATATTTTTAAAAATGGGGCCCCATTTTGTGATTTTTTGGCTCGAGAGCCCAAAGCATAACAAGTGCCCATTTTCTAAAAGTGGGTCCCTGATTCCGATGACATTCTTCCCAACGCGTGCACTTTCTCCTAATTGGGAACCAACTTCTTGTACCCACCCATTGATGGTGGTACAATTTCATGTACAATCATACATGGGTAGCAACATAATAACCTAGTTATTCTTGTCTCTACATTGGGGGGAAAGAATAGTGTGTTCAATCATTCCTTCTTTATTAAGGATCTGCTTTCTCTTTATTGATTTTTTATCCTTTATAAGGATGTCTTCTTTATGGTGGCAATGTGTATCGCTCATGAGGATCCCCTCCCTCTTATTGGAAAAAGTATCTTTGATGAGCATCTTTCTATTATTTTAGAAGTGTGGATCCTTGATTAGGACGTCTTCCTTAGTGTCAAAAGTGTGTAACCCTTCATCAAGAATACTTTTCTAACCTTCCCCTTTCCCTTTGTTTATTTGTATCTTTTATAAGGATCTCTTCTTTATTGTAGAGATGCATATCCCTGCTAAGGATATCATCCCTCTTATTAGAATAAGTATCCATAATGAGGTTTTTTTCCTCATTTTAGAAGTGTGTATCTTTATAAAATATCTCTCCTTGGTATTGAAAGTGTGCAATCCTTAATCAATAATCCCCTTTCCTAGCAATAGGGAAGGTGTGTACCTTGGTCTCCTTTCCCTTTCTATAAGGTGAAGATGTTATCTTTGCCAATGATCTCCTATTGGAGGTAGATATATTTGAACAAATATCTCTTAATTTTTTGTTAATCATTCATCCCTCAAAAGGATCCCTTTATGCATATTGGAAGATATCTCTTTTACAACTATCTCTTCCATGCTTAAAAGAGTTTTCTCCTCTTTCTAGCTTGGAGAGTATGAGCATTGTTGCTTAAATGATATATCATTGGTGATGAAGTTGTTTATCCTTGTTGAATTTTATTTCTACCTTAAGCTATCAAAGGTTGGGACTATATTGAAATCTTAAGTGGAGGCACATGTGTACCCTCCTTTTTTCTTATATTGGTGTAGTGTACTTTTCATTATTTAAAGGTATGCTCCTCTAAAACCCTAATCTAGCATAGTTCACTAATATTTTCATAACTTGATCTAGAGATCTTTGATTGGCATGTTGTTTGTTGTGTTGGAATCATGTTTCAATTCTCTTTCTTCTCAAATGCTCTTTGACTAATTTTTATTTCATTTAGAACTTCATTGAAAGCATTTTTATACCAATATTTTTATAGTTTGATGTGGTAAACATGATACCCTCTTTATACATCCTAATAAGCAAGAAGAACAAGAGGGGAAAATAGCTCCCCTCCAATTTCATCACTCTTAGTAAGCAGTCTACATGATTTTGATTTACTTTTAAAATTATTTTTTGTGGAATGTGGTTCCTAATGTTATAGTGTAGGTATTTCTACAATGGGGGCTTCATTTGACGCCTTTGGGAATATCATTTTGACATGAATATTTACTTATATGTACTTTAGCTTGCATATGCATGTAGTGTCATATGACCACTAAAGTAGGGGCTAAATGAAGTGTCATAAAGTGTGCTCCTTTGACTAGGGAGTCCAATTTCAAACTCTCCTAGAACTCACTTTAGTGTGCCTCACTCTTCTATGCATTTTATGACCCTTTCTAGCATTTAATTAATGATTAACTCAAGAATGCGAGTCCTTTATTACTCATCACACTCCTATTTAGGCCCTTTAATTTTAGGTGTTCCCTTTATCTTATATCTATAAGTCCTATCCTTTTTCAAATTTCAAGACACGTATTCCCCCACTCAAACATCATAACTTTTCCTATAAATTATAGTTCTTGAATCGGGATCCTTTTATCTTGCGACCCTAAAATTTTGGGCCTATTTTGTCAGGTCAATGTTACCTAACATCAGTGACCAACATTTTTCAACCAAAGTTTCAAGAGGTTAAAGAGTTAGTCTTGACATTTTTGAAACTATCTTTGATGCAAAAAAAAAATAATTCTAAGTCAAAATTTTATCAATTTAAAGAGGATTTCATATATAAGCATGTGATTTTCCTCATTTTTGATATTATTTCAATTATGCAAATTGAAAATATCCTTATGATGTGAATATATGCCTTATGTGAAGTTCTAGATCTACAAATTCAAGGATAAATCAGCAATATCAGGTCTTCATCAACACTTATTCACCATGATGGAAGCTTCAAGGGATGTTGGAGTATGATAGGAAATCAATAACTAGTTATTGGATTGTAATCTCCCTGAGGGATTGGGCTTGATTTTATGTGTTCTCATGTTTATACAATTAAGCTTCATGTATTCTTGGATTAGTTTACATTCTACATTCAATCATTTCATTTAGGGTTTTTCTCTAACACACTTGAGTTAGACTCTATTTTACTTTTATGCATTTTAGCTCATAGAAATCTTAGACATGCTTAAGATATAAGAACACACATATTATTCAAAACTCAATATTATCTATTCGTGGAGTTGGAAATCACCAAAATGGGGGGTTGACTAAAGAAAACCCCTTTATAGCCACAACCACAACTTCTCTCTATTTCACAAGTTTAGCTATGTGTTTCCAACATAGACAAAAAGAAATAAATTGATTAGGACCTAGAGATGAAGAACCTCTCCAAATTTCATCAGGAATCATCTAGATAGTGGTGCCTATCATCTCTAACCCTCAGGTTTAGGGTGCCTAGCATCCTTGACCTCCCAGTTATGGATTAAATTTTGCAGCAAGAAGGTCTCTAGGGTCTCAAAGTACCAGATCCAACTTTAGTACTCAAGTATTCAATAGTCAAATAGAGGTTCCTAGTAGTAGTGACCTCTCAGTTTAGGCTCAATTTTTAGGCATAGGTTCATTTTTTAGTTCCCAAATCACTCGTGTACTTGTTTAATAGTTTCAGTTTCTAAATCAGATAGTTCAACTAGTTTTATGTTCATTTACACATGCTTAAATATTCATTAGTTAACATTTTCGAGTCAAGTTCTAGAGCAAAAAATGAGTATAATTTAAAGGTATTGCTTGACCCTCTTGGACAAGAGTTAGTCAAGTATATAACCCCTTTAGCACGGTTTGTATTCCAATGTTTAGCTAAAAGAGGGTTTACTCCTAGTTGAGTTGGTAGGTATTTGTGTGATGTGTGAGTACTAACATATGTTGATGAGGTGTGGATGAGCATTGAGTAATGTTGATGAAATATCAAAATTTTAATAAATAAGTTTTGAGATATATAAATAAGTTATCAAAATTTTGCAATGTGTGTGTGTGTGTGTTTACATAGAATCTATTCATGTGATACTAGATAAATAATGTGCATAGTTGTTTGAGGTGAAAAATGTGTTATAGCATACATTAATGTGACATAAGAATAATCACTTAAGATTATTTGTGGTCTCAATGCATGAAGTAATGATCTATTGTATCCTTCTTATTTTTAGACTTGTTAGAAAGAAATAAGTAGCTCTACTCTCTTCCTTGGAGGATTTATAGGAGGAACGTTATATAGTTGTGGGGGGGGGGGGGGAGATGATGTAAGGCCACTTGGTCAACTCCCTATAGTGCACCTAGGGATCTTCTAGTATGAGGTAACAAAGTATTTCATTGCAAAAAGTTCACATAGATTATAGTATATTTCTTGTTACTATAGATTATTATACTTCCATGGTAATAATGTACCTAGAGAGAAATTTTTCTTACTTTTCATGGTATGGATGAGTATAGTCATGTGTAGCTTACTTCCTAGTATGACTAATAATATTGTCAAAAGATAAACTAAATTAATAATACGTTATCTTGAGTTGAAATTGAGGTTAATAACACTTATACTTGTTTGATTCTAATAATGAATATTAATGTGATTGCTTTCATATAATAATGTTTGTTATCCATATGATTCACCGTGAGATTTTGTGAGATATTTGAGCTTACTAACAAGCTAACACTAGTCCAAATGTTTGATTGGTGATTAGACCCAAGTACTGTGACAGATACTTTATTAGAAGGTATTAATTTTCATAGTCCATGAATTATATTGAAATCTTTTGGGTAATCACTATGTGTGTTTTTGCTTTTTTACATTTTAGATCACACTCAATGATCCTTAATCAGGATAATAAAAATGATTAGGAAAGCAAATATGTGACCTTATAAAGCAAGAGGGAAGAAATAAAATTAAAAATAAAAAAACTAATACATAAAGAAATTGCAAAATAAAGACAAAAACCAAGATCCTAAAATTTAAAAATAATAAAAAGAATAAGAACAAGAAATTGACAAGTTAAAGAAAAAACACAAAAAGAAAGAAAAGTTGAGAGGAAGGGATGAATAGACAACAAGATCAAGAAAAGAATTGAATTAAAAATCACACAAGTTAAAAAGAATAAAATATTAAAATTAGAAAAGAGAAATAAAAAACAATTAATTTGAGATGAAACAAAACAAAATAAAACAAAAAATAATAGAAAGGAAAAAACAAGGAAAGCATAGCAAAGAAAGTAGAAGTAAAAACAAAAGAAAGAATAAAAACAAACAACAAAAAAATACCATAACTAAATTAAAATTAGTACAATTGGAAAGTAGAAGTAAAAACAAAAGAAAGAATAAAAATAAACAACAAAAAAATACCACAACTAAATTAAAATTCGTACAATTAGAAAGGAACAAGATCAAAAGATCAACCATAAAATAGAACAAGAATTAATAAAACAAAACAAATAAAGGAAAAATAAATAAAATAAAACAAACAAACTAATAAGACAAAGAAGAAGATAAATTAATAAAATAAACAATATAAAATGAATAAAAATAGAATGAACGAAAAAAAAAAAACACAAAATAAAGAAATAATAATAATAATCAAAAAATAATTAAATAACTAAAGGAAAAGGAAATAATAAAACAAACCTAGAAATAAAGGAAAAATAAATAAAATAAAACTAACTAACTAATAAGATAATGAAGAAGATAAATAAATAAAATAAACATTACAAATAAAAGTAAAATTGCAATAAACAAATAAAAACGTAAACATAAAACAAAGTAATAGAATAATAATAATAACAAAAATCAAAAAAAAAATTATAAGAGAGAACAAACAAGGATATTTTATGAGAAGAATTGAGAAAGAGACAAAAAACTTAAAATAAATAATAACCAATCTAAAAAATAAGAACCAAAAACAAAGACCTAATCAATAGAGAGTCAAAGGAAATCAACCAAGCCATAAAAATAAAACAAAGTCAAAGTTAAAAATGATCAAAGAAAAAATTGACATAAAGAAGAATAGGAACATATAGACATAAAACTAGAGAACAAAGGAAGAGAGGAGAAAAGAGGAGAAAGGAAGAAAAATGAAAGGACCGAGTAATACAAACAAAGCAAGGGAAGAAGTAAAGAAGACAAAAAATAGAGAAGAAAGAGAGCACTAGGGAGGTAGATCTGAAAGAAGGGAGTTCAAAAGTGGTTTCCAAGCAAGGTTGATGTACCATCCTTCATCCCTACTGAGATTATTAGTGTGCCTTTTAATGGCAATAGCCTCATGGACTTTACGTTTGAAAAAAAAGTCTTCCTTAACAAAACTAAAACTTGCAACAAAGTTCTAGCAACAAGAATCAAGTTGTGACTTGGTATGATCAACACATGTATGAATTTCACAATTTTTATGATGTGTTAATATTATGATTTCTCTATTGAAAAAATTTGGCATATCAAATCTACAACTTAGATTATGTTACCATTTGCATTCATGTATAGTAAATCTTCTCTATAGATTATTGCATAATGTTTCATTGACTTCAATGGCTTCACAAAATTATATTATTTTTTAATTGATTTATATCTTATCTCTTATGATATATTAATTAGTATTTTTTTCATAAAACATAGCATGTTCTATATGTTCAATAAATAATCAATTCCAAACCCCCCTGTATTGGTAGGTGTCATTCACCAACTAGGATATAGTTGTAAACAACTTTTATTACAAATAACTTTTGAGATAAATGAGATACAATCTATTTATTACAAAAAGAGTTTCATCTCATTGGAATTCGTTATCTTCATCTTCCTCTTATATGTTATGATAATGTCTACACAAATAATGTGCATATACATAATATGTAGGTCTAATTTGTCCATAGTGGGTTCTTTCTACCTATCAAACATAGAATTTTTCCACTTTATTATATTTAGAAAGACATTAAGATATTGAAATTGTTAAAAACATGCATTCAAGAACAATATATAAAATATTTATTAACTTGGAGTAAAAGTGAAAGGTTGGAACTCTATCGATATGAAAGTGGAAACTAGACCTCTTTACTATTTATGAAGAATGTCTCTCTCTCGCTTAATGTCGACCTCATTTAAGAAATTGGCCCAATTTAAATCCAATCACATATTTATTTTAATTCTTGTTCTATAATTATTCCAAACATGGGTCTGATCATAACCACAAAATCACAACATGACACCACTCAATTAAGGTTAGGACTAGATTCTCAATCAAGAAACCTAGGAGACATCAATATTCCATAGACAACATTAACAAATTTTCCACCAAGTCTTGACTTAGGTCCATCAGCTCAGGGCTATGTCCAACCAGGATCATCATCAAGAGTGGAACCAATCTTCCACCATCACTTTGGCTATATTCAATCTAAATCAATTGTAAACGTAAACGTACAATCAAACACATCATCCAATTTGGATTCTTCACAGGAAAGTAATTTCTCCCCAACCAACATGTCTCAAAAACAAATTGACAAATCCATTAACGATCCTAGAATCACTGAAACTTTAGACCAATTAATTTTCAAAGATCAATACAATTTTTTAATCGTCTTAAAGAAAAACTAAAATCAGCTCCAGAATATAAAGCCTTGTTCTAGGTGAACTTGAGACTCAACTCAGTTTACAAGAACAAACAAACCTTGTTTAACAAATAGTTCAAACCAATGTTCCACAAAAACAACAAATAGACCAAATCCCAAGACCCATGATGACAACCCCGGGACCTATGGCGACATAGGATACAAAAATTTCATTCAAAAAATTTCACAACCCTTTGTTTAGTAACACATCACCAACGCACCAAATGGGCCCATAATCACAACAGGAACATTAGTTAGCACTATTCAATCCAAAAAATCAAATGTTCCCCAAGTCAGCCAACAACAACCCATGGCCCAAGAAGTGTTTACATATACAATGGGAATGTTGTATATACCACCCCTAAAGGAAATCATACAAATGCAACAAAGTGCTTCCCTTTTGCAAACAACTCCTTTAGAGAAAATGCAAACACAATCTCATAAATCCAACAAGCAACTATCACACCATAAGTTGACATACCCACCAACACAAAGCGAGGGCAGTCAAGCAACATTCTACCATAAGAAGTTGTAAACATGATATCACAAACCAAACCTTCTAAACATCAAAAACATAAAACTAAGGTGCTTGAAAATCTACTTGGAAGGTTAGGTTGCACACAACCAACTCTTCAAAAGCAGCAAGTTGCTACACAATATCAACAGTAAATGCAACCAACTATGCAAGTAGGTATCCAATATCAACCTCAATATTATCAACATGTTGGACCAACGCACCATATGACACAAAATCCTACCATCCAATAGTATCAACCAAACCCACAATATCAACAATAGTATGCACTACAGTTTCAATAATAGATGCAACAAGTTCCCCAATTTCAACAACAAATGACACAATCAAGGACACAACAAAAAATATTAGTAGCATAGTTACAACAACATGAGTGATAGCAACTTCATCGATTGCTAACAATTTGAGCTCAACAATAATTTGTCCAACAAACGCAACAATTTTCAACCTTAGATTCAATATTAGCCCCAAGTTTAGTCTACAATGCAATATCAAAAGTCGCAACAACAAGGTCAATAACAAGACACCACCACTACGCAATATGGAGACCTATATCAAGATATGTTAGTATCAAATACACCTCGATCAAATGTTCCCATATATCAAGAGAAATATCAACATGGAGGAACAGTGTACAGACAACGAGGTCATATAGGAATAAACAATGAACCTCCTAGATAAGGACCATCTGATATGATGACTCAACAAATCAAAAAACTAACCAAATAAGTTGAACCATCATGAGAAAAAGGGATTAAACAAAGTTACATGCCATAGGACTTATGTCCTAATCCCTTTGATAAAATTTTGTACATGCCTCCTTTTCCCAAAAACTTCAGTGTACCCAAATTTGACAAGTATAGAGGAAAAGGAGACCCAAAAGATCATATCAGAGAATTCTACACGTCTTGCATGGAACGTCTTGCATGGAAGTTCACTATGATGACACATATCTCATGTGCCTATTTTCCCAAAGTCTATTAGGATAAGCGATGGACTGGTATGCCCGACTGTCTGTTAGCATCAAGTCATGGAATGAATTAGCCAAAAAATTAATTTGTCACTTCGACTTCAATATCAATAATGAAGTCACCATGACTAGCCTTTGTAATACTAAACAAAATACAAGGGAATCCTTAGTAACATTTTTACAAAGATGGAAAAACTTAGTCAATGTCCATTCAACATCCCTAGGGAACAACAAGTCAACCTGTTCATTAAAAATCTATTACCAAAGTTAATGTATGAATTGAAGATCAAAATCTATAGCACCATCGATAAACTTGTCAAGAAAGGGGTGAACATCAGGAAAGATCTTATAAAAAGGGGGATTATCAAGATATTTAAAGATAACACCAACAACCCTGGCACTTCCAATGATAAGAGAAATTTTTGGTCTAGAAATAAGAAGGTTACCAAGGATGGAGTTGTGGATGCAAGCATAGTAAACATTGTGTAGACAAATCTCACCTTTAAAGGGACTATGCCACCAAGTACTCGGAGGAACGACCAACATTAATAGAAAACTCAAAACAAAGTGCATTTTCAACAACCAACTCAGCAACAAAATAAGCAACCAACACCATGCAATATAATAAACAAAGAAAACCCCCTAGAACTAGAGACATACCTCCCCGATAATTCACACCGTTAAGGGGTCCTATTTAATCTCTATTAAAATAGCTACTTCAATCGAACCTTGTACAACTGCCCAAAATTAGAAGCGAACCTACAATAACACCAGGGTGTTGGAATGACAACTAATATAGTGACTATCAACAAACAAAGGGACACAAAACCCCTTCATTTTTCTAATTCAAACATCTTATATAAGATTTGATTGACCAAGGCTTCATTCAAATAAAGTCTCTAGTAGCATCCTTAAACATCGATCACACCATATTCAAGACTCCCTTACTTGATCATGGTAGGGAAAAGGCCTCTACATATAATCCTAACCCAAAAGGTAATTTCAATTACACTACTACTTCCTACTAGTACACAATAAATTGTCTCCATGTTTCAAACAGCCATGTATCTACAATAAGTATCAAGGATCCAAATTCCCAATGTGTAGTAACTACCCGATGATCTAAGGTCGTTTTGCAAGGATCCACTCCTACATCACAAGTCACTAGCTAGTATAATATCCATGATCATTTGGGAAAAAAAACCCACACAAATATGTATCCTTTCTTTGTTTCGTATATCCCCTACCCATAGAGTACTCCTAGACAAGGCCTTACAAGAATCCATAGTTCCTACCGACATAAATATCAACCAATTTTAGGCCATGATAGGACTTATCACTACCTCACTCTCAATTAATTTTATTGAAAACAATTTCCCTCACAATAATCCCAATCACAATGATCCATTGCATTTAGAAATCTTTGTCCATAATTGTAAAATAAGACGATTCTTGTTAGATAGCAGTGTAACATTGAAAATTTGCACATAGAGGGTTATCATAGCTCTCAAATATTCAAAAAATGGCATTAAACCTTCAAAGAAAATAACTATCAAAGCCCATGATGATGCAAAGCGCCTTTAAAAATAATTCATTGTATCACATATTTGAGTTGGCTCTTCCACTGAGAGCATAACACTCCAGGTCCTAGATTTGAATCTTCCATATAACATGATTCTGAATCACCCCTAGATACATGCCATGAAAGCAATTACATCTACGTACCATTAGTGCCTAAAATTCCCTTATAATGGAACATACATCACTATCCCTGGAGATCTGTATCCCTTCCAATTTTGTGCAAACCTAAAAGAGACACTTGGGCACCAAGTTCCACTAAAAAGAGAAGCTCCATCATCCACTGACACTTCTCAAAATGTGGATCCTCAAACACTAGCTAAATTGTCCAAAGGAAAATTCAAGGTTGAAGATCAAGGATGTGGGGAATACACTATGGCATAGTCATCCCACATTGGAAAGCTACCTACTTCTCCTAAGTCCTATGGAAAACCTAGTCTTCTACAAAAGGAACCTAAATTTGTAATTTAGTATCAACCTCCCACTACTTTCACAAAATGGGGAGACCACAACGAAGAAAAAATTGAAGAGGATGTATCAAATTGGCTTTACAAAGATGAAGAAGAAGTCCCACCTATTCAGTTTCCTATTGGAAACTATGAAAAAGGATTCACCATCATGTATACGAAAGGGGTATGATGGGCATAGTGGTCTTGGCATAAACAAGCAAGGTATGATAGAACCCATTCAGCTAAAAGAGTGGCATCACACCAAAGGACTCGGATTTAACCATTGTGGATTGATCCCTTTAATGCCAAGTTAACCTTATGTGAAGAGGGGCACGCTCCTAATGATGAAAAGAAACCTAAGGAAAACCTTAACGAAATTGATTCCAATGAGTGGGAATGGGATTCCTATTCCTCTAGCTTGTATGCCCTAGATGATATTTTTATTGACCATGATGACTTATCTATTGAAGAAAAACATGTAAATACTTCTCCTCCTATACAAACTTGTCCTAGACCCTAGATTCTAGAATTTTGGGATCCTAGCACATCTTTTAAAGAGTTTAATATTGAAATCAATGTTGACAGTAGTACCGCTAATGTCCATATCATGACCTTAACCCTTGCCACACCAAACTTGTATAATACCAATGAGAGCATGCCCTTATTTCATCCCAAACATATCTATTGGGACCAACAAGGACCATCGAGTTTAGACTAGTTTTAGAATGATGATGCCATAGCAGCATTCCTTGAGTCTCATGAGGGCATACCAACACACTTTGGGGAGTCAACTTCATCTTCTAGTCATAAAAACAAAAAAAAAATGAGTCTCTTGGTGAAAATTGCAAGGCACCTATAGATATTTAAAAGGTACAAATAAATGTATCTGAGGGTAAAAAAAAATTTGAGGTGCTCGAGGAAGGAAGATTGGACAAACCCTTGCAAGATCATGTAAAATATTCTCTCTTGGTGGAGATAACACAAGAAATCAACTTGGGTAATGCCAGATAATCCCAAGATCGTCCATTTTTGTAGCCTCATTATTAAAGAAAGAGAAGGTAGACTTTATAACATTCTTCTTGAAAAAACAAATAAATTTTGCATGGTCCTATGCAAATATGCCCAGGCTAGATCCCAAAATGGTCTTTCATTATTTTTCATTGTAGCCAAGTGATAAACTAGTCAAATAGAAACTAGAAAAATGCATCCACAAATTGCATTACTAGTTAAAATTGAGCTCAAGAAATTGTAAGATGTATATTTCATTAGACCCGTTGATTATGCAGAGTGGATTTCCAACATGGTACCAGTGACTAAACTCGTTGGGGGCATCAGGATCTATACTGATTTCAAAGACTTGAACAAAGCATGTCCGAAAGATGAATTTCCTTTACCAAATATTTATGTGATAGTGGTCATAATGGCTAGCTATGAAATGATGTCCTTAATGGATGGTTTTTCAAGTATAATCAAATCGGAATATCTCCCAAAGATTAGTCTAAAACAACTTTCACATTCACCTGGGAAACCTATCGTTGGAATGTAATAACCTCAAAACTATCGAAACAACTTATCAGAGAGCAATGAAACCATCTTCTATGATTTCATGCACACATTAATGGAAGACTATTAAGACAACCTTTTATGTAAATCACTCACCAAAGATAGTCATCTAAGTATCCTAACATTGATCTTTGACAAAATGGAACAGTATTTAAACTTCGGTTGAACCCTAAGAAATGTGTTTTTTGGGTTACATTAGGAAAACGCCTAGTATAAGTTGTCTCTCACCATGGTATCAAAGTAGATCTAGCAAGGGCGAAATCTATTTTGGATATTCCTCCCCCTTCAAATCTAAAACAACTAAGAAGTCTATATGGAAAGCTACAAACTCTCAGGAGATTCATAGCACAATTGGCTGACAAATGTCACCCTTCCAACATTTGCTTCACAAGGGAATAATTTTCAAATGGAATGAATAGTGTCAACAATCTTTCCAATAGTTAAATGACTATTTGTTATCTCCATTTGTCTTGATGCTACTCATTGAAGGCAAACATTTCATCTTGTACATATCGGCAAAAATAATAGCATTAGGGTCTCTCTTTGCACAACAAAATGAAGAAGGAAAAGAGAGATCTATATAATACATAATTTTAACTCTTGTCAGCTATGAATTGCACTACACCACCATTGAACATGCATGCCTAGTAATTGTCATCACTACCTACAAGCTTAGGCATTACATGTTAAGTCGAAAGACATTTATTGTAGCAAAGATAGACCCATTGAAATACCTACTCAACAGAGAAACACTCATAAGACACCTTGCTAAATGGGTTATGATATTGAGTCAATTTGATATCCAGTATGTAGACCAAAAGGCTATAAAGGGACAAGAAATAGTAGATCAACTAGTTGAAGCTCCAATCCAAGATGGTCACTCATTGCTATTTTATTTTCTAGATGAGTCCATATTTAGTATCACACCTGCCTCTAAATGGAAACTATATTTGTATGGCTCACACATACAACATGGCTCGGGGGTAGGTATTTTGTTTCTAACTCCACAAAGAGATGAAATCCCTAAATCATAAAAAAAATCACTTTTCAGTGCACAAATAACATTGCAATCTATTAAGCCTTATTCATAGGACTAAGAATTGTAGTCAAGTGGGATATCAAGAATCTTCAAGGGTAGAGTGATTCTCAATTGGTCATCTAGCAAGAAAATGATGAATATGAGACTAAAGATGATAAAATTATCCCTTACAAGAAATTAGTCAATTTCTACAAGACTAGGTTTGTTACAATCGCATTCAGTCAAGTGTCGCATCTACAAAACAAACCAATAGATGTCATGGACATTATTGCATCCATGCTTGATATCCCACAAAATATTTCTAAATGCAAGTCCTTGGTGGAACAATTGCTCATTCCTACTTTCGAAATTCTGCAATCTGAACTTGTGTGTGAAATTGTTGGTCCAAATTGCCCTTGGTACCAAGATATATATAATAACTTAGAATCCCAAACATTACCTGTCAAATAATCAACGTCACTACTTTTTCCACCAAACCTCTAGATATGTTATGATTAGTGACACCCTTTTACCATCACTCTTTTGACCAAACCCTCCTCAGGTGTCTTGATTCTAAAGAAGGGCAAACTACTTCACAAGAGATACACAATGGTATTTGTCAGGGCCACTTCAATGGTTTGTCTTGCAAACAAACTGACAAGAGTAAGATACTACTAGCCTACCATGGAACAAGAGGCTCACACTTTTGCAAAGAAGTGTTGGAAATGTCAAATTCACAGAGACCTAATTCATGCACCAGCGCAAGAGCTTTGACCTATCATATCTCCTTGGCTCTTTTCTCAATGGGGACTCGACCTTATAGGTAAGATCCACCCTACCTCCACCAATGGCCATAAATTCATAATCATTGCCACAAAGTACTTCACCAAATATATTGAAGCCATTCCCATGACCTACATTACTAGCACACATATTTTCAAATTCATCCTGAATTAAATCATTTGTGGTATGGATTCCCTTTGGCCATTGTCACTAATAATGATCATCCCTTCAAAAACCAAGATGTTAAGGAACTTCTTGAGAAGTTTCATATCCAACATGACTTTTTCACTCCTTGTTATCCACTGAGTAATGGTAAAGTTGAGGAATCTAATAAAACCATGATAAAAATACTCAAGAAGATGGTCAATGATGTTTGTCATGACTAGCATGTGCAACTCAACCCTTCTTTATGGGGATACTGAACCAGCAGCCACACACCTACAAGCGCTACCCATTATTCCCTAGTCTATGGAATCGATGCCATACTTCCCATTGAGGTTGAAATCCCCTCATTCAGAGTCTCTTTGCATCATATCATTGATGATGAAGAATATAGAGTATCTAGGTTACATGAGCTAGAAATGTTGCATTAGCGATGCCAAACTGCCCTAGTCCATCTACAAGCATATCAAAGTCATCTCCAAGGAACTATAACAAGAAAGTCAAGGGTAGGCACTTTGATATCAGAGACCTAGTCCTCAAGATGAATCTAAAGAATCAGCAAGATAGGGAGAAGCTAGGCAAATTTGAGCCCACTTGGCTAGGTCCCTATGTAGTTACTGCAACCTACGAATCTAGGGAATATCAATTAGCAACACCAAAGGGAGAATCATTGACCAAACCTATAAATAGCATGTACCTCTACAAATACCATACTTGAGGGAAAATGATCCTTAAAAAAAGTATGAAAAAATTGAAAAGGGATCCTAAAAATAGAGAAAAATAATAAAGATAAATCATTCACCCACTAATCAAAACCTAGCAATCAGGTGCTATGGGTAAGTACCATGATAAAAACCTAGCAACAAGTCACCAACAAGCACCATTTGTAGAAAGTCATTGCTCTTTCATCTACGTCACTCAATCCTATCTACATTCACAATAGATTTTCCATCTAACATTTAATCAACCCTTTTTGTCCTTTATAGCCTTAGATTGGTCGTTATTAATTGTCTTTCCTTAGTACAAACCAGTCTTGTATATATGTCAAATTGGTTCTATTTGGCCTATATAATTTGATACAAATTGGGGAAATTCTCTTACCATGATCAATCAAAGGAGTCCTTGTAATAACATTGGAGGATGACTCCTATACATAGCTAAATGTCTTGAAAAAAGATCAAAAACATCCAAATAATGTCTTCAAAAAAGACCAAAAACATCTAAATAACATCCTGAAAAAAAACCAAAACATGTAAATAACGTCCTGAAAAAATATCAAAAACATCCAAATAACGTTCTAAAAAAGATCAAAAACATCCAAATAACATCTTGAAAAAAGACCAAAAACATCTAGATAATAACCTAAAAAAACATTCAATCTAAAAACATTCAGAAAAGGTCTTGAAGAAATCACCAAAAAAATTGAAAAACCACAAAAATCCTAAAAATTTCAAAACAATCAAAAAATCCAAAAAAAATCATTGTTAGTCCAGCAATAAACTTGTCCCTTGCAACAAACAGACATTTGAGCAGACACAGACGAAAAACTCATAAAACTATGTGCTTATCAAATCATGTAACAACAAACTATCAATCAAACCAACAATCAAACAGATCAACTTGTTGCATCAATCAATCAATCAACACTATCCAAATTATCATATGTCTTATATACGGTGTGGTATACTTGAAACCAAACTGTGTTTGTCATAAATGGGGTACATCATTCATCATTCCAAGCATCATGATCGTCCTATCAAACTCTGACAACAAAATCAAAATAGATGTTGACTCGCTTGGTCTAGTGAGTCTCGTCATTCATTTATTTATCTTTGATCATGTTCCTATGTTACTCAAGGATATCCTCAAGTGATTAGAGTGGTTGAGATGGTTCATGATCTTTTGATTTTGTCTTTTGTTTATGGGATATTTTCATGACATTCTAAAACAAGTATGTTTTGGGTGTCTATGTTGGTCAGTTCACTTGTGACTATCACGCATACCTCACCCTTAACATATAGAACCCAACATTTCAGAACAGGTTGGAACATTCCTTGTTTGCAATATGTTTGTTTTTATACAAATGGATCGCATTATTGCTCTAACGTCATATGTCACGACACGATGTATCCACTTGCCATATTAAATAAATCTCTCTACTGCTAATGGTGCACTTATGAAAGCAAGGATTCATCATTACTAACTTTTCTTTATCTAACTTTTGTGTTGTTGTTAACATTTTTTTAGTCAATCCTAGTGGTCCCTGTGGTTTCGTACTCTAGTACCCAAAAATAGGCACCCTGCATTCACAAACATGTTAGTCCACATGCATATCATAACCATTTATGTATTATCTCATCCTTAACACATTTGTTAGTACCATTACATAACATTAAGAGATTATGCATAATTCATACATTACATATCATCATAGCAATGCATCCATAATTCATACAACAATAACATCAATATCATCATGCAAGAATAATCATTATCAGATAGAAACATAACATACATAAACATTTTCATTGCAAAAATATATTGTATATCAAAGCATCGCATATAAAACAACACATGTCATATAGTCTCATGTAGAATGTGCATCTCATATACATATGATAAATAGTATTGGACTACAAAAATTTGAGTCTTTGTGTCAAAAATAGAGCTCGCAGGCTCAGTACAATCTCAAAAGTGTACAAAAATATGTATAATTGGAATTGTCATTGGGTGCTCCCTCAGTCCTCCCAACCTCTATCTTATCTCGAGGATAAAGCTCCTCCTATCCTCAGTCTTGCCTATACCGGTGACCTCAATGGCCCTATCACCCCTACATTGCTTTATGTCCTCTGAGATTGTGTCTTGTTGTGTGACCTACTTTACTCCCGATATGATGGTACTCTCTACTCTGTTGGCACCACACTCTCATATAGATCCCTCCAATTCCTAGCCTCTCCTATCTCTTGGATGGACTCATGCATATAGATATATGTGACACTCTTGATGAGCTCCTAAATAGTCTCATCTACTCTTTGTGCTCTAGACACCGCTATATCTGAGAGGCTATAAGTGTAACCCTCTATGTTGTAAGTTTGTCCCTATCTATGATCAAATGTGCTCACTATGCCTCCCACACTGCCCTATCTGATGTATCTCAAGAAGCTATCAAAGTATCCCTCTTCGCCAATAGTGTAGCCCTCTCTACACTCAATTGATGCCTCTCCATTTTTAGTCTCTCCATGTCTGCAATCAACACTGCTCTCTCAACATCAGAAGCTATCATGTCAACTTGAAGAGATGTTATATGTCTCTAACACTAAGATGTGCTCTCTTTGATACCTCGCCTCACCTCTAAGAGCCTTGTCATTTGGAATATTCTCAACCTTGTCGCCTACTGCCACATCCTAGGCTAATCTTGTGGAATCAATATGTCATCATCCCAATCCATCGACATGGCATGTTAATCATCTCACTCATCCTCATCTAACTCCTCCTCATCCTCATCCTCATTGGATTCCTCCTCATCTTGCTCCTCATCGTCATCCCCCATGGACTCCTTTACCTCATCATCTTGTCTCCTCCTTCGATATCATCATGGTACTCTACTTGGAACTAGAATATCTAAATATATCAAAGGGACTGGCATGTGCTCTACAAACCACCTATCATATGTTGTTGTACTTGTGTCTATAACATTCAGTTTGGCACCCCATTGTCTCAATTGTAATTGGTCAAACTCAGTATAATCTACATGTGGTCTAATCATTGATCCCTAGTCTCCAACCTCCCTACTAGATTGTGCATAATATGCCACACCTATAGGAACATCTTGTCACTCCCCAAACTGCCTTTGTACCCTCTCTGGTAGTTGAACCTCTATAATCCTCATTCTCATAATGGTCCTGCCTATCAGGTACCTCTCTTGTCTACAATAAGGAAGATGATCATCATCATCTAGCCAACCCGATAAATCCCTATATGGTCTCCATGTAAAATCTCTCTGACGATCTAGTTGATGTCTCCAGTAAAATATATGACCCAATGGTCCTTGTGACAATTCCCCATCATAACAATATACATAAGGTAGTCCTGGCTGCACTTGTCTATCTAGTATAGGTTTGCACACTACTATGTGCTCAAAATCCCGCACATGTAATAAGTTTAACCCACAACTAATAGTCAAAGTCCATCTATATGCAACCTAGTATAGATGAAAGTATAATGTCCTAAGAATGCATGGTCCACACACAAACATTGTCCCCTCCATCACCATGCACTCTAGTACTTGACCCTATCCACTAGGGAATCCATGTCCTCTCCCATCTGGTGCTATCAATCCTTCTATCACTGCACTAATGATAATCACCAACCTGAGATGTTGAGCTGCCATAGTCTCCAATCTAATCTCATAGTCAACAATGTATAGCTCATCCTCGTCCACCCCAAACATCTAGCTCAAAGCCTCTCTCCTAGTTGCAGGCTCACACACAGCTAAATCACCATCAATAGAAATCCTCAGTATATGCTACACCTCCAATGTGATTATCGTCTCTCCCATCGACACATGAACTGAATTTATCTTAGAGTACCATTGTGTTGCTAACGCGGTGATAAGTTCCCTATTCACCGTTATCTTGGGCATATACGTGATGTGATACAATCCTAAATATAGGAGACAATCTCTCCCGTGTCCCCTTAGCTGATGATGTAGTGATAGGCATGCAAGTTTACTCTCAAGAGTCTGTAAAATTAGAAGATTGACCTACAAGACAATGGGGCAAACATTGTGTTAACCCTAACCTTATCCATCATGATATGTTAACCATGTAGTTATGTGAATCTATCAATCCTCATTTGGAAACCCTAACTTGGAACCCTAATTAAGTACCCTAATCGGGCACATGACCATCAAACCATTCCTCGTCTTAGTCAATCTCTAACCTTAAACCCTAATCACTTTGCATGTTGACTTAGTCAAATGTGCAGCAAAACCTACTCAATTGTGCAGTTCTATCTTCCAAATGCATAGTTTAGATTGTGTAGCTCTTCCCTCAACTATGCAAAATACACACCCAACTGCACAAATTTGATCCCATATCCCCCGTCAAGCATCTAAAATTAAGAAATTTAATTTAGAAAAGAGTGCTAAAATCAAAATTTGACAAGTGGGATTTGGAGTACATACCATTGGTCCTGCGCCTTCCAATCATTGGTAGCTTCTCATGCACTCATCCTGATGATTCTCCCTAATAATTTGCACCATCCTTTCCTAGTCCTCTTTACTCCAAAGCTCCAATTCCTCCAAATGAGTGAGTGAAAATGAGTTCTTTTCACCGTCTCACCCCCTTTTCTACCCCTCTTACCTGCCTAGATCGACATGCATGCACTCCCATTTGTGTTGGTCCAGGTATTTTTTACCTTCCCAAGATTATATCTCTTTTGTTTAAACTTTGATTTCACTACCATTCACAATTTTGAATTCCTAGCATCATTGTCGACAAATTAAACTTTTTTTTAGATTTTTCGGATCAATTTCTCAAGGGAACACCCTTATACCCTATCATACTCAGGGCATGCTTTTATGTGATTTTTCTTGATTTTCTTTGAAATAACACTCTAAATCACATTGTCTCAGAGAGGGGAAAAATGTAGACGCTAAAAAATGGTTGACACTTGCCTTGTTTATTTTTAAACTAATCGTGTGTATAGTCTTTATTATTCACGCAATCCTACCTCACTTCTCCTTTCCCATTTTTTGTCCATTTGACATCATTTTCTCCCCATTTTGATCCTGTGACATCAACTTGTCCTAAAATCTATCCCATTGACGTTAGTTCATCCCCATTTTTGTTCCTATAACATCAATTCATCCCAAAATCTATCTCGATAAGGTCAATTTGCTCCTATTTTGATCTTGTTGTTTCCCCTTTCCCATTTTTTGTCTAGATCGCATCATTTCCTCCCAATTTTGAGTTTATGGCATCATTTTGACCTCTTTTCTTGCCCCATGGCATCTCATATGTTCCATTTCAATTGTTTGACCTATTTTGACCTGATTTACTTGCTTTTACTCAGTTTAACCTATTTTTTCCATTTTGATTCAATTCTTCCTATTTTCTATCCAAACCTTCCCACTTCTCAATTTCACCCAATTTGACCTAATTTGACTTAGTTTGACCAAATTAAGGTCTATAAACATCAGTTTGACTTAGTTTCCCTTTTAGGTTTAATTTAATTAAACCCCCTATATTACTAACATTTCTTCTAAAGTTAAATAAAAAAATTTAATAATTTATTTATTTATCCCCTCTGTCCATTAATTAAATAAATTTATTTTATTTAATTAATTCAGTCATAAATACGAATAAGAAACTAATAAATTGTATTTGTTAATTTATTGTAATTATATTCCTCAAATCTTTTAGAGCACTAGTAGAGAAGGAAAGTGGTAGAAGAATCAAATGCCTTAGAACTGATCAAGGAGGAGAATTCACTTCCGGTGAATTCAACAAATATTGTGAAGAGAATGGCATCAAGAGGCAACTGTATGCCCCCTAGACTCCACAGCAGAATGGCTTAGTAGAGAGGAAAAACCAGACTGTGGTTGAAGCGGCTAGAACTATGTTGATCCAAGGAAAGGTTGCTCACACCTTTTGGAGAGAAGTGGTGAGCACTGCAGTCTACACAATGAACTGGGTACTCAGTAAGAAAGGAAAGTATAAGACTCCTTATGAGTATTGGACCGGTAAGACACCAGTGGTAAGCTACTTCAGAGTGTTTGGTAGTAAATTCTATATCAAGAGGAGTGAACATCAGAGAAAGTTTGATGCTAAATGTGATGAGGGAATATTCCTAGGGTATTCCACAAAGAGAAAAGCTCTCAAATGTTTCAACAATAGGACTCAGAGAATTGTTGAAAGCATCAATGTTGGGGTTGATGAAAACTTTGAGAAACCTGAGGAAACTGGCAGAGAGCATGTAGGAGATGAACCGGTAGTAACCTTCTAGGAACCGGTTGCAAATCAGCCCAGTACCAGTAATTGTGCTCCTACACTAATGGATGTTGATGTTGATGAAGATGAGGATGAAGAAGAAAAGCAAGAGGAATCTGTTAAGAATATACCTAGGTATGTAAAACCCAATCATGATCCAAAGCAGATCATAGGAGACAAAGATGCAAGAATTCTTACAAGACGAAAGGTCAGAGAAAACTCATGTATGATCTCTGAATTTGAGCCTAAATCATTCAAAGAGGCACATAAAGATGAAGACTGGATCAAGGAAATGGAAGAGGAACATGATCAGATAGAAAAGAATGGTACATGGTCTTTGGTACCCAGACCGGAGCATAAAAATGTCATTGGAACCAAATGGGTCTTCAGAAATAAACTGAATGAGGATGGCACAGTGGTAAGGAACAAAGCTAGACTAGTATGTAAAGGATATGCCCAAGAAGAAGGAGAAGACTATGGAGAAACCTTTTCTCCAGTAGCAAGATTGGAAGGGGTTCGTATGATTCTTGCATATGTAGCTTTTAAAGGATTCAAGGTATACCAAATGGATGTAAAATATGCATTTCTAAATGGAATACTTGAAGAAGAGGTGTATATAGAGCAACCAGATGGGTTTTCCCTATCAGAAGATAGTGACATGGTGTGTAGGCTACATAAAGCCTTGTATGGACTGAAGCAGGCACCTAGAGCATGGTATGAACGCTTGCACTCCCATCTTGTGAAGATTGGATTTGAAAGAACAAGTGAAGATAGCAATATCTACTTGAAATTAGAAGGAGATCAGATTCTGATCTGTGAAGTATTTGTTGATGACATAATCTTTGGTGGAGATGACAAGATGAGTCGTGACTTTGCAAATGAGATGAAGAAGGAATTTGAGATGTCACTCATAGAGGAGATTAAGTTCTTCATTGGACTACAGATTTAGTAAATAAAAGATGGAATCTTTATTACTCAATCCAAGTATGTCAAAGAGGTGTTGAAGACCTTTGGCATGGAAGACAACAAATCGGTCGGCACACCAATGGAGATCGGTTGTAAACTATCAAAAGAGGATGACTCAGCATTGGTAAATGAGAAGGAATACCGATCAATGATTGGTAAGTTGCATTATGTAGTACATAGCAGACCGGACATTGCACATGCAGTGGGTATTACCGCTCGGTTTCAAAAAATCCCAAGAGAATCCCACTTGGTAGCAGTCAAGAGGATCCTTAGATATCTGAAGGGAACTATTGACTATGGATTATGGTATCCATACAATGATGATTTCAACCTGAAAGTGTTCATAGATGCTGATTGGGCTAGTAATGTGGATGACCGGAAGAACACAACTGCTGATGCATTCTTTCTCGGTGGTAGACTAGTCTCATGGATGAGCAAAAATAAGAGTTGTATCTCTCAATCTACAGCAGAAGCGAAGTATGTTGCAGCTTTTATGAACTACACCCAGACTATTTGGATGAAGCATGTATTGAATGGCTTCAAAGCTCCTATATTTGAACCGATAAGTATATTTTGCGACAATACAAGTGCAATTAACATCTCCAAGAATCCGGTTTTACATGCTAGAACCAAGCACTTTGAACTCAAGTATCATTTCTTGAGGGAAAAGGTTCAGAACAAAGAGGTGGCATTGGAACATGTTTCCAGTAAGGAGCAGTTAGCAAACATATTCACCAAGCCTCTACCGAAGGCTACTTTTACCTATCTAAGAGGTGAATTAGGGGTACTGCCCCTTCAAGAGGTAAACTAAAGGTTTGTGCTCCACATCAGTCAGATCTTACTTTGATATATCTTTTTCAGGATTGATGTGTTGAAGGATGCTACTCCTCAAGGGGAGCAGCATAGTGGAACAGGGAAGCTCGTGTCTCCACTTTGGCATTGTTGTCAAAGGGGGAGAAGATATGAAGTGGAGAAAGATGTGATGCAGAAAATGTGATATGATGCAGAAAGAGAAGATGTGATGCAGAAAGAGAGATATCTTTGCATTGTATTAAGGAGAAGATATGATGCAGAAAGAGAAATATCTTTGTATATTTCCAAGGGGAGAAGATGTGAAGCAGAGAAGATATCTGCAGTATTATGGAATGTTGATGTGATGTAGAAAGAGAGATATCTTTGTATATTGCCATCAATGCCAAAGGGGGAGATTGTTGGCATATATGCAGAGTATGTTGACATGATGATATTGTGTTGTCATTGATGTCAATATGTTGAAGAGTGAACCAGTAATATGCTGAAGAGTGAACTAGTAATATGTTGAAGATGAACCAGTTTATTGAAGTTAAGCAACTGGCAAAGTGAACTAGTATAATGTTGTGAGCCGGTATATGTGCAAAAGGTGAAGCGGTACATTTGTCCAAGTGAACCAGTATATGGAATGTTCTCTATCAAGGTTTAATATGGTATGACTACCGGTTGGTAGTTCCAGCCTTGGGTTTCCGGTTGAAGTTTTTTGAGCCTGTGTGATTCAACCGATGGCATTGTGTGATGAGTTAGCATTGTAATGGAGATCAGACCGTGTTGCCACATCAGCCTCGTGTGCGTGAAGGATATTTCATGAAGGGGATTGATCCTATCTACCTCGAGAATGTGCGAAGTCCCTGCAAACGGTGAAGAATGTGTGATGGGTTATCGCCTCCAAGAAGTGGTGAAGAACGAACGATGGAGAATGTCTTGAGATCTGTTTAAGATTGTTGTATTCAAATGCAAAGTGTTCAATGGTCAGGATTGAACCGATTGAATTGCTAAACCTAAATGTTCAGGGTTTAGGGTTTATGCTACCGACCTATCTATTTCCTATAAGGTCGATGTTGTGCTTAATGTTGAAGTTGTTGGAAAATTTTGTGTGTGTATCTAAGCGTAGAGATACGTGATTCTTGTTAGACCAAATAAGAGAATTGATACCTGCAAAGTGTGTGTACAGAAGGAAGGAACAAAATCGGGTCTGCATTGGCATTGAGTGTTGTAGACACCCAAAATTGTCCAGTCTAATTAATCTAAGCCTAATTCTTCTATTAATTAAATAAATTTTTATTTATTTAATTAATTCATTTATCCTCTTCTAGCCTTATTTCTCATTTAAATAAATACATTTATTTATTTAAATTATCCCTTTCCTAAATTAAATAAATATTTTATTTATTTAATTGTCCTACTTCTTCTATTAATTAAATAAATCTTTATTTATTTAATTAATTCATTATCTTTTTCTACACATGACACATGTCATTCATCTCTTAATTCATACACTACCTACCTCTTTCATTATTTTGCTATTTCTTTTACCTACCCTCTAATCCTAGCCGACCTCTCTTTTTACACCTCTCAATCTTAACCCTCCATTTCTTATTGTGTCTTCTATTTAAGGAGATGCTTTCTTCATTGTCAAACCCTAATGACATATCCTAATGACTAATGACATACCCTAACTACTTGATCAATTGACTACACTACAATTCCACTTGCAACCACATTCTGTTCTTTGTTGAGCTCTTGTGCATACAAAAATCTGAGAGCAAGTATATCAAGCAAGATCAATGGAGATAGGAAGAATGGAGATCAAAACCCTAGTGGACATGTGATGGTATAATCTTTGTGATTTTGAGTTATTTGCATTGTCTTAGGTTATCTTCATATGTTATGGTGGATCTTTGTTCATTGTTAGGCTAGGGTTTGGTGGTTGAATTCATTTAGCCTTTCAATATTGATTATTATTGTTATCCATTTTCACCATATACAAGTGCTATTACCAGATCATTGTAATACCTGTTGATCTCTAATCACTTCAATAGTTGGAAAATCCCTTAACAGGGTAGCTTTAACCAGCTTGTTGTAAATCCTTTAACAGGGTGACTCAAAGCCATTGAGTTCATAAAATCCTCTAACAAGGTAACCCTTAATAGGGTTTAACCCTTAACCGGGTATTCTATCCATCCCTTAATCGAGTGATCCCTAATAGGATCGGTTCCTAACAGAACCTGTTGTAACAGTCTTTAACCGGACTAGGCTCCTAATAGAGCGAACTTCTAAAGAGTTCAAAAACATCTTGTGGGTATTCATCCCCACCGTGGTTTTTCCCAGTTGGGTTTCCATGTGAAAAATATATGTGTCATGTGTGATGCTTCTTTCATGTGATGTTTTGTTATTTCCTATTTAGTGGTGAATCATGTTGATCTATCAAATTATTGTATCTCAGAATGATAGAATATTTGTTTATGCATAAGGATAAAGTGGAAATGAGGAAGTAGGTTGTATGGAAAGCTAAGTGTTTCCGGTTTATGTCTTTCATAGTCTCATTATGTTTAACCGGTAGTAATCTGGTTTAGACCGGTATTTGTGTTTGTCTGTCAAGTGCACTGTTTGCAGTCAAACCGGTTCAAGAAAAGTATTTGTGTCTGTACTGATTCAACCCCCCCCCCCCCCCCGCCACTCTCAGTACCAGTTTGGTACTCACTATTCATCATTGAGTTATCAGTTGGGTCAATTTGATGAAAGTTGTCTTTCGCATAGAATATTAGATCATGTGAATTTTGACGATCTTGTTTAAGTCAATTCCATGAATTCAGCTAGAAACATGCTTAAAATTGTAAAGCCTACAAATATTATCTATAAAGAATTACAATAGCATAAGAAAACTAGAATTAGTTTTAATCCAAAAGAATATTCAAGTTTGGAGCCCTTAGAGTTAATTCATATTGATCTTTGTGGACCAACTAGAACTACATAGTTAAAAAATGAAAGAGTTTTTATGTTGTTTATGGATGACTTTTCAAGAATGGCATGGGTGACTTTTCTAAAGGAAAAATCAAAGGCATTTCAGAAGTTTAAAATCTTTAGAGTAATGGTTGAAAAAGAAAGTGGTTTTCAAATCAAGTGTCTTATATTTGACAAAGGTGGTGAAATGCTTTCTAACAAATTTTATGAATACAGTGAGAAGATTGGTGTTAAAAGATAGTTTTCTAAAGCAATGACACCATAACATAATGATCTAGTTGAAAGGAAGAATCAAACATTTAAAGCAATGGAAAGGACTCTTCTTAACGAAGCCAAAATTTCAGACAGGTTTTGGGTACAAGTTGTTTGCGCAACACTATATACTCTTAATAGAGTACATTTGAGGCCCAATGGTACAAAAACCACTTATGATCTTTGGTATGGCAAACCCACTTCTGTTAAGTATTTTAAAGTTTTTGAAAATAGATGTTTTATTAGACGAGATGAAGATAATTTGGGAAGCTTAAATCCTGGATGTGATGAGGGTATTTTTCATGGTAACTCTACACATAGCAAGGCTTACAAATGTGATAATACTAGACTGAAAAGGGTTATTGAAAGTTCTAATGTGAAAGTGGGTGAGTTTTTGTAGGAAGATAACTCTGAAGAACCTATTGTAGGAAAGGAATATGAAAATGTTGCTAAGGATTTTGAAAATAATGCTTATGAACATGTTATTGATGAAATGGGATCTGAAAATGGTGATGAAGTGATTCTTGAAAATGACAGTGAAAAGGCTTCCTCAAAATTTGTGAAGAAAAATCATCCTGAGCAACAGATCATTGATCATATTGACGATGGTGTTCAAACAAGGAGAAATATTGTCAAACATTACAATGAAGAGATATATCTTTCTGTGGATATTGAATTAGAACCTAAGTCTTATAATGAGGCCAGTAGTTATGAAAATTGGATTATTGCAATGAAAGAGCAAATAAGTCAAATAGAGAAAAAAAAAAAAAAACATGGGAATTAGTTCCTAGGCCTGGTGATAAAAATGTCATTGGTGTTAAGTGGGTATTTATGAACAAACTAAATGAAGATGCTAAAATTATGATAAATAAGGCTAGACTTGAGTGCAAAATATATGCACAAATTGAGGGAATTGACACATTGAAGAAATATTTTCTCTTGTAGCCAAGTTAGAAGCTATTTGAATGTTTTTGGCATTTTTCAGTTCATAAGAATTTTAAAGTTTGGCAAATGGATGTTAAATCTGCATTTTTTAATGGTTATTTGGAAGAAGGGGTATATATGGAACAACAAGAAGGATTTAAATGTCTAGGAAATGAATATTATGTAAGCAGGTTAAAAAAGGCCTTGTATGGTCTAAAACGGGCTCATAGGGCTTGGTACTCCAACTTGGATCAACATCTTCTTCAACAGGATTTCAACATAGGTACTGCAAGTAGCAATCTATAGTTGAAGTCAACTGGTGATCATGTATTTGTGGTAGTACTTTATGTTGATGACATTTTTTTTGGTGGTGATGATAATATTTATAAATATTTTGCCACCCAAATGCAAACAGAATTTGAAATATCTATGATAGGAGAGCTTTCATTTTTTCTTGGGTTACAAGTATCTCAATTGGATGTAGGCATATTTCTCTCTCAGGCTAAATATACTAAAGAGATTCTGAATAAATTCAAAATTGAGGATTGCAAACCTATCAGTACTCTGATGATCACAGGTTGTAAATTGAGAAAAAAGGATGAATCTTTAGATACCAATCAGATAGAGTATCGATCAATGATAGGTAGCCTCTTACATTTGACTACATCAAGGCTTGATATTATGCAAGCCATGTGTATGGTTGCATAATTTCATTTTTCTCCTGAAGTTATTCATCTTAATGCAGTCAAAAAAAATTTAAATATTTAAAAGGCACAATTAATTATCGATTATGGTATCCTCAATCTAATAAGTTTACTTTGACTGGTTACATCGATGCAAACTGGGCAAGGTGAGTTGATGATAGGATCAATGCAATTGGAGGAGCTTTATTTTTAGGGGAAAATTGGTATACAGGTTGACTTAAAAACAAGAATCAGTGACTCTTTCCATGGCCGAGACTAAATATGTCGTTGTTGTGTCTAATTGTACCCAATTGTTGTGAATGAAACAAACGCTCCAGGATCTCCAGGTGGTTTATGATAGCCCTCATTCTATTTATTGTGATAATACTAGTGGGATTAATATTTCTAATAATCATGTTCTTCATTCACGTACCAAGCATATAACTAGCAAGTATCATTTTCTGTGAGAACAGGTGGCTCATCATGAAGTTAAACTTGAATATGTTGGCACACATGCTCAATTAGCTAATATATTTACTAAATCACTTCCTAAAGAAACTTTCAAGACTCTTCACACAAAACTAGGAGTTATGCCTTCTCCAGCCTAGTTTTGATCATATTTCAGCATCTACTTAGGGTGAGAAAGAGTGGTTTGATCTGATTTAGTGATGATTGTGATGGTTGTATTAAAGAAAATTTATATGTGTTTTAGATTAAGTGCAGGTGTTTTGACAGAGTTTTGCCCCTATCCTTTGTCATTGATGTCAAAGGGGGAGAAATTACAACTTGACTTCTTGTTGCAAATGCTTTTTCTTGGTTTTTTGTTGATGTTTCAATTTGATTGTTCTGTATGCTTTGATTATAGTTTCTAGTTTTGGAAGGGATGATGATTTCACTTGCAAAAATATTTAGATTTTGATGAAATAGTTTGCTATTGTTGCAGGGATGTTCAGATTTGATTGCAGAAGTGATGATTATAACTTAGATGACCTAGTTATATTTTTTTGATGATGAATATATTTTGTGTTATGACATCAATACCAAAGGGGGAAGATTGTTAGACTAATTTTTCATTAATGTCACAGTCATAAAGGCAAGTGTAAAATGAAGACTTTATCAAATTAAATACACACTGAATATCAAAGTTGATTTTAGTGATGGTATATAATGTTTCTCTCAAACCATTTGAGATGTTGATTCAAGAATACACATGTCAAATGAAAAAGCGGCATATATGTTAAAGCAAGTGACAATATTCAAAAAAATGATAATGATATTCCTTCTTTGCAACTTGTTTAAAATCATTTGTTTGTGTCAAGACTTCAAGATGCATCCTCACCGATATATTGTTTCTAGATTTGAAAGGCTTTATCATGTATATTATTTGTGTTATATAAAGACATAATCTTATAGGTTCAGTTGTGAATAGTTGAAGATTATATTAACCAACAAATGTTTCTTATTTGTGAATCAATAATAATTGGAAGTAGTTATTGGTTGTGGGAGATACTTCAAACCAACTTAAAACTGACCGGCCAATAAAAGTATTCTTTAATAATAGAGAATGAAGAATATTTGGTGTGTGAAGCAAAGCATTTTACTATAAACATATATATGATGGATGCATATATGATGAATACGCATCTCAATCAATGAGTGCATATGAAAACATTACAAGTTGATTTTGAAGAATTTTTTATATGCTTCATCAACAAATTAGATTAAAGAAATTTGTATTACAGATAAAATATTATTGAAAGACACAAGTGGCACTGGTGACTAAATATTGTTGGTGGTGTTTTGTTTCATATATTCACTTATTATAGGACAGTAATAGGTTTTTGCAAACTTTTCTATGATTGATATCTTCAAAATATTTTACAGAGAGCTATATGTTCATCACTGACATTATAAAAGTGGCAGTTTTTTCAGTTTAACTTCCAGATAATAGCACGTGATGAAAAACAGTATTGGGAGAAGTTGTCTGTAGATAATTATATATTTTTAGATATTTAGAAACACATTAAACTTTTCAACAATTGGTATCAAAGCCTTGACTCATGGGTTCAAGTCTCCCTTCAGTGGATGCTAAAGGCTCAGTCAATGTTGAGGGGAAGATTGTTGACTTGGTGGTCAACACCTACTTAGGGACTCATGACATGGCTTAACCGCCTCCTGTGGGTCAGGGAAAATTTGGTATTTGTATCGGGCATTGATAGTTCAAGCTTTTGGGGCAAAAAAAAATGATTCCAACAAACTTAACATAGTGGAAGGCCTCCAACCACCTAATTCAAGGCCAACAAGATCATTAGACTCATATAGGACCCTCCCTAAAGTTACAAAGATGGTTCTACAAAAAAGACTTTCTATTAAGTCCTAGGTGTCACCAATGAGCTCTGGCAAACATCAACTTGCATCGAACACCACTGACACCATCCAAACTTTCTCTAAACACTCGAGAGATATCTCAGAGGTTTTCTCGTTACTACGAGCCACAAAACACACCTTTGAATTGCTCAAACTGACCCTCTGGGCACCAGGGAACATTGTTGGACAAGTAAACCAAATAAGGGTATCAACAAAGGCCCAAAAAAAAATTTCAACATTCCTAGAGGATACTAGTGCACCACACAAGTGTCCTCAACTCACCATTTTTTCCCAACCTACATTAGTGTCATCTGGGACTGGCAAACCCGCATTGTGCTCCTTTGTTCATGAAAATGTTTAGGGTAGTGAGCTCAAATAGATAGTAAGGACTCTCAAACACAAAAAAACATGTTGGTGAATTCCAAATTAATAGGCAATGCCCAAATTGAGAGAACAGAAAAAATTTAAAAAAAAAAAAAGGGTTGGAGACAAGATGTTCAAAAGTGTCTCTAGGTCACTAGGTGACACCTACAAACATATATGTGTAGAAAGTGAACCTTAATCATATCCAATCCACCCTAAAATTCCTTTTTTTCACTTCCAAAACTTAAAAAAGTCTCAATTACCTAAAAAACACATTAGGACACTTTGCAATTTCATTCAGAATGTCTAAAACAAACCCGAAACGTCACTAAAACACTCAAATCGAACTCCATTAAATTTGCAAAATAACAATGAGAGGGGACAAGAAAACCCTCGACACCACATGAAACCATCTACGTTAATTTTAAACACAAAATTGAAATGTTCCTAATCATATAGTCAATATGCAACAATGAGCATAAGAGAAAGATAGCATATCAATCATGCCTGATACCAACATAATCAATTGTGAATCATCAATAGAATATATCAACCTTCGCATGGAGTGTCCAACATACAAATACATTGTTACATTGCTTTTGAATACATTACATAGTTTACATTTACAAGAAAGGAAGAGCAAGAAGATAAAAGAGAGGAAGAGAAGATAAACTTTCGACGTTGATTCCTTCAAGCCAAGCCCTCTAGTCCCCAATAGTGGTTCACAATGCCACCCAACCATGTGGAACCCTTAGCTCCACCCCCCATGCTCGCAGAAATAGTCACGCTACCCAAACACACAAACAAATAAGTCACAAGGGATAATGTCTATATGAAACCAACATGGAGTAAACACTCAACATGAATAACGCGTAACAAGAAGATTCATAATACATCAAGTGAAGAAATATCAACCACAATAGACATCATTAGAGAGAAACATCAAATAAAAAAGGTGTCAAATCATCATTAAACCAATATCAAAGAAGAGGAAGCATACTCAAATAGAAACACTATCAATGAGCAACACCAAATTTGCCATAATCCATAATAGCACAACGCAATAATTGAAATGTACAACAACAATAAAGCTCGGAGGTATTGCTCACTCTATCAAGACCTAGACACTAGAGTACTAGTGTAGGGAATGTCGTCAAGTGTACAGGAAGGTATGTCACTACACAAAACCAAGTAGTCCTCTCATACTGATAAGGAGACCCAGTCATGCCAAATCAACGACCCATGAATGGTAAGGCCTTCCCAATGCATCCTTAGCCATGTACTAGCACTCAAGGCATGCAAGGGGCATCCAATTATCTTATTATTGATTTTTAATCCCATCCCAATTTTTAATACTCTCACTTTCCAATGGATTGCCCTAGAAAAAAATTTGGGCCTCGACCCCCAATGAGAGCCACCCCATGACCCACACTACTACCTAGTCATATGGCTCATCCTATTCACAACAAATGAGAAACAAATCAATATCAATTCACAACTAATATCTTATCAATTCTCATTTCCAATCTCAAGGAACATTTTCCCAATAAATCAACATATTCACATATACTCACAATTGCCCGATTGGCCATCAATACATGAGGACAAATCTAAATCGAACCAAAAATAAAATTTCATACATAAAATTCTTTATTGCACATTAAAATATCAACTGCAAACAATCAATTTCCTCTTTTTGTTTGCATATCAAATATGGCTTAAAACCAAGCTTATGGCCTTGCCACCATTAAAGACCTCCAAACATCCTCAACAAATCAAAGTTCAAAAATCCAAAATGTAATCAATACCCATTGGTTAAAATATCAACATCACATTTCAATCATAAAATTCACAATTCATGCATCCAAACTCAGTTTTGACATCATAACCCTATCTAGGGCACATTTTATTATTTTCAAACAAAACTAATCACACAATGCATCAATCCATTTGAATCAAACTATAAAATGGCTCTAAATAATTTTTCTAAACCAAAGAAACAAACTAAAATCAAAGGGAATGATTAAATTGGGAGAAATCATTAAAACCATACCTCAGCTAGAACAATTTTCTAACTTGAAGTTGAACATGCATACTCAATGGTTGAATCAATATTTTGGACAACAAGGAGGTCTCCTCAAAAGAAATCCACCAAGCCAACCCCCACAAAATTCTTCCACTCAAATCACTACCAACAACATTTTCAATTGGCAAGTGTTCAATGATGACAATGATTTGTTGAAGTTCTTGTATTATGTGGATGAGTATGAAAATCAGGAAATAGACTTTAATGCTTTTGTAGAGGTTGTAGATGGTGTGGAGACTATTTTTGGGAACAAAGTACTCCAATTGAAGACAAATAAGATCCCAAAAGGGTTGGTTGCTTTAGAAAGGGTATTTGACAATAGGGATAGCCAAGTAGGTAAACCATCTACTGTCAATAAAGAGGACTTGGAGGAAATCAATTTAGGGACTAAGTCATCTCCTAAAAAGGTATGCATTGGCAAGAAGATAACACATCAGATTAGATCCATGTTGATTGCATTGTTAAGAAAATATAAGCATGTATTTGCATGGTCTTATGATGATTTGACGGCCTATAGAGAGGATCTATTTCAGCATGAGATTCCTCTAGATCCAAATGCAAAGCCTTTTAGGCAAAGGCAAAGGCCTAATAATCTTGTGCTTAGGCCTAAGATGAAAGAGGAGTTGATGAAACTCGTGGATAGTGGTATTATTAAACCAATAAGGCATTCATCTTGGGTCTCAAACCTTGTCCTAGTGAGTAAGAAGAATGGTGACATTAGATTATGTGTAGATTTTAGAAATTTAAATATGTCATCATTAAAGGACAATTATCCCTTGCCAAACATGGAGGCTATGTTGCAAAAGGTAACTAGTTGTGAATTACTGTCCATGATGGATGGTTTTTCAGGTTATAATTAAGTGAAAGTGAAAGAATCTGAGTAGTATAAAACTGCCTTTACTGCTCCATGGGGGACCTATGTATATGTGAGGATGCCCCTTGGTCTAACTAATGTTGGTGCCACTTTTCAAAGGGCCATCGATGTGGCATTTGCAGAATTGATAGATATCTTCATGGTTGTATACCAAGATGATCTGACAACATTCTCCAAGAAGGTTGAGGATCATTGTTTTCACCTTGAGAAGGTATTTACAAGAGCACTAGAGTATGGTATATCACTCAATCCCAAGAAATGTCATTTTTTTGTGACTGAGGGGAGTTTGTTAGGCCACATTGTGTCAAAAGGAGTTAGGATTGACCCGGAAAGAGTTGAAGTTGTAGATAGAATACCATTTCCCAAGACTGTCAAGGCAATACAATCCTTCTTTGGCCAAATCAATTTTTTCTATAGGTTTATTTCAAACTTTTCTGAAATTGTAAAGCCCATCTCTAGAATGCTCAAGAAAGGTGCCAAAATTGACTGGACAAATGAAATTATGGAGGCTTTTGTGGAAATTGAGAGAGAAATTAAAGAAGCCCCTATTTTGAAAGCTCTTGATTTCAATAAGCCATTCCAATTTTTTTCTTTTGCTTCATTCCATATTGTTGTTGTAGTCATCCTCCAGAAAAATGATGAGGGTTATGAGCAACCTATTGCATTTTATAGTAAGTCCCTCCACGCGACTGAAGTTAAGTATGACCTAATAGAAAAGCAAGCATATGCTCTAGTGAAAGCCATTAATAATTTTAGATCATATCTTGTGGGTGCCAAAAGTTGTTGCTTATGTCCCAAATGTTGCAATCAAAGACATTTTTGTTCAATCTAAAGTAACTAGCCGAAGGTGCAAATGGATAAATAAGATTCAAGAATTTAATATTGACATCCAAATCACTAAATTGGTTAGGGGAATGGGTTTAGAAAAGCTTATGGTAGAGGAAAACTTGGATGTCATCCAAGTAAATAGTGTAGCCATTCCCGAAGATAATATTTGCAGTCTTCATCAAACACCATGGTATACCAATATCATCCATTTCCTGAAGTATATGAAATGCCTAGATGATATGACAGAGAGTCAAAAAAGGAACCTGAAGTTGCAATATCAAATACATGTCTTCATCAATGAAGACCTTTATTATAGGGACAAAGATGGCATTTTTTTACTTTATTTGGATGAACACCAAGCTCAAGTTATTCGTAAGGATATGCATTGTGGAATATGTGGAGGTCACTTCACAGCTAGCACCACAATCCACAAGGTGTTGAGGTCTGGTTACTTCTAGCCCACCTTGTTTAAGGATGCACACACCTATGTGAGGAAATGTGAACCTTGTCAAAGATTCTTAGGAAAACTCAAGTATTCAGGAGCACTTCCTCTCAAACTTTTTCAAGTAGAGGCTCCATTATATCAATGGGGCACTGATTTTATAGGAGAAATAGTTGAACGGTCAAGTGGTGGACACTGATAGATATTGGTAGCCACGGATTACTTAACAAAATGGGTAGAGGCTATTCCAGTCAAACAGTGCACAAGCAATATTGTCATTGACTTCTTGGTCACTAATGTTATAACCTGGTTTGGAGTCCCAATGAGACTAATTATGGATAATGTGATATGTTTTAGATCTGAAGAGATAACAGAATTTTGCAAATCATATGGAATTTGTATATCATATGCCTCACCATATCACCCTCAGGGGAATGGACAACCAGAATCTAGCAATAAGAGCCTCATGAAGATCATAAAAAGGACACTAGAAAAGAACAATAAAGCATAGGATTCCAAGTTGAAGATGCCAGTATGGGCAGACTGGATTACAGTGAAGAAGGCAACTAGGAAGTCACTTTTGAGTTGGTGTACGGGGCACAAGTTAGGCTACATGTTAACAAATTGCTAACTATGTATAAATTTATCCATGAGAATGACTTAGGAATGTCTGGCCCAATGGAAGAAATGATTGAGCAACTTATGGAACTAGAGGAAGCTAAGAATCATGCTCACAAAAGAAACATGAAGTTGCAGCAAAAAAGAAAGTATCTATTTGACAAGAAGGAATCTAAGAGAAAAACCAATGTAGATGACATGGTGTTATTGTGGAATGCTAGAGCTCAAGAGAAGCGTAAACATGGAAAGTTTATAGCTTTATGGCTAGGCCCTTATGTTGTTGCAAAAAAGAATGGTGAGGATTCCTACTTCCTCACAAACATGAATGGAGAAATTCTAGAATTATCTATGCATGGATAGTTCCTAAAGTATTTATTTTCTTAATTTTTTCTCCATGCAAAATAGATGTAGGTTTGTACATAGTTATAAATATTCATTGTGTTTTTTGCCCTGGTCTATTGTCCCAGAGATCTAGATTCTCGCCTTGACCCTACGATGTCAAGCGTCCCCAACTAGAGCCATTGTTGGGAGTGTTAATTTTTCGCCTTCTATGTGTTTTTTTGCTTCTTGAATGGCTTTGGTAGGAAGGTTTTTAGCAAGGTTTAAGCCTTCGGCTATGTTTTTTCCAAAACCCTTGGCTTTGTTATGTTCTTCAGTTGACCGGTTGTGGCAGGTTCGTTGGATTTGAGTTGTCTTGTGAAGGATATAATGTTGTATTATTATCGGCTCCTCGTGTTGTGCCTAGCTGGTCATGTCTATCGCTCTAAGTAAAAATCTTGATCTTTTGTTTTTGCTTACAATCGCAAAAATCCCTAAGTTTCTAAGTCCTAGTGTGTACCTCGACCACGGCCCCTCTTACCCTCCATAAGTCTCCACATGCAAAATAAGTCCACTTAAGTGAGGGCCCTGACATCTAGTTGTGTGGGATGGTGGGATCAACTTTTAAGCGTTAAGAAGGCCTACCCCACGAGGATCACATGTCATAGTTTCGAGCCACACGAGATAGCGGGGAGTGTTATAGCTAAAGGGAAGGTTTACCCTACGCAATCTTCACATCTGAAAAAAAATTCTCGTGCGGGCTAAGATGTTGCTCAACGGGAACAAAGATTCTTACCTCTCATGGTAATATATGAAGGAGATAGAAAGACATAGGCTCCATGTGGGATAGTGGTAACTAAGGAATTACATCAAGAGGTCTGCCTTGTAGGAGTCACAAGTTACATTCTTTGATCCTGTAGGATAAGTGATCGGGAAGAAATAAGAGGTCCCTTCCATTCCACGTGATCACAGAAGAATTTTTATGCCTGAGTGAAAAGGAAGATGTGTAATTAAGGCTGCATCAAATTTGGGTATATTTTTTTTTTTTTTCCTATGCAGGTTATCAATTTTGGCGAATTGATTGGAAATATCAACTACTTTGAGTTGTCCATGTGCATCTGCCCCAGCTTCCAAAATATAAACCACCATGGTGGTCAGTGCAAGTACAAAAAGGACAACCTAAAAAAATTAATCAGGGATGGAGGTCCAATTTCCATATTCAATTCTTGCATCTACTGCAATTAATGAACCATGAAGACTTGCACGTAGGGTTGATTAGAAGCTACCTATGGTAGCATTTTTGAAAAATGTAACGAAGTATATTTTGACATGTATCACTCACGGCCTAAAGCTTGTTTTGCTCCATTGTGCTTATAAAAGGGAATTAAGGGCCAAAGTGACAGGATTCTGAAAATTTTCATAAAGTGGTATGTAATAGGCCAAAAAAAATAAAGAAAGAGTAAACATTTTCTTACTACAGATGTCTTTTTGCAACGTATACAAATATTTTGAAAATTAATGAAAGAATATCATTTTCAAATTGCCTCATATTTTGTGTCCACATATTGTATGATTTTTTATGTTAATGGCATATGAATTTGTCTTCCTCAAGTAGGAATGTGTGATATGAATGTGGGTCTCTTTTAGTGAAGGAGTTAAAGTCTACTTTCAAGATTACTACAATATGTATTTGATTTAAAATATTGGTCAATCTATTGTGATTTTCAGAACAGATTGTGCAAGTCATGAAATGTTTGGGGTGCTAGTTGAATGGTTGCATAGCAAGTATTGACATTTTCTAGGTTGGACTCTGTTTACCCTAGGCAGGCACTGAGCATTTCTATATTTTCGGGATCATTCTTATTTCATATTTTATATTCCTTGTTTATCTTTTGTATTCTTATTTCACCTTTTATATTTCTGCAGTAGGAGTAGTTGTTAGTTTAGAAAACTAGTCTCAATGTGGGCATATCGGGTATAAACTGATGTTGTAGCCAAAACTGAAAGTTTATCCTTCTTTCCTTGGTATATTTTCATTGAGACATCTGCTTAATGTAACAATGTCAGCCCATGTGTGAATTCAATATTTTGAGGCATTGTTAAGGTCAACCCGCCTTGGTTTTGCAGAGCCAAAAGTACAAAAGATTGCAGCCTTGCAACTGAATCTCGTTCATTGGTCAAATCTAGCCTTAGACCTGTTGATAAGAACGTGGCTAAGTCTTTAGGGTTTAAGGATCTGTTCATTTGTGAACCAATAGAGAACATAACACATTTAAAAGAAAAACATAAAATAAGAACCCAAAAGCAACATGCAACAACAAAGTATGCATAAACAAGGTCTCAACATCAAAAAATATCAAGATCATCATACTACAAATGGTAAAATCACAAGCACCTTGCCAATTCCACATCAAGAAATATGCAATGTAGATGAGAAAACGAGAGGAACATTACAACAAATACCTCAACAAACATTCAGAACAGATTCTACACCACTTTAAATGATTGTCAAATCAAATAGAAATGTATACATCCAGAAAAACAAGGAGCATCTCAACAAATTGTAATAACCATTATGAAGCATGAATAACATGTGAATACACAAGTTTCCCTAGAGAAACCCTTGATCACATGAAAATCTCAAGCTCTAGAGAGCATAATCATTATTCCACTAAGAAAAAATATTTGTTACAAATGTACATTACATCAACAAAATCCATGTGCTTAGTCAACAATTCTAAATCTCCTAATACATAGGCAAGTACACTCCCACAATAAAAGATGGATATGCCCTTGTAACAATTTCAAAAAATCAGCTCAAACCACTATATAATTGAGGGACAACCACACATAAATTATGGCAAAACACTACATAACTTACATAACTTCTATGTATTCCATGTCTTTCTAAAATGATAAGACAATTAGAAAAAATCAAAGATCGCATGATAATAAAGGGGGAGATTGTTGCAAATATGTCATTGATAATTTGATTGAAATGCAGAGATATTGATCAGCATACAATATGATAGAAGTGATGTCTTAATACAGCCAACTTTCATGTCTTAATACAAAGTGGTGCCAACCTCATAAAAGCCTTTGGTTGATCCTCACTACACCCAATTATAAAAATATGGCAAGTAACTCATTATAATCTAAAAATAGAAATTGATAAATGTTGATCCTTATCCAAGGGAAACAACTGTATTAAGAAGGAATTAAGGAGTCGTTGAGGACAGTAATTTATTGTAGTCTACAATATGTAGCGATCCATAATGTGTGAGTCCATTCCATAATGATGGTCGACTAAATTGTTCGGAGTAATTTATTATAATAAAAATAACTAGCAATTGCACCTTGGTGTGCAATGGGTACGCCGAAGAGGTGTGGATGGTCAATTAGGAATAAATTTATTCTATTAGTTGCATACATTTGTGCAACATGAGTTCAATTGGGAGGCCATTTAGAAAATATTCTTTGTGCAACAAAGGTAACAATGACCTTTCACATGATTAGTGAAGTCTTTTGCTTTGTGCCCCCATTCTTGATGCATTGGTGATTTCATCTTGTATGTCGTTCTGCTTATCATGATACCTTGTGTGCACATTGGTATGTAATGGAATATTACATGTGAATGACACTTACAATGCAAACAAATTGTTTGTTTAATGTTGGTTCAATTAATGTCTTACGTAAAAGCTTACAGTATTATATTATTGAAATGTCTAAAAAGGAGGAAGATGGAGACATAGGGAAACAAATGTATGGAAATGGAGAGGGGACATGTCTAGAGATAGGGGGACAAATGAAGATATCGGTAGAAATTAAGTTAGAAGGAGAGAGGAAGAGGAACAAAAATAGATGTAAAGAGGCATTAGGAGAGATAAAGATAGAGATATATAGGGAGATAGATAGATATAAAGGAAGAGGGATGTGGATATATATAGGGAGGGGGAGGGGGAGAGATAGAGATGAATATAGATGGTGAGGTAGGGTGATGAAGAAATGGAGATATAAAGAGATAAGGATATATATAGAGAGAGATAGGGGGGGAGATAAAGGGAGTGACAAAGATAGATAGCTCGAGAAATACAAACAAAGAGAAGTAGAGATAAAGAGGGAGATTTGAGAAAGACATATGGAAAGAGAAACAGAGAGATAAAGATACATGGGAAGAGAAAGGGAGAGAGAGGAAGAGATATGATATAAATAAGGGATATAGAGGGAGGTAGAAATTGGGTGAGACAAAGAGGGGGAGGGAGAGATAAAGAGAGAGACGATGAGATAGATAGAGAGGCATAAAAACATAGAGAAGCGGAGATAGACAAATAGAGATTGAGAGAAATAGAGGGAGATAGAGAGGAACATAGAAACAAGGTGAGATAGAGATATATGGGAAGAGAAAGTGAGAGAGGTAGAAATCAAGATATAGATAAGGGGGAGAGAGAGAGAGAGAGAGAGAGAGAGAGAGAGAGAGAGAGAGAGAGAGAGAGAGAGAGAGAGAGAGAGAGAGAGAGAGAGAGAGAGAGAGAGATGACCCAATATATAGAGAGGGAGAGAGAAAGTGAGTGGGGGAGAGATGTAAGGAGATAGAGGTAGAGCAGGGTATGAAAAGATAGAGATAGACAAGGAGGGGAGGGAGAGAAAAAGATGACTTAATAGATAGAGAGGGGAGAGAGTGATATGGATAGAGGGAGATATAGAGAAATAGAGAGGGATGTGGAGAAGGATAGGGAGAGTAAAAGAGATGGAGTTGATAAGAGAGAGAGATAATGAGAGAGGTAGAGAGATATGGATAGAGAGAGGGACAAATGGAAGGGGAGAGGAAGAGAGGAAAAAATAGAGAGAGAAATAGAGAGAGAATTAGGGTAGGTGGAGAGATAGAAAGATGGATATATGTGAAGTGATATATAGAAAGAGATGCATATATATGTAGCTTTGAGAGAGCATGGGAGGTGGAGGGAGAGATGGAATGAATAAGAGAGAAAAATACATAATGAGATATAAATAGAAGGAGAGGGAGAGATGTGAAGATAGAGATGAAGGGGGGCAAAAG
Source organism: Cryptomeria japonica (assembly GCF_030272615.1). Taxonomy (NCBI): domain Eukaryota; kingdom Viridiplantae; phylum Streptophyta; class Pinopsida; order Cupressales; family Cupressaceae; genus Cryptomeria; species Cryptomeria japonica. The sequence continues at coordinate 132,166,958 of NC_081412.1, forward strand.
TGAGAGATAGAGGAGGTCATAGAGACTTGTGATAGACTACAGCTCATGTAGTGTTAAGACTTTTTAAAAAAATGAAAGCGTGGTACTCTAAGTTTAGAACTACTAGTTTATAACTTGCTTGATCGGTGAAGACTGAGAGTAATTTTTCTATATATGTACGTTGATCATAAAATTCTTTTCAATGAATAATACAGATCAATTTCTTTTAGCCTACGTTGTTCGCACAAAACAACTCATTTTTCTAAGTTAATTCTTTATTATTTCATTCTGCTATTCAAATGTCTATTTCTAATTTTATTTTTGAGTTTTTCGCAATCAACATAATATAAATTTGTAATAAAAAATAGAAAATATAATAATCAATATAACCATTATATTATTTTGAAAAATAAATTTAGATTATGTAAATTGATATCCATTTTTTTTCATTTAATTTTATAATATTTATTTACCTCAATTTTATTATTATTTACATTTTACATTTATTATAACGTTTTAATTAATCAATCTATAAAATCACTAAAAAAATAAATGAAAACAGATTTAGATATATACTATCAGAGTTTAAATTTATATTTAAAATAAAATAACATAATTATATTTATTATTTTAATTTATATTTTTATTATTATTATTATTATATATATATATATTTATTTATTTATTTATTTATTTATTTATTTATTTATTTATATAAAAACTATTAAATTTTATTTCTTTCACAATTATATTTTTTTTACCTAGATGATTCAATACATAAGAAATTTAGCCAAAGTGATTTAATCTATAAAAATATTATTGAACATCACATCACAAACGTAAAACAAAATTTAAATATGAGATATATTTTTTGATTAAAATTTCGACATTAGTTTGAGGATTTCCACTATTATTAATTAACTGTCCATATAAATTTATTATGCTAGAAAACATCACATTCAGCAAATAAAACAAATGACGTACATAATATAAGAGGCTAACATAGAAAAGGAGATCGCAATTACCTATATTTTAAGATTTCTAATCGAGCATCCAAATTCCACATAAAACAAGTTTGAAACGTAATAAAAATGTTTTACCAAAGTCATTTTTTAATATGAAGTATTTCAAATAGTATTTATTGCCTGCAATGTACTGACTATGAAAAGTCGGCAGAGGAAGTACGAAACCAATGGAGCTAGCAGAGGCTACATCTCACAAGTTTGCAGGTTAAACATAAATTTTTCAGAGTTGATGGCGCATTTGCACGTACAGCCAGCTGCGGGAGGACAAAATCAACGGAGGAGATCATGGACAAAATATTCGGTGGCAAATACAATGTATCGTCGGGAGCAGGAAAGAAATACACCAGTCGACCGTATTACGTGGAGAAAGAAACTCATCGGACGATCCAAACAGCTGCAATCGTCTTGCATCGGTACTTAGGCGATATTGACCATTGATTAAAAAAGTTAACCCGTTCATTTCATATAAGGATCACCTTCGGCGAAATAAAGGTCTTCTTTGTTATAGAAATGATTTTATTCAATAGGTGTGATTACCTTGATAAAAAGAAAGAAGGATTTGTTGTTGAATAGATGTGACAGGTTTTTGGGATGCGTTTATTTGTTAAGAGGCAATCAAGCATATACACCAAATTTATGAGTTATTAATGAGAAGATATCTTTGTAGATTTAATGAAAACCTAGATTAAGAAGATTATAGAAAATTTACATGAGTAGATCGTGATCATTTTATTGGCAGATTTATGATCAGTTTACAACATATTTAAGAAAGGAAATATTGGAGATTGAAGAAGAGAGTTATATAAAATTTGTGAAGACAATTGAATGAGAGGTTGGTGACTCTGGTGAGTTGGCATTCACAAAGTGAATGAGCGGTTGGTGCCTCTATTGAGTTGGTGCTCACAAAAAATGAATGAGGGGTTAGTGCCTCTAATAAGTTGGTGCCTACAAAATTTGTAACAAGTAAATTAATACAAGCAATTATTTTTTTTGTCGTGGTTTTCTCCTACAAGGGTTTCCAAAATAACTTTGTTGTAGTAGTGTTGCTCATTGATTTCTCATATGTGCTTATTTAAAATTAATTTTTTAAGAAATTAAATAAGTTTAAGAAGGTTAAAACAGAATGTTGTTATACTAATTAGACACCTTAAACGATGCCCATTAGAACATGGAAAAGTATGTTCATTAATTTTATGTGTGGTTTACTACCTAGCAAGAATGGGAATGATTATTTATTTATTGTGGTTGATAGGCTTAGCGACATATGCATCTTATCCACATCCAAGAAGACAATAACTAAGAAAGATGCACATATGTTTTTCAATAAGGTTTGGGTGCACTTTTGGCCACTAAGGTCAATTTTATCAAACAAGGAAGGTTGTTTATGAGCAAATTTTAGTCCACTCTATGGGACAATGTGGATGCTAAACTTCAAAAGAGCATGACCTTTGATCCATAATTAAAAGGACAAAATAGAGGTGGTGAATACAACATTGTTATAGCTCATATTTCGATACAACCATAATATGCTAAAGGACTGGGTTGAGTCATTTACCTATAGCCAATAGTCATACAATAAGACATTTCATTTTTCTATAGGTCAGTCACCTTTAGAGGTTTTTTTAGGATATTCACTAACCAATTCATTATATTTTACAATTGAACAAGTTATAAGAAACAAGGATTTAACTCAAAGATGACAATAGCAACAACATTCAATGTGAGGATCTATGAGATTCAACTAAAGGTATGGATGCAACTCAAAAAAACAATTGAATTACAAGGGCGGGCACTACCAACATCATGTGGAGAATGGTCTCAAGGTTGGAGACAAGGTATGGTTCGCACTAGGAAAATAAAGAATGCAAGGACCAAGAAAACTAAGTCATTGAAGTATGATTCATTTGTCATCTTGGAGACAACTAAGGAGAATGTATTAGATTGGGCCTTCCTACTTATATGTAAACTAACTTAGTTTTCAATTCTGAATATCTCTCGAAAAACCATCCATATCAAATAAAGAAAAGCTAGTACTAACTTCAATGGAAACCTAGTGTTTGACAAGAGTGTAGTACTCCCTAAAGATGTGATACTTTAGCAAAAGTATAGACATGAAAGGGGTTCATAAATCTTTGCAAGTCAGGTTCAAAGGAAAAACATGTGGAATGTTTGTTAGTATTCCAAAGAGAATGTATAGCTCCTAGATGTAAATTCTTCACACTTCACAACTAGTAGCACTTTTATAACCTCCAAAAAGAATACATAGCTCTCATACCATGTAAGATTATACCAAAAAAACTTCAACATTACAACAACAAAAATGTTGTTGAGGACATAAGTAATGAACATAGAAGTATAGCTTCATTCAAGACACCTATTGGTCCAAATTCTCAATGCTAATTTCACAATCATATGCTTATATTCTACTTTTCCCTCTGTAATGGGTGAAAATTTGGGGTTTCCACCATAGGAGAATGAAAACCGCTAATTTTTGCTTAGTGACCTATTACATTCAAAAGAGGGTTGAATCTAATAGATTCGGTCACAAACCAGCAATGATAAGGACTGAAAATATTGATTGGATTCAAGGGGTTGATTTGTTTGCCCTCTTTTGTGAGTTGAATTTCTAAAATTAGGGTAAAGTATTGAAAATGAAAATAAAAACATGGATAAAGAAAGCTACAGATGTGGAACTGAGACACAGACATGGATTTGAGGATTATAAGCATATTTGGATCTGATCCCCGAAAAAGCTCCAAGAATATCGAGACCGAAATGCTTGTCGCTCTGGTCCTCTAAACTTTTCGCACACCAAAAGGGGTTGATTCGTCTCTGCTAATAATTCTAATTCTAGAGATCGTAACTTTGTACCTATTTCCTGCACACATAAAGAAAGGAAAATAGGTTGGGAATAGGGGTTTGCCTCAGTCAAACCCTAGTTTTGGAATTAACCATGAAATGGAGATAAAAGATAATTGAATTGTTGTAATTGAAGATTCTCATTTTGAGGGAGATGTTGAATGATGACTGAAAACCAAATGATATACCTCTTTGTGAATCTTTGTTTGTCTCCACACGGGATTAGGGTTTCAAGAATTCTTTGACAAAATAGGATGTAAATATCCACTTCAATGCTTGAATCTTGACTTTGTTGTTGCCCCTAGGCTTGAAGGAAGACTAATTACTTGCTCAATTGCTTGAATGTTTGATCTCATGTGTGTATAGTGTATGTTTGCTTGTGTATTGTGTGTGTGGGTGTCCAAATGAGAGGGGAAAGTCTCCTTTTATACTTTCCCATCAAAAAACTTATTAATTTTCCAACATGAGCCGACACGAAGCTGGGTTTCCCACTCATATTTGAAATGGAAAAAGGGGTTTTAAAAGGGGCCCAATTAGGGAGGACCAAAGCATGGCACCCTGGTCCTAATTAGGACCATGGTGTGGCGCTCTGGTCCTACCCAAATTTAGGGTTAGGACAAGGTGCCCAATTGGTGTGTGAGGTCAAAATAAAGCTATATTTGTACGGTGCGAGCATAATCATGTCACAGTCAAGCCTAGGGGTGCAAATGCTAAGGTAGGGACCCAAATGTGATCAAAATTATACAGGGGTGCAATTTTAGGATGCTACACCCTCTATCTTGAAGAATATTCCCTTAGAGAACTCACCTTGCTCTGTCTCTTATTTTTAATTCTTCTTCCCTGTTCTCTTATTTTTAATTCTTCTTCCCTGTTCTCTTATGAAATTCCTAACTTGAAAGTTAAGACTAGCATCATTTTTTCTATTCAAAACACCTCCTCTACACTAAGAATCTATGTAACCTCCTCTCCAAGTTTCAATAGCCTAACCTCTCCATCTTCTCTATTCATTCTTATTCTCTTTGACCATTCCCTGATTTCAATTAAAACAAGGAATATTTTAACAAATTGTAATAACCATTATTTAGTGTGAGTAAAATGTGAAAACACAAGTTTCCTTGGAGAAAACCTCGATTACATGAAAAGCAAAAGCTTTAGAGAGCATAATCATAATTCCATTAAAAAAAATATTTATTACAAATGTGCATTAAATTGACAACATTCATGTTCTTGGTAAACAATTCTAAATCTCTTAATACACGTGAAAGTACACTCCCACAATAAAAGATACATATGCCCTTGTAACAATCAAAAAAAAGATGAGCTAAAGACATTGTAGAATTAAGGGACAACCCCACATAAATTACGGCAAAACACTACATAAAGTTTCATATCCTCGTAAATGAGAAACCAATCAGAAAATTCAAAGATCACATCACAACAACTCTTTCTATTAGATGTTTTGTCTACATAATGATAAATACATGGATTCTAATAGTATGGGATTATCATGGTATTTGCATGGTCATCAACATATTGATACATTTGTCATTACCCATAATAATTCATCACAATGTAGAGAGTTTGTCACTATAGAGAGTGTTTGCCATGACATTGGCACATTTATCACATGTACCAAGCCACAATTTTATAGAAATAAATATTTTGGGTCATTACGAGGTCTATAACTTTGATTGAAGACTGCCAAAGATGTCACATTACATCGCTACTCATCCTCAGCCAATATCATAGCCCTTTTTCCTTATTTTTTATGATGAAATGCCTCTCCTAGTTCCTCATCAACACTCTTACAAAGATGAAACACCATAACCCTTATTGTTCAACAAGCTTTGACCTATTTTTTAATCTAGTCATCAACATCATAGTGCCCACAATGTCATTTAGTTTTATTCTTTGCAAAAGTAGTAGCATAGTGTCTACATTTCCATTTGACATCTTCCTTGGGTTTTAAAGCTCCAACTAATTTTCATATATTTGAAGGACTTTAGATAATGGACCTGATAACAAGCCTCTTCAATGTCCATAAGTTTGGTCATTAAGATAAATTCTTATGTGCCTATGTGGGCCACGTGTGTATTTTGTGAGTACACCACAACCCATAACATATCCACCTATTTAAACAACCTTTTTCATCAAAGCAAAGAGTGTAGACCTAAACATTTTGAAAATGCTTTTGTATTAAGTATTGCCAATCGATCTATTTATTTGCTTCATGGCAAATAAGATAACATTATTTCTTATTCAAGGCCTTAAAAGTCAATGCAATTGGACGGTGACTTTTAAATCTTCAAGAGATACATAGGACTTTCAAACTAAGTTAAAGCTTGACCTTCTTCATTTTTCAAAAACAAGTTCTTTATTAATATGGTACAAACTAGCTAAAATTATTATTAAGTCGGCTAATGGTCAAGTTATTCATCATCATTTTGAGGCATGGATTTCTTGACATTTGTTTTAAAGTTGAGCTTGAGAGGGGAATAAACTACTCATTCTCTAGTTATTAAGTTTTTCAACTCTTCTACTTTTTGTATCTCTATGGATACTCCAATCTTCTCCATGAATGCCTCTTCTTCTTTATTTTGTCAAACGTTTCTATTGACTTTGTGATGAAAACAAGATCCTCTTTCAATTTATCAAATCTCTTCTCACAATTGAAGTCTTTCTACTTTCTTATCCAAGGTCAATGCCTCCTACTTGTGGGCAATTTCTTGCTCTTACCTCTAGTTACAAATGAGCCAAATAACCTTGTCTTTTTTACTCTAGTTGATATAGTGATGTGCATTTTTCTATAAACTAGAACTATCCACACACCACACAAAACCAAATCATATAGAAGAAATATTGGCTTGATACGAATCTAATTCATATAAATGGTAGATAGTCTACTCCTTGTATCAATATGAATCTAAAGTGATCCTGATAATAAAAGATTGACAAACTTGTTGCTCTAGAAGTAATAGTTGCATATTAGAGTCTAATAGCATGAGTGGAACCTCTTTTACAAGTTATAAGGCGATTGCAATAGGTTATTCTGCTATTGCAAACTTCCAAATAAGTTGGACGATACAAATCAACCTTATAAGTTCCAAGTAGCACCCACTTCTCTATTCCTAGCTCTAAGTGTTTTCACTAATTATAGGCTATAATTGTGGCCCTAGTCAAAACACTTAGTGATGGAAATTTTATCCATTTGGAAGTCACCTTGAGTGTCCAAATCACCCAAGTGGCTTTCCCTCAATTGCACACCTTTATTTTATGTGAATTGTGTTCTTGTTCTTCCACCTTCATATGTCATAAACTAGGAAGCAACTTGGAACTGACTCAAATGAGATTGTAGCTTGTCCTCTAAATCAACACAATTAGCCCATTTCAAATAAGAAAAATTATTATTTGCATAATGTGGATGCATATGACAAACATGCAAGATCGCATGATTATAATGAGCATATAGACTACCACATCCTAACATAGGGGAACAACTGATTCTAGAGAATAGTTTGTTTGCAAATATCATTTATCAACATGTACTTAGTATTATACAGAATATTATGTGCTCTCAAAATTCTAAACCCTCTAAATTAGCATAATGTTTAATCATTAACTTTAATAATCATTGTCCTTCAATCTACTTTGTGTTTTTTTATTGTTTTGGGTTGGTGTCTTTCTCCCTTCTTAGTTTGAACATTTTTGTTGGTTGTTGGTTGTTGGTTGCCAATTGACTGTCAATATTCTTATGATAGCATTTTGTAAATAGAATTCCAGATCCCTTCAAAACCTACTTTTTACCCTTAATCAAATTTTTTATTAAATAAAACCCTCATGAAAAGAAAATAACCCAACATAAATTCATATTTCATTAATGATAAGAAGAAACAATTCACAAATCCATATTAAAATAGTGTAGATTATAAACATACATATGTCACAAAAAGAGCAAGTTTGACAGTAACTTCCATCTTATAAATAGAGGCCCTCAACTGCCCAATAATATCACCGATATTATTTTCCAAACACTAGTCAAAAATAGAGAATGCAACCCGTGTCACAAATGAAAAGAAATATTGTCGCTATTTTCAAGCCATGAAATCTATCTTAATATCCATTCCTTTGGTTATCAATCACATATGTGATTCGTATTATTTAATGATATTATTTTGCCATTGATCTTGTTTTTTGATACTAGATGACATGCACCCAACTATGCACCAAGTATTCCCCAAGTATGGTTACCATTCAATGAACAACTAAATGATGTTAATCTAAAATTTGAAATATAAAATGTGTTCCTCTAATTTATGGAAACTCTGTTGCTCTACTGTAGATTAAGAGCAGTATATAGTTGCTCTAAATTGAGAATATGATTAATAACAAATTGTATATAGTTGCTCTTAACAAGTTGTGACTAATTATGAACAGTTAACATTATGATTTTACCGAGAGCTTATGATATCTATATATTTGGGAGATTTGTTACATAGATAGCTTGCATGCACACCTAATCTATTAACTGCATGTGTCATAGCATTTCTATTTAATTTTATTAACTTTGAAAAAAAAAAGCATGCACAACTTGTACACCTTCAACAAAAGCTTTACAATTTGCATATAATGACCTGAATTGAAGCAATTATACCTTGTCAATTGCAAAATATGGTTAGAATTGTCGTAACTATATTGATAAATAATGGTGTTTTCTTGTTGATTTGTATGTCATTTCATAATCAGTGCTTTACTAATTGTTGCATTGTTTTCTAAATGGCATTGATATATTGTTTCCCTCTTAATCCTTTATGCACTCCCTGCCACTTGGTCCTATATTACATATTGTTGCACATTCTGCACTGGCATTGTTCTTTCTATTAGCATTGCATTGATACCATCATACCATGATTTGAACAGCCATGTATTATGTATTATTGGAATATGAAATTCCAATTGATTTCATTTAGATGATCATGGATTCTCATCTAGTGCGTTAATTGGCGCTCGCCATTAAGCAACATGTCCTTAGACCTCTTACTAAAAGTGCAAAAAAAATTGAGACTTACTATAAATAGCAAGTTTTGTTAGGAGACTTACTATAAATAGTAATTTCAACATGTGCTATACATGTAGTTGTGCGAGTCATACTTACTATATTTAGTAAGTTGTCTTCAATTGAGACTCTTCAACTCAGTTGTTATATACTACTCGAAGTCATGTTTTCATGTACTTTTTGAGATTGTTGTAACTATGAAAATTTATAAGAATCAATACGAAATATATTTTGCCCGTAGTTTTTTTTATTCTTGCTATAATTTAACCAAGTTTTTCCACGTAAATCTGAGTGTTATGTGTTGTTGTTCTTCTTTGCAGTTTTTTGCACTTATTTATTTTTCTTACAATGGGCATCAAAGCATAAATTAATTGTGTAGAAGTTGTTTGTTTCCAGAGGTGAGCAATGGCAGGTAGTGTTACAAAATTTGAGGTTCATAAGCTCAATGGTTCCAATTTTGCTCTATGGAAGCTTAAGACTCAAGCTTTGCTAGTGAAGGATGGATGTGACAGAGCTCTTAAAGGAGTAGCATCAAAAACCTGCAAATATGAGCACGTCAAAATCAAATACCATAGATAGCATGGCTAGAGTAATGATGAGGATGCATAGGGTATGCATAGGATATATATAAGTTATTAGTATTGTATTATTTTTATTAGCTTTTATCCTATGTAAATGTCAAAAATAAAAAGTAAAAAGTAAAAATTAATATGTTAGTTCCTAGTTGTTAGGAGGTTAGCATAAATTACAATTTTGTTATTTTATTTGTTAATTGATTTTTGTTTTGTTATTCACGTGAGATTTGGAAGATATTCCAAATCATCCAAACATGGCATATTATATGCCTATATGATTGTATTTTCTCCTCACGTAAGAGACATTGGAAGAATGAAACTTTGCAGTCTTGTTTGCATAGAATATTGTCTTGTTTGAATCTGTTCTCTGACTGCAGAGATTGTTATCTCTTTTGAAGAATTGAATCCTTTTTTGTTGCTCATTCTTTTTCTTATTCCATATTAAGCAACAATCCAGTTATCTCTAACAGATTCAGTTTTGTTCAATATTGTAGAAGTGAAATTTGCTCGTGACTTGAGGAATAAAGTTGCAAAGTTGTATGAAACGAAGTCATTAGCAAACAAAATTCTATTACGAAAGTAGTTGTATAATTTGAGGATGAGTGACAATTCATCTGTCATAGATCACCTCAACAATTTCAACACACTAACAAGCAAGTTGGCTTCAATGAGTGTGAAAATTGATGAAAAAGATAAGGCAGCAATATTACTATGCTCCTTGTCAGATAGCTAGGATCAGTTGGTTATGGTTTTCAGTAATTCTATACCGAGTGGGAAGTTGGTATTTGAAAATGTGGTAGTTGCATTAAACTTTGAAGATTCAAGGCAGAAGACATCTGAAGGAACTTCTTCTAATGAAGCCCTTGTTGCAAGAGGCAAAACTCAGGAAAGAGCAAATACTGAGCATGGAAAAACCAAGTCGAAATCCAACGGGCGGAAAAAGGTAAAAGTGTTGAAACTGTAAAAAAAAATGGGCATGTCAAAATAGATTGCGGATTGCCAAAAGAAACCAAGGAGAATCCCAGTACACCAACATCCTAGGCAAACACTATTGAAGCTCAGAGACCATTCAAAGATGGAGAGGTATTAACTGCTAATCTAAGAAGCTCTTTGCTTCATGTTTGGATTATTGACTCTGGTACTTCCTTTTATATGACATCACACAGAGGCTAGTTTTCTAGTTATCGGTCTTGTGCTAGTGGTATGGTTTACATGGGAAATGACAACTCATGTGAAGCAGTTGATGAAAGAGAGGTAAGAATCAAGATGTTTGGAGTAGTTAGAACTATTCAGCATGTTAGGCATGTACCTAGTTTAAAGAAAAATTTACTTTCACTTGGACTGTTTGATGAACAAGGTTATCGATTTAGTGATGAAAATGGTTGTCTCAAGCTAACAAAGAGAGTTTTGGTGTGCTAAAGACAAAAAAAGTTGGCAATCCCTATAAGTTGGTTGGACAAACTAACAATGGAGAGGTTGTTGTGGTATCTGATGAAGAGTTGGACTCATTATCAACCTAGCATCAAAGGCTAGGTCATATGAGTGAATGAGCTCTCAAGGTACTACTTGACAAAAATCTTCTTCCATGTGCAAAATCTAAAGATTTGAATTTTCATTAACATTGTTTGGAAAACATAATAGACTAAGTTACATTTATTAGATTTAATTCATTTAGATAGTTGGAAAACTCCTATAACATCTATTGGAGGTTCATCATATTTTGTTTCATTTATAGATGCTTATTCCCTCAAGATGTAGATTTATCTTCTCGAAAAGAAATATGAAGTGTTTTCTTATTTCAAGAGGTTTAGGGCTCTAGTTGAAAATCAAAAAGGTAAGACAATAAAATGTCTGAGAACATATAACGGAGGAGAGTGTTGTTCAACAGAATTTAACCAGTTTTGTAGTGAGCATGGCATTGCAAGGCAATTGACAGTTGCTAAGACACCACAACAAAATATTGATGTTGAACGCATGAACCATACAATTATGGAGTGAGCCAAATGCATGTTGAGCATTGTTGGTTTAGAGTAGAAGTTTTCGGGTAGGGTTAATATAGTATAGCTTGTTTCTTGATCAACAGATCTCCCACTACTATTCTTGATAATAAAATTTCTAAAGAGATATGGAAAGGTAAACCAATTGATTATTCATTTCTCCATGTTTTTGGTTATGATGCTTATGTACATATTCCTAAAGAGAACAGAAATAAGTTGGACGAGAAGCCCACAAAATGTATTTTTCTTAGCTATGTAGAAGGTACAAAGGGGTACATGTTGTGGGATACTGCTGCCCACAAGATTATTGTTAGCCGAGATATTTATTTTAATGAAAAGTCAATGCAAAGAAGTGAAAAACAACAAGCTACAGAAGTTATTCCTGTAGAGGTGGAAAAACATGGTAATCTAGATGAGATTGAAGAAGACCAACTAGATGAAGATCAACCAGAAGAACAACAACCAGTTGAACCATAAGGTGAATTATCACTTGTTTTAAGGAGATCCAATAGAGCAATCAAACCACTTGTAAGGTACTTTCTTACTTGTAATTTTGCTTATGCATTACTAACTGATGGTGGTGAACCTAGTTCATATCAGGAAGCTTGTGAAGCAGAATGCGCAAGCAAATGAAGAGTTGTTATGGAAGACGAGATAGAAGCTCTGCATAACAACAAGACATGGGAGCTTGTGCCATTGCATAAGGAGAGAAAAGCTATTGGAAACAAGTGGTTCTTCAAATTGAAGAGGGATATAAATAACAATTTGGAGAGATATAAAGCTTGATTGGTAGCAAAAGGATATGCACAAAAATCTGGTATTGGTTTTGATTAAAAAAAAATAATCACCTATTGTACGGTTAAGTACTATTAGAGTTGTTTTAGCTCTTGTTGCTAGTCTTGATTTGGAGTTAAAATAGTTAGATGTTAAAACAACCTTCCTACATGGTGATCTCTCTGAGACGATTTATATGCAACAACCAGAAGGTTTTAAAGAAAAAGGTAAGGAGAATCTTGTTTGCAGGCTAAGAAAATCGTTGTATGGTTTGAAACAAGCGCCAAGGTGTTGGTACAAGCAGTTTGATTCCCTCATGATGAGTTTGGGTTTTAGTAGATGTGAGGTTGATCATTGTGCCTATGTTCAAAGGTATGATGATGACAATTTTATTATTCTACTATTGTATGTTGATGATCCGTTGGTAGTAGGTCCCAACATGTATAACATCATCCATTTAAAAACTCAACTTGCTAGGGAATTTGAGATGGAGGACTTAGGGAGTGCAAATCAGATTCTTGGAATAAGGATACATAGAGACAAAAATAACACGAAATTATGGTTGTCAAAGAAAGCTTATGTGGAGAAGGTTCTACAGCACTTCAATATGCAAAATGCACAACCAGTTAGTACTCCATCTCCTGTTCATATTAAATTGTCTTCGGAACAGTGCCCTAGCACAAAAGACACAGATGTCTCATGTACTGTACTCATTAGTAGTAGGAAGTCTTATGTTCGCCATAGTGTGCACCACACCAGACATTGCACAAGCAATGGGGGTTGTCAGTAAGTACAAGGCAAATCCTAGTATTGATAATTGGACAAGTTTGAAGTGGATTGTCATATATTTTAGAGGCATTTCAAATTATGTTAAATGTTACAAAGTGATCCCACAATACTAAGTTACACTTTTTAGCCAAACTGGACACTGAAATCAGCATTTTGCATCAAATCTTCACTTTGTAAAACTTATAGCAGCTAAACCTTTAAGAATTTGAAGATGAAATAAACTACTAATTTGTAAGATTTTTCATATAGATTCTAAATATATATTTTTTAAATAATTCAAAATTAATTGTGCATATTGTTATGTAACTTTTCATAAGTCAATATTTATAGTAATCAACATTTTTCAAGAATGACATTTATTTGATAATGCATAACATTTTTTATAGCAAGAAGAAAATTCAAATTTTTGAAATATATAATTGTCACATCAACATCTAGTAAATGGATATTTTTTCATAATTTTTTGTCACATATATTTTTTTTACTTAATTTTTTAAAACAAAGTAATTGCAATTTGGAGAAAGGAGTATTCCGTAATGCATAACCTTTTTGGTATGCATGTGAATTAACTTCTTTTTGTATTGAAACGGGGATATCAATGCCTAGGGAAAAGATAATTTTCACAATTTGTTTTCTCTATTTTTCAATTTTTCCACGTGTGAAACACAATCTTTAATGATCAATGAAAAAACTACATTCATAAGAAATAAAACATAAATATATTAATGAAATTAAAATATTAAAAACTATACTATTTGAAAAGCTTATAATAAGAACTAAATACTTAAAAAATAAAACTTCCAAAAGAATTCATTTAACCCCCCAAAAAGCTAATGTAAAAGTGATTTTTTTATCAACATTTTGATAGGTGTGAAGGAGACTCCATTGCAAGTATGATTTAAAAGTAGAGGTTCTATAAAAGAAATTTTGATCTAAGAACCTTTGATCTAACTCTCTTCAATTAATTACTTCAAATGAGACATCTTAAAGCTTAAATCGTTATATTTTCTAAAAAATGTATGATTTTAGCAAAAATCAAAATGTACCAAAAAGTGTAACCCAGTATTGTGGGATCACCCTACAATGGGAGTAGACTTCAAGTTAATGGGTATGTAGATGCAGATTTTGGTGGAGACAAATAAGAGTCTACAAGTTATATTTTCTCTTTAGCTGTAAGTGTTGTTAGTTGGGTGTCAAAGATGTAGACAATGGTGGCATTGTCTACTACTAAGGCAAAATATATGGCAACAACACAAGCTAGCAAGGAGGCAATCTAGCTTCACAGAGTTTTGAGTGAATTGCAAGTGAAGCAGGATAACATGGTGTTGCACTGTGACAATCAAAGTGTTTTACACTTAGCACAGAACTCAGCATACCATTCCAGAACAAAGCATATCGATATTCAATATCACTTTGTACGTGAGGTGGTGCAAGGAGGACAAGTATCTTTGGTCAAGATTCACACTGATATAAAACCAGCAGATATTTTGACGAAGCCTATTGGTAGAGAGAAGTTCATTTGGTGCAAATCTTCTCTTGGTTTATAGATTATGTGACGATAAGCAACATTGGCAATGATCTTTCAGTAGAGGAATTATTCATAAGTTTGAAAATTGACTTCAAGTGAAAATGTTGGAATGTGAAGTCCAAATTGATCGATTAGGACTCTGCAACTCGATTGTTATATGCTACTCAAAGTCATGCTTTCAAATACTTTTTGAGATTGTTGTAATTGTGAAAATCTTTCTTATTCTATTCTTATTGTAGAAGAACAAACGATTCCTTTTTTAATATATATCGTGCCTTAACAAATATTTTGACTCATATGAGCAACAACATGAGACCAATAAGCTCTATTTGAGCAATAACGTGAAACCAATACAAGGTTCTTTTGAGCATAAACTCAAGAAGCCTACAATGGAAGACCATGATTCAACATAGAAATCCACCTTCAAATATCACATCCACACTAGAAGCCAAAAATAGAAGACCCCCCCTCCCAGTCAGCTTTAGAAATCCATCTTCAAATGTACATCCACACCAGAGGTCAAAACTGGAAGATCATATTAGATGTCCCTAGATGGATTTGAACTCGGGTCTCCACAATGACAACCTAATGCTTTAAACCAATTGAGCTCAACCCCTTAAGTTTTTTACTAATTGTTCCTTTGATTATATATACAACGTGATGGTATTGACCAATTTATACTCTTTTGCTTATTATAGACCATTTGCAGTACTTCTGCCAGCTATAAATTTGACCGTTAGTTTGTATAACCAAAGTAAATTTGCTCTGTTATTTTTGCTAATGATTGTTTATATCATAAAGTTGAAATATTAATAAACACGGATGTTTTGCATTGAAGTTTTTTAAGAGTTCATGGGATTGCCAATTTCCTAAAATCTCACCTAAATTCCTAACCACTACCTAATCCATAAAACTTATGGAATCCATCGGACTACATGACTTGACTGGACCATAGCCTTAATAAGGGTTGATATAATAGTGTAATTCTAGTTTTAGTTTTTAAGCTACCGCTCTCGTTTTTATAATGAACAATTACGCATCAAATACTCTATAACTACATGTTAAAAAAATGAGTTAAACAAGAAACAGTATGCTTCATTGGATGCCTGCAATGGCAAAATACACAACGGAGAAGAATAAATTAGAAAGTTGTTTATCCTCTGGAGTATGGAGATGTTCCAATAAAGGGCTCAATAGATGCAAGATGTTCTCTTAAGAATTTATAAACCAATTCAGTGCTAGTAGCAGATATTCGGACCACTAAACCTGTATCCTGAAAGAAAAAGAGACATTTTGTAGATCAGAACTTGACTAGAAATAAATGAATTTTGAATGCATTTATAACACCAATCGTATGACTTTATATACTTAAACATTGATGCCAAAAACCTTACCAAAGGGCCAAACACACTACATGAAGCAAGTAAGACTTCATTTGATTCCTTGTTTTCAATGTCTAACTTCCCCTTCTTATAATTGGGGTTTGAACTGTGTGATCTTCTGCCAAACAATTCTGTATTTCTCTCCCTGATTTTTGCTTGTACCTGGTTCTGTATGAATGCCATCTTTGGTCTACAATATATCACAAATTCATGTTTCCAAGATATCAGTAAAATTCTCTTTCCCATGGAAAAATCTGCAAAATGAGAGCTCAATTGAGATATATTTACAGCATGCCCTCAAATCACTCACTGCAACTTTTGCAATCACGTAAACTTAAAGAAGAAACATCAAAAAAGTGAACATAAAAAACTATTTGGTTTATGGAGAAACAAGGGCACAAATCAATATTTAGAAATGAGACCAAAAGATTGAATGCTTAAAGCACCTCCAGTCTCTCTATTCTTGATAGTGATGAAGAACAAAACAAAGGTAAGTAGAATGGTGCAGTTATTGCTTAATGTGGGCCCTCATATGTCAAAATGTAATCCTGGGTTTAAAGTTTAAACTTGTGCGGCTGCCTACAGAGGTAAAGTACAACCTATTATAATTATGAATGAAACACAAGTACAATTAGTGTATATCCTCCAACAGCGCATGTCAGAAATAAAAACTTCAATGCATCTGAATATTATGTCTGGAGTGAATATTTACCAAGTTCCCCAACGCCTGAGTAGGTGAGATCATAGTAGCAAAAATCATTTAGGGAAAAAATCGATAAACCAAAAGTATAAATTTTTTTTTCAAAAATCGGGAAAAAATTGGTAAAAAATCGGATTTAAAAAAAACATAAAAAATTGTAGAAAAAGAGACAAACTATTTTTTTAAATAACTTCAGGGCATTTCCATAGCATAGAGATATAAAGAGCAAATAAAATAGAGTTTAACCCATGAATTGTAGAAAATATTTTTTTTTATTTATATTCATATTACTGATTACATAGGCAGATAATCAGTTAACTTTTTAAGAGGGCAGTCACCAAATACAACAAATAGTTGTCTAAGTCAGATCAAATATTAACTAAATCTATGAAGTAACTGAGATCAAAAGTTAACAGACAAATAGTAAAAGTGGAAGCCATTTTGAAGTGATCCAAGACTTCAATTGTGATTGAGGCAAGGAGTTTTCTAGGGGTAGTTCAATATTTGAGAAAGCTTATCAAATCATATTCCATAGTTGCAATGCTTTATATTCCATGATGGCAATTGGTAAGTCTTTTATATGGGGTAGAATTCAACAAAAGGCATTTGTTTAGCTGAAGTAAAATATTAGCAAGCCACTGGTTTTGGCAATACCTAGCTTGTAACTACTATTTTAGGTAGAGACACATTTTAATGATTGTGTGTTGGAAGCTCTTTTATTACAACTCTGTAAGCTTGTTTGTTGTCATTCAGATTTATTTCGTGGAACACTTTAGATATATTGCTCACATAATGAATTGAATGTCTTTGTTTGAGCAAAAATTGACTATATCAATTATAAATTATAAATCATATATCTATATCTACATATATTAAATATGTCTTTGAATGTTTAGTGTTGTGGTAGAAAAACTCCATTGGTGAGGTAGCCACCAAGGTTCAAACCCATACTAGGCCATTGAGCTCGTGAACTTTCTACCTTTGTTGGGTCGTTGAGCTCGTGGGTTTGAACAAGTGAAGTGTGGGGAATGATGAACCCCAAAAAAAATGGACAAAATAACAAACTTTTTCAACGTTAATTCCACATTGACTCCACATTGACTCTGATTTTGTCTCAGACCAACCCTATTTCTAAGCAATTCAGTAATTTCACACAATTTCTAGGGTTTTGCAAGTTTTTACAATAATTTATTTCACTTTTTTGCCATTTTTGGGTTTTTAACATGATTTTAATGTGATTTAAATGCAAAAAATCTTTGAAACTTGGTCAACGCTTGGTCAACGATTTTTTCATGAATCGGGATTTTTTTAGGGAATAAATCGGGTATAATCGTGATTTTTTGCAGACTATTGCTTCATTGGGTGAGATAAACAATAAAGAACAATCTCAAGGATGCATGGCCCTGGTGAGCATAAAACTCGAGTATATTTAAACTTTGATGATATGATTTTAAAGGATTGAAGATGAAACATAAGGTCTATGTCCTAAGACACTTGGTGACATAATCACCTTATTGTAAAACCCTTCCCGTATATAACCTGTGATTTAAAAACTAAGACTGGCATTGATGAGTAATCATTGGGAAGCAAAATATAAGGGGTTAAGTGCTAAATGCAATCCACACCACAGGGCTCGGATGATGGCACAAAGAAAACCCAATAACCTAGCTGGTAAATAAATAAGTTATGGAATGAGCATGTAATAAAAAACAAGAATAAAATATTACACATTCAGAATATAAACAGAGCAAAATGATGCTCTTCTAATCGAAAAGGCCCATAAGGTTGAGAATAAGATTTCCCATGATCAAAACTAAGGGAATGCTTCTTAGCTGATTTTCCTAGCTGGAATGAAATCGTAAGTGCATATATGCTTATTGATCTTAGCGGCCAAGTACAAGTAAAAGACAAAAGCAAGAAAGGTGGCTACAATCAAACACAACTACAAGCTTGTTTAACTTCTATAACAGCTGACAATACATCTAATGTGTTAGTTCATTTTCCAAATGTGTGTTCAGAGAATTATCTACTAATGAGAATGTGGTGCTGGTGCTATGTCATGTCCCTTCTTTGATCGTTATATTAATATATATCTTAAATGAAGTAATTATTATTATTAATTAATATAATAATTAACAACGAATGATTATTTAAAATAAATTTATTTATTAAATATTATTATTTAATTAATATTTATTACTAATAATATTCTTGAAATATTCAAATAAAAAAATAAATTAATATTATATTATAAACTATACACATTCATATTACATAAATATTCATTAATATCAAATATTCATAATATTCTTATTAATATTACATATACATCAATATTAAAATTATTTAACTATTTATTCATATTCTTATTAATATTAAACATTCATTAATATTAAATTTACATATTAATCGATGATTGTTGTCTATTACCGGTTTAATAAGTTCCTTTTATCTTGTTGATAGTATTAGCATTTAGAATATAATTTAATTAATAAATATAATGCTATAATATAATATACATACCTCGGTGATTATTTTAAATTTCAGAATCAATTATATTGAAGAAATTAAAGACAACGTTGTGGATTAAAGGCTTCATGAAGTAATTAGTAAAAGGTAAGAATGATTCCCAATAGGTGAGATTTATGAGAAGTGGCATAAACAGAAATTACCATTATCTTTTTTATAATAAACACAACAACGATTAAGGAAAGAATGATTACCTTCATGGACGGGCACATTACGAAGAGGCCATGTGAGCAATGAATTAGTAATGGAATGGTACGATTAAGTAATGAAGTTTAAATAGTTTAAGTGAAGAGGTAGGACATCACTCGTTAGAAAGGGTGTCTCTCTTTAATATGATGATATATATTTGTAGAAAGGAATTGGAATTAAAAAAAGGAATTGGAATTAAAAAAAGGAATTGGAATTAAAAATGGTGGGGGAGGATACGTAATACTAATGCATCAGAAATCAGTAAATAAAGAATGAAGTGTAGACTAAGTAAAGAATTTGTTTCAGATTTATATAAAGAATTTATGACGGAATTGTGAGAAGTCAGTGATTTGGTTTACGATAGATTTAAGAGGAGAAATAATGGATAAGGAAATAAGAAAAGACAAAGGCCTCTGTTATTATATTGTCTCGGAATCACATTGGGGTATGAATCTGAGAATATAATACTATTAACATAATATAGTATGATGCTGTTAACATTTAGTAATAGTGATAAGGTATGACACAATTCAATACTATTAATATGACAAGGAAGTTACATAACATAATACTATAATATAAAATGCTGGTAATATAATATAAATTATAAAACTGTAATATAATATAAATTATATAATACAATAATGTTATTACATAATACAGATGACATAATACAATGTTGTTCATGAAATATAATATAATAATATCATAATGATAGTTTAATAAATGCTTTCCTATAACTATAGTGTCCCTCTATTGTAATCACTATATATTAAATTTGTGATTCTAGGACACAATCTTAGAAGGTCCTTTCTTTAGAATATTAATAAACAAGGGTATGAACCATCAAATATAGGGTCATACAATTCATCCTTTCTTTAGAACTGTGCCCACCCATTGTTTAAGATTATACCATTCACCCTAATCAAAATGTCGCCATGCCTTTTTGGAAAAAAACAACTAACCAAAAGTGTAAGATTTTTTCAAAAAATGGGGATTAAATAGGGGAAAATTTTGGATTATCAAAAAATGTAGGAACACGCAAAAAATAAAGAGAAAAAACTATTGTTTTCTAAATTTGAAAGCATCTTAATAACATAAAGATATAGAGAGCAAAAATAAAAAAGGTGATTATAGCCAATGAAACACAAAACAAAGCTTTATCCGAATTTTCCACTATTTCTGAACCCTTTTGATAGAGGTTAAAACCAATGTTACAAGACTCGGCGAGTCCTAAGGAAAGCAGCATGAAATAGGTCCTGGAAACTCAAGACCCAGTTCCCAAACAAGCCCGTGGGGAAGACTCAACCATAGGTGGAGAAAAAAAAAAGTAAAAACGTCAAAAACAATTAAATGACCTCTCAGACCCTAAAACCACATTCATTTCATTTTCAAACACGAGGAAAAAAATAGTTTTTGAGTTAAAAAATGTATGCTAGTGAAGAAAAAACCAGCACATAGATCGAGCAAGAAACTTATTGATGACTATTTGGGCAGGTTTACAGCAGCCCTTGGCACGCCTAAAAGAGCCTACGGAGGATTTGGAGGAGCCCACTGTTGATTTGGAGTAGACTACTGTCAATTTGGAGCAAATTGGAAGAGGCCAATTTGTATTTTGAAGTTTTTATTTCTCACAGTTGCCAACAAATCGGTGTTGGTACTTGTGCTGGTCTAGTACAAGAGGATACCAATATGTCTATTTTTGAAAAATAGGAGACGGGTACACGGAGAAACAATTTTTTTTTAATATAAGTTAATAATTTGCTAACATTAAAACTGAAAATACCATGACATTGAACCTTCAAAACAAGAGTACTGGTAAAGTTTAACATTAACTTCAAAGTTTAAACACACAAATGTCAGAGAGTCAGAACTATATATTTGATATTACATATTGAAATTCATAAATGTTGATAACATGATAGGCTGATACAATACAAAAAACAAAAATCAGAAATCAGAAATCAGATATCTATTGTCTACACTTCTATGCCATCCATTTCTAGGTCCTCAGCTACTCGTCACTGTCAAACTCGGATTCCTCTTTTGGTAGTTGAACTGGGGGTAAATCACTCAGGCCATCTGCTTCAGCCACTTCATCCACCAAGGCTGCAACTTTTTCATCAAGTGAAATTTGGTCCCAGTTTTTGGACCCTATTGTACCCATGCTCTATATGAGAGATAAGGCAAAGTGAGCTATGAATGTACACTATGTAATGACCCCAATTAGAATGGGTCAACCCCCTCCTTTGCTAGTGTGTTTTTTATTAAATAAAGAAAGTTTCGAATAAATCGAAATTATAAATAATTTGTTTGCAGGGTGACTTGCCTTATTTTCTTTTAAGCCAACCTTGTGGCGGTTTACCTGTAGCCAACTTTAGTTGAATGTGTATTTATAGGGGTGTCATCGAAGGAGAAAGAATCAACGAGTTTATTCATGAAGAGCGTTAAATGAATGCAGGACACAACTCAGACGCAAACCTAAGGATTTCCAAGACTGGCAGGACGAAACCCTTGCCATACTACCCAACGTTGCCTTATTCGCAGTTTTGTGCAAGACCAGTGCAAGGTGCAATAAGGAAGGTTACAGGAATTGCAAAGGGAATGTGGAGTTGACGGTAGTTATTAATTCTAAGGCCATATTGTCTACATCTGGACACATGTTTAGGATTGCACCTGGTGTCCTCCTTCAGGCGTATAAGGTCAAATAACTCCTTGCACACCTTAGTATCTATTCATGCTTGTACCTCTAAACACAAGCATACACTTTGTATCGATTTCCTCTGCCATTGTCCAGTCCTAGGGCAAGTGGATCGTCCAAGTATGGTCTCATTCCTCCTCTCTATTGAATGAATGTAATTGTATACTGGATTGTGTCGTACTATTTTAAGAACCTATTGTTTGCATGTACATGGAACTGATTTGATAAACTAAGGTGTTGTTTGGGCCTGGGCACTTATAGTCTATAGCAGTAGCATTATGTTTTGATCTGGAAATTATTTATGAGACATAAAGCTTATTTTACTTTTGAAAACTTCTTGTTGTGATCTATTGAACTGATTATAGTTATGGTCAGAAAGTTCAGTCTTGTAAGTGATACTGTTGCAAGCAAATCAGAATATATATTTCTTAGAGAAGGTGGATACATCAGACTGTGTCCTAAGGAATCTGATCTTTAGGAGAAACTACTGTTTTCCTGGATTGATACGTAATCAGAAACTAGTTTGAAGCTGCAACAATTGTTATTGGGAAATTTTGTGCAATTTTTCTACCTGGTATCTTTCACACTAGGTTCTTTGTTTTCTTTGACCCCAATTGGTTCCTCTTTAGTGAATGAAATAAAACAAGTACTCCAATTCATATGAAGAGTTGGCTACTTGTGAGAGAAATCTTCTTACAAATGATTCAAATTCAGGGGTTTCACCTCCATGGTTCCACCTTCACTCTATGGGATCTTTCTTTGCATGCATACCATACAAAGCTTCCATGGAAGAAAAATCACTATGCCCATGTGATGACTTATTCCATTGAGTTCTCATTGTTGGCACCTCAATTTTATGTGTCTAGACCCTCTTTATTTGTGTTTCATAAGTTCTCCACCTTAATATCTACTTATGGTCCATCAATGATAACAGATCATAGATATCTTATATGGCCCGTATATGTCCTTCATACCTTAGCCATATTTTCTAAACTGAAAAATCTCAAAATTTGGCTTAGTGTTGGTTACTTGCATGAAAGTCACGACCACCATCCAAACTCTCAATTCACGAGGTAAGCGCAATAGCATAACTTCAGGATACTGTGATCGACATCAATGATCAACGACTCATCTTCAATGACCAGATTTTGAATTCAGAACATTACAGATGGGATTCAAATGTTGTTGTCTGATTTTCTCAAGAAGAAAGGGGCACCCATACTGTAGTTATTGTTTGCAAGCATCAATACCGTCAAAAACTGTAAATGATATTCAAATTTATGTTCAAGTCTGAAGTTGTATAATATTGTTATTCTTTTTCTGATGTTTTCTGTTGCTTCTTATGTCACAGATTGCTGAGGATAACATTAATTATTTTCTATGCCTCTACAGCATTTCATTGACATATACTTATAGACAATGCCCACCGATCAAGGCATGCCTTGACCGATCACGCCTTTTGACATGCCCGATCAAGACATGTCTTGATCGGTGCATAGGCACCGCTTCACTTAAGTGTTATACCGATAACTACCGGTCACGTCATTTAACATATTAAACTGATTACCATTCGGGTCACATCAAATAGTATAATTAACCGATTAACAATCGGTCACGTCAAGTAATATAATCACCCGATAAACAATCGGGTTATGTCAAATATAATCATCAGATAACCGATCGGTATAATGTGAGATTAGGATGATAACTATTATAGTTATCATATGATATCATCAATCGATGCTATCATATGATATCATCAATCGATGCTATCATATGATAGCTATGATAGTTATCATAAATCTGGTTTGATCTTATTACAATCACAGCATGAGTAACATGATTATAGCATGATCGATTATGCATATAAGATGATTATAACAAGTTCATTTATTTAATCATGAGGTCTACATTTAGATTGTAGTTATATCGATAAGGTAGATGATTGAATGAGAGATAAATGAAGTCTCTCATTCAATCATTTATCTTACCGAAGCTACTAAGTTTCAACACTCCCTCTTAGCTAGGGAAGATAACTGGAGACCTATGTAAAAATAAGCATCATATTTCTCATAATAAAATGTATTACACGACTTTGTAATACAAAGGATCATATCACATATGCTCGTGACATGATGCATCACGTAATGAGTGACACGGGAATATATCACATCATCTCGTGATATAGATATCACATAACATGTGATATCAGTATCGAATAACACGCGATACCTTGGATATAAAATACTTGAGAATGTTGAGTTCTCTTATATCCAGGTTATGGTATGTGCACTGACATTACGTCACATAATGTCTTCATTATCGTCACCCAAGGGCAGAGTGAGGGCACATGCCGCTAGCCACAGTGATTTCAATGAGTCGGCTTCCCGACTCACGAAGGAAGCCCGCCAAAAAAAAAACCTACGGAAGCCATCAAAAGCATCTCCAATGCCGCTAAATCCATGGCGGATGCCACCAAGGAGCGCGTTAAGGACTTTGAGAACAAGCGCGAACTTAAGCGGTGATTTCGACGAGCAGCAAACGCCGCCAATGAAAGGCTAGGGGATTTTGCCTTCGAGACCCGGAGGATCCTACAAAGGTGGTATCGCCAATTTAGGGTTACTGATCGCATAGAGGAAGCAGCGGACTTGTTCAAACAAGAGGTCAAGAGAATCGATCATGAGTTTGGTGTTGGACGGAAGAGTCACGCGCTTTCCATGGATTTTCGAAGGAATTGGCCTAGGACGATTTTGGCAAATTGCTTGCATTGCCAAGAAACTTTCGGCTGGATAAAGACACCTGCAATCAAAATTCGTCGATTTTTCCAGTCAATGGAGATTCGACACCTGCATCCGTGGAAGAATTGAACAGGTCGAAAATAACTATCACAATCAATGAAGTTTCTTCAGAATTGGCAGCGATTGACAGTGCAGGATTCGGTGTTGAAGGTTTCTCTCAACCTAAGCCTCAAAGATAACAAGAAATTGAAGGCTTGGTGAAAAAGCTCATAGAGGCATTGGAATCGAGCGAAAATACGAAAGAGGAAGCACAAAGGGAGACCGCCAAACATATGAAAGCAGAAGTGGCTGCCATTAATGCTGATAACAGACAATGATGAATTGATATTGGGTTGATTTGTGACTTTGGTGGTGGTCCTTAGTGAGGGGCAGGAGACTCTTATGGATTCATCCCTCGATTACACTCCTGCCATTCAGAGAGAGTTAGATTCCGAGAATTCAAGTCACGAGTTGAGACCTTGCCGGGAAGAAGATTAAGGTTCTTTGCAATCTTTCTTTATATCAGTCAATGGAGGGGAGTTCACTTCCAAGGATTTCTTTGCAATCTCTGAGGTAGGGATCAAGAGGGAGTTTTCTGACTCACTGAGAAGAAGTGAAGGTGTTAGCTAAGAAGGTTGCAGTGTTGCAAGGCCATGTACTAAGTCCTTAAAAGACCTCTTCAGCTGCAAAGAACAGAATTGCACAAGACAATCAATCGGGATTTGACATTGGTAGCTCCGCAGACCTATTCATAATAGGGTGATCTAGGATGAGGTCAAGAAGGACAGTCCTGAACTCTTGCTTGTCAATAGTGGCAGAGGAGTGTGTTGGAAACCATACCTCTAAGGCGAGCATTGCAGGCAATCTTGGACAAGGAGGTCAGGAGGTTGATGCAAGAACTTGGAGCTTCAAAGGGAGCCACATCATCATGAAGATTTGTTGTAATGTATATTTCTCTGAGACGGAGAAGTATGAGGTGAAAGCCCTTGTTAGTGTATATTTCTCTGTGACGGAGAAGTATGAGGTGAAAGCCCTTGTTAGTGTATATTTATCTATGATGGAGAAGTTTGAGGTGAAAGCCCTTGTAATGCATTTTTTTTGTGTGACAGAGAAATTTGAGGTGAAAGCCCCTGTCTTTCCACTTTTGGGAGTAGCCATGGTGGACGTCATGTTGAGAGACTCTGTGATGAATTCTTTGTACTTGTGTTTCTCCGCTCATGGGAGTAGCCATGGTGGACGTAATATTGAAAGACTCCATGACGACATCGCGTTGAGAGACTCCATGATGGGCACTTGTACGTGTGTTTCTTTCCACACATGGGAGTAGCCATGGTGGATGTCATGTTGAGTGACTCCATAACGACATCACGTTGAGTGACTCCGTGATGGGCACTTGTGCACATATCCCTTTCGATACATGGAAGTAGCCATGGTGGACGTCATGTTGAGTGACTCCATGACAATACCACGTTGAGTGACTCTATGATGAACTTTCTTCCACAAATGGATGTAGCCATTGTGAGTGTCATGTTGAGAGACTCCATGACATGAATATCTGGAAAGATATCTCCCTAGCTAAGAGGGAGTGTTATTGTATAGCAGCGAGAGAGTATCTCCGCCCACAAAATAATATTTAACAATTACTAATATGCACTGATTATTTTTGTTATGATGAACCGAACTTAGTATTTATTTATTTTCTCTAACTAACAAGCATTGGGTGCCTTAAGGGCGGTGACTTTTCAAGGAGCCATTGCCACTACTCACTCCACCTAAGGACGTGTCTCTCCAGCATGGATGTGGAGAGGAATAAAAGGAAGACTTCCACCATATGGAAGATATGAAAAAAAGAAAGGAGTTTGAATCTGTGTTCAAAGCCACACAAAGATAATACACGCAATTGGAATCATAAAAGCAACATCGAGCTCAATTTTAATTATTTTTAAATAGCAAGCAAATTTTTCTACACAAATCCACAAGCTAAATCAATCATCAAGAGAAAATTTGACATCAATTTATGACTTGTTGAAAACCAAACTTAAGGAGGACCCAAAATTGGCTTTGAGAGCAACACCAAGGCAAAAGAAAACATGGCAAGGTTTGAACATGGGTACAAGAGGAAAAAACACAAAGTAGGACAATAAACAAACCATAAGCAACACAAACCAAAGTTGTTTTGTTCTTTGAAAAGGACTTTGAGATGTTGAAGATGCAGTCAATGAAATTAACACAGTAACATTGTCGCTTAGCACTATGAGCATTGTCACAATCATACACAGGCTTGCCAAGCAAGATGTCACATAATTCTGTAAGATTTGGCTATGAAGATAGCCACCCAAGATCTAGAGGCCTAATGGAAAGCACAACAACAAAAGAGATAGAATGTGACAAGAATAAGCTATATTCCTATCAATGATGCAAAAGAATCAACTATAATCCATCAAATGTACATAGGAGACCCCTTGCTTATACAGCCAAGGTGAGAACATAGGAGTGCATAAGATTCTGACAAGTGTCGTAATCTTATCACATGATAACCAAAGTGAAAAGCTATCATCCACCTAAAGTGGAAAAGTGATAGTGTGATAACACCACAAAAGGTGGATCACCCACCTAAGGTGGAAAAGTGCAACCAAAAAAGATGGATATGTTAATGTGATAAAGGCACTAAACGTGGAGACGCCACATAAAGTGGAAATGATAACATTATAAGTCCATCTAAAATGGAGATGCTCCAACAACCTCCTATGTGGTCCCTAGGTAAGCTTAAGTGACGTGTCATCGGGGCCTATGATAAGGTAAAACATTTATTATTACACTAACAACTTCCAACAGCATTATGTCATAGGTGGCTTACTACATATGGATTCATTCCATTCTTGATCATTCGATGGCACCAAACTTGAATCTGTTGGATTCATCCTACTAAAATTATAAGAGGATGTACTTTAGTAGTGACATCCACACTTGGTTGCAGCTTGCGCAACAATGTTCATTTAGCTTTGATCATTGATGATGACATGATGATACTCACCCTTGACCCACCACCTGGTTTAGATGAGGAATCTCATTCCTCAAAGGTGTATGTGGTAGAGACAGTGCTCAAACAAGTAGCACCTAGATTAGTGTTATCCATTTACAATAGGCTTCACATGGAATGAATGAGTAATGATAGCTACATGTGGTATTAAAAATTGCAGAGATAAAATAAAACACAACTCATAGTAGAACAGCACACACATTCTATATTACTGCTTGGTAAAAAGAATACAAAGATTTCTTATAAATAGAGTTTTCCAGCTTCACTAACAAAAAGAATTCAAAGTCTCTAAAAATAGAACATGCATGGCATGCAATATTTGGTGAAAAAATAAACCAACAGTTCTAAAGAAAGCTCTAATCTAGGAATAGTCTAACTGCATGCATACCATGCTTTATTTGCATGAGAAATAAAAAACTATTAACTAAATTAATCTAGCTGCATGCTGGTGTATGGTGGTGGAGGCTAAAAACAGTTATGAGCTGCATGGAGCTGCATGTTCGAGCAGCATCAGTTATCAACATACTCCCCCTTGATGCTGAGAGGGCTCACAATCTTATCTTGTAGTGCTAAAAACTGAGCTTTTGCAACCGCTTTGGTGAATATATCCGCTAGTTGATCCTGGGTGTTGATGTGCTTCAATTCAACATCCTCCTTCTACACCAAATCTCGTATGAAGTGATATTTCATATCAAAATGCTTTGTCCTGCTGTGATGAAATGGGTTCTTTGCTAACTTGATGGCACTCACATTGTAAATTACTATAGGCTGAATTTGTTTTTCTCGAATTCCTTCTAAAACTTTTCTGAGCCAAAGAGCTTGTGTACCTGTCGAGGTAATTGCAACATACTCTGCTTCTGTAGATGAGAGGGCAACAATACTTTGCTTTTTTGAGCTCCAGGTAATCAAACCAGAACCAAAAGAAAAACAATTTCCAGATGTAGATTTACGGTCATCCATACTACCTCCCCAATCTGAATCACTAAAGCCTACAAGATTGAACTTTTCAGAAGAGTAGTGATGAATACCAAAATTTAAACTCCCTTTCACATACCTCAAAATCCTCTTGGCTGCCTTCATATGTATTTCAGATGGATTTGTCATATACCTTGAAACAAGTGAAATTGAATATGTAATATCAAGTCTTGTGTGGGTTAGAAACATCAAGCTCCCCACAATACTTTTGTAAGCTGTCTCATCAACTAAATCAGCACCGTCATCTCTACATAACACATCTCCATGAGCACTTGGAGTGGAGGCAGGGTTACAATCAGTCATATCAAATTTCTTTAGCATATCATGTGCATACTTTGTTTGACAAATGAAAATCTCATCCTTACTTTGATAAACCTCCATTCCTAGAAAATATTTCATCAGATCAAGATCTTTCATCTCAAACTCTTTCATCATAGTAGCTTTGAATTCATCTTTCATCTTAGAACTACTACCCATATACAAAAGATCATCAACATACAAACTTATGGCATACCACACTCTTAGTGCTTGCTTAAGGCCATACAAAGCCTTCTTCAACCTGTAGACATGATTCTCTTTTCCTTCCACTTCAAAACCTTGTGGCTGCTCCACATATACTTCCTCTTCTAAGTACCCATTCAGGAAGGCACTTTTAAAGTCCATATGATATATGCTCCACTTCTTCTGAGCTGCTAATGAAATCAGCATTCTAATGGTCTCTTGGCTTGCTACTGGTGCAAATGTCTCTTCACAATCAATTCCATACTTCTGTGTGAAGCCTTTAGCAACTAATCTTGCCTTGTGTCTTTCAACACTCCCATCACTGTTAAACTTAGTCTTGTAGACCCATTTGGTGCCAATCTTTTTCTTGTCATGCGGAAGCTCTGTCAACTCCCAAGTGTCATTCCTATGAATGGAATCCATCTCTTCTTCCATGGCTTGCACCCAAACCTCATTAGTACATGCATCTTCAAAACATGATGGTTCAAAATCAGCCTTGGCTAATAAAGCAAAATTCACTGTCTCACCTATTGGGTTTTCTTCATGTACTTGATTTCCACTCTCCTGGTAGATATCACTCAATCTCCTTACCTTCCTTGTAGAGCTTGGAGAAGAAGCTGGACTTGAACTTGGTAGTGAAGAACTTGATGAAGAGTTGCTTGGTGGAATTAAACCACTGGATACAGAAACATTAGTTGGTTGCTCATGATCAATATCAGCAATTATATCATCATTCAAAACAGATTTTGGCTTCTCAACATGGCCTTTTTGATGACCATAAACTCCCCCTTCATCAAAAATCACATCTCTTGAGACAATAAGCTTGTTAGTGAGGGGATTATACAATCTATAAGCCTTGCTTTTCTCACTATACCCAATAAAAATACATGACTCACTCTTTGCATCTAACTTCTGTCTATTCTAATCAGGTACATGCACATAAGCCAAACAACCAAAAAAATTGAAATGATTAACATTACGCCTTTTGCCATACCAAGCTTCATAAGGAGTCATCTTTTCTAGTGCACTGGTGGAGCTACGGTTGAGAATGTACACCGTTGTAGCAACTGCATCTCCCCAATAAGAATTGCTCAATCCCTTGGTTTGCAACATGCACCTTGCCATTTCAACCACAATACGATTATTCCTTTCAGCTACTCCATTCTGTTGAGGTGTGTATGCAATAGTAAGTTGCCTCTTGATGCCATTAAAATCACAATAACTTTGGAAAGCCTTTGAGCAAAATTCTCCTCCACGATCAGTCCTTAAACACTTGATCTTGCATGCTTTCTCATTTTCCACAAGGGCTTTAAACTTCTTGAATGTATCCAAGGCTTCATCTTTGGCCTTCAAAAAATATACCTAACAATTTCGTGAGTAATCATCAATAAAAGTGATGAAATGTGATGACTTACCCAAACTCTTAGTTTGCATAGGACCACATATATCTGAATGAACAAGTTGAAGTGGGTGATATGCCCTCCATGCATTGTCCTTTGGAAACTTTTCCCTTGCATGCTTTCCTTTAGCACAACTTTCACAAACCTCCTTGTGTTCCTCAACCTTGGGCAAACCAGAAACAAATGCATGCGAGGTTAGAAACTTCAAACTATGAAAATTTAAATGTCCATACCTGGGATGCCATAACCAACTTGAATCCTCATAAGCCATATTTGCCAAACTGTTGTTATGTTCACCAAACCTCAAGGCGAACATCATATTTCTTGTCATGGGCACAACAGTGATCACCTTATTACCCCTATTCTTATCATAGATAGTACATGTCTTATTCTCAAAGACTACTTTATAATTTTTCTCACATAGCTGCCCAACACTTAACAAATTGTGCTTCAATTGTGGAGTATAATAAATATCATGAATACTCTTTATACCTTCTTTTGTTTGGACCTCCATAGCTCCTTCGGCAGCAACCTCCAATGATTTATCATCACCAAGCTGGATCTTGGATTTGAAACTTCCATCCTTTGTTGAAAACAACTTCTCATTCCCTATCATATGGTTAGAGCATCCAGAATCTAGGTACCAAACATCTTTACTAGTATTTTCACCTTTGACATAAGATAAAAATAAGCGATCTGGAGGATTCTCACTACTTTCTTGAACATAGTTAACACTTTTACTTTCTTTCAATCTGCATTCTCTTTCAAAGTGGCCATAAATGTTACAATGGTAACATTGAACATTTCTCTTATCAAATCTGTCTCTACCTCTTCCTCTGAAACCACCTCTTCCTCTTGAGCCACCTCTACCTCTACCTCTTGAAGAATTTTGGCTTTGCCCCTTACCTTGGCCTTGATTGATTTTGGCACTACTGTTGCTTGCATCTTCATTTTTTGTGATTTGCAATTTAGAGGAAAAAGCTTTCTCTACACCTTCAAAAGAATCTTTCAATCTTTCTTCATGAGATGTCAGGAATCCAACCAGTTGATCAAACTGTAGTTTTGTCAAATCCTTGCTTTCTTCTATGATTATTGCTACATGATTCCATCTGGGAGTCAAAGATCTCAACACTTTTTTTATCAAAACTTCATTGCTTACAATTTCTCCAAGTGTAGCCATTTTATTGACCACATCTTTGACTCTGACACGATAATCACTTATACTTTCAGCTTCTTGCATCTTCAAATTCTCGAACTCTCGCTTCAATGTCTGAAGCTTGACCACCTTAACTTGATCACTACCTTGGTAAGCTTCTTGTAGAGTCTTCCAGGCATCTTTGGCAGTGGTTGCTCCTGATATTCTTGGAAATAAGCTCTTATCAAGAGCTATCTGAATGTGAAACAAAGCTTGAGCATTCTTTTTCCTTGCTTCCTTTCTTGTTGTTCTTTCATTGGCTGTAAGGGCATTCCAATCAGCTAGCTCCTCATAACCTAATTCAATAATCTCCCACAAATCTTTTCCAATCAAAAAGGTCAGCATCTTAATGCACCAATAATCATAATCATTCCCATCAAATTCTGGAACGGGCATATGGTTAAAATTCAACATGATTAAGTTTGGCGAAATTCAACAATAAAACTTTAACCCAAAACAATTTTACCTGCTCTGATACCACTTGTAGAATCTAAAACTGCCCCTGTTCTTATAGCCAGCTGATCAAGGGAAAAAAAATGCAGAAAAGATTTAGGAAAATTATTTGATGTTCTTCTTATTCGTAGCTTTCCATGTAATGCTGGGAATATATTTAGAACTGTAGTTATGATTAATTTGTTCTAGGCTGCAAATTCTTTATATACACAGCCTCTATGTAATTTCTAATTAAGCTGCAATAAAAGAAATTGGTGTGTGCAATTCCAAAAAACAAGGCACTTTGTTTTTTATTCTGAATTGTGATTTCTTTTTGCAATTTATTCTTTTGCTGTTATTGTTTGCTAATCAGCTGGTTCAGAGAGGATAGGTCAGGTTCAAAATTCTACATGCAATGGAATTCGCACCAATTATCTCCTTGCTGCTTCTTGCCATTGTTTGGCACTAATGGTGTTGAGGCCTTTTGTTGGGTCAAAAGAATGCTTAGACTATTCTCCTTGGCATGGGGATTTCCACTTGAGCACCAAAGGATTTGGCTTACTAAGCACATGTTGGTTCTCGCATGCAAACAAAGAAGAGGAGGTGCTCTTTTGCTTCACCTTGGCCTTTGCTTTGATTTTGAAGGCATAATGGTCAGCTTGCCCCAATGGACCAATGGTGAGAAATTCTAGCTTGGTCTACATATTATCACGGAGGGGAATTGATACTAGTACAAGAGGTAAGTATAGGTACTAATTCACCATATTCAAAAAAATGGGAGATGGGTAGTTGGATCAATCAAATTAGTCAATAAGGCTAGCCTATCTGTTATGTACCCATTAAAGTCAACATCTTATGCCTAGCACACCACGTAGTATGAAGAACCCAATTCTTAAGAAAACACAGAAGAAGTAGTCAATGAAGGACCTAAATAAATAGGGGAACCGGACCTAACAAAGAAAGTCGGGTATTACAAAAATGAAGACCAAAGTTCAAATCCCCCAAGAATCACTTGGCAGGCTCCTTTTACATTAGGACAGCAAAAGTGTGCATTATACTTGCTCGGCAACCAAACCCGCATTATGTCGATCTGATAAACTTTATTGACCTATTAAAAAAATCAAAAATTAAACGTAGAAAATTTAAAAGAACACACTATACATATGTTTAGAAATCAAAAGAATATTACATAATAAAAAAATAAATGATAGTACTCTTCACAAATAACCTAAGAACACTAACAAAAATTTTCCCAGTTATCTAATGGGCTTAAAACCATGCTCTCATTGAACATTATAAGCTTCCTGCCAATGCATTCAACACACACAAAGCTATCTTCCCAACATCACTGAAGTAATGAATTGAGAAGCCAGTCTCCAATTGTCAAATCTAGACATCCAATATTGCAACACCAATTTTACCTTGGAAAATGAGAGTGGTTAGATTGACATAGTCTAATGTACTAAAAAGTCAAGTTGGCACAAGACAGAAGAAAGTGCCAATTACAAAGCACAGAACCTCATCCTAACTTCATAAAATGGCACAAATGCAATGTATTGTTCCTCAAGGCTATTCTTGATGAATTGGATGTCTAAGGCATCATAAAGTACCTTTCGGGAATCAACTATCCTAATCTTACTTCAATGTTCATCTAGATAGTCTAAGACACAACATGTTGTGCTCCTCCTTTTTGTTGTGTATGAATGATCATAGGCATATGACTATTCAGCCTATGAACGAAATGGCATTAAAATCTGCTTTGATATCAATGGTCCACCTTGTGGCACAAAGACGGCTGAGGAGGACCACTCCATAACCTAGTTGGTAAATTAATAAGTAATGAAATGAACATGGAACAAAAAAAACAACACAATAAATATTACACATTTAGAAGACAAATAGATAACACACTAATATTCTTCTATTCAAAGAAACTGAACAAGTGTAGTATATGAGAAATATAGAGATCAAGAAAGCTAGGGGAATGCTTCCTTGATTTTGCCAAACTAGAATGAATCATGTGTTTATATACCTCAACAACCTTAGGAATTCTCAGCATAAGTACATAGATAAATGCAAGAAAGATAGTTATAATCAGATACAATTACAAAGCAATTCAACTTTTGTAATGATTAATGGTACAGACGCCTTCTTGATGTGTAAATTCATCTTCCAGATATGTCTGTTGTGTTGACAAGTTTACTAACATGACCAGAACCATCAAAGTGTTGCTTGGAGTCGCACTGTTCTATATGAAGGTTTAGCATTGTGCTTGACATATACATATGCCCTCTACTCCACATGCCAACTTAGGGAATGCCAACTGAGGTGCCAGATGAAGGAGCACCAAAGGGCTGGAGAACTGAGGTTTGGCACTGTGCAGCCAAAGTAAGACAATGAGGCATAGCATCAGGTCATGTGGGACTGCCAGTGCAGTCAAAGTAAGAGAATGGCCTACCATGGCTTGGGTCAAATCAAAATGAGCTTGAAGAGAGCTTCTACTATGGGAAGATGGAATGGCATGGAGGAAAGATGTGCATGTCTTTTCCATCATGAAACAACCTCACTAAGCACAACCTTAACTCTATTTGCATCAGAGCATCTCCCTAACAATCAGGTTACAAAGATGTCTCAGAGGCTGAGCTCAACTAGTTAAGTCATTGGGTTCTCATTGTGGAGACTCATGTTTAAATCCTCAAAAGTGATAACTAAGATGATTAAATTGAGTCTGTTGACCCTAAGTTGAATATGTTGTTTCTGTTGAATAAGTAGATCAGGTTAATTACCACATCCAAGTTTCAGTGTGAATGTATTCCAACAAAAGAAACCAGGTGCAAGTCCAAGGTGAATTTGATGGAAGAGATATCCCTCAGTCGTGGCATCTCAGCCAAAGGTCTCCCAGGAAGAGGAATAACCAATCAAAAAAAGGCAACAAAGAGGATCTTTGTATTAGAAGATGGGGCAAGGTCTCCAACCCTTGAGATAATTTTCAAAACACCATCTTAGTTGCATGAAGTGCTAGGGCAAAGCGGGATGCTTGATCTTACCAAAACTTCAGCATGCAAAATTACCGAGATTGATTCACAACTCAGACAAAAATTGGCAACAACTGTCATGTATTGTTGCATTGCTAACAAAAAAGTTATGACACAGTGATTCCAGAAAATTAACTATATATGACTACCAATGGAAATTAAAAATCTGATGGACACAAATTTTATACGTTTAAAATTTATCATTTAAACAAATGAAAAGTGTTCATGCTTATGTAAGCATAAAAATTGTAAATAAACAAATGAAATTAATCATCATATGATACACCACATCAATGATCAATTTGTCAATTATCATGTTCTGTAATCAATCAACACAGAAGAAAGTATCTATTATGAGGCTGAAAATGATTTTTTCCCAAATGTTGAAATTTTCAAAGCTTGGCAATATAAATCAGTTACGAGAGTGAAGTTGGTCTCAAGACAGAAAATGACACAAAAAATGACTAAGACAGAAGAAATAGCAGATAAAAAGATAAATATAGCAGGGGAGTAGTCTAAGCTTTAATTTATGAGTATCTGTCACTCCACTCAGCAGGGCAAGGACCTGGCACTTAGTCATGAATTTTTGACAGTCAGTGAAGAATCATATGCAACTATGACCTAAGTCACCGCGTTCGAATTTGAATTCGCGTTCGGCAATCATAAAATTCAGATAAAATTCGGGAAAGGCAAAAATTTC
The DNA here is from genome assembly GCF_030272615.1 of Cryptomeria japonica. Taxonomy (NCBI): domain Eukaryota; kingdom Viridiplantae; phylum Streptophyta; class Pinopsida; order Cupressales; family Cupressaceae; genus Cryptomeria; species Cryptomeria japonica. The sequence goes on from NC_081412.1 coordinate 132,203,093, forward strand.
AGAAAAAAATTCAACATTAAATTCGCCTTATATAATTATTATTTTTAAATATAGGTAATTTAAAATTAAATATAAATTAAATATATTAAATAGTAAATTTTATTAATATAAATTAAAATTACAAAACAACAAATAAATATATATCTCTTTAATATTAATAACTAAATTTATATTAAAATAATATTAATTTTAGTTGAAAACAAAAGCTTTCCCGTTCATCTTTCAATAATAATAAAGTAGTATTTGGTAGACTGTAGAAAGTCTTTACTAAAAACAAAAAGCAAAAACCCGATGACGGCAGTGCACTACGAGAGGGGAAAATCGCGGTTGGGCAAGGGCATGGGAATAGCAGCTAGGGGAAAGTCGCGGCTGGGCAAGGGCCACAAAATAGCGGCAGCGGCTGGGCAAGGGCACCGAAATAGCGGCAGTGGCTAGGCTTGCCATACGAAATTCTGCTGAATTTTTCCGAACTTTATTAAGTTTTATACATTTGTCGAATTCTGAACCTGAAGCCGGAAATTTGGTGAATGCGGTGACTAAGACTATGACCTGCAACTAAAGTCTCTTTTCAGCAAGGGCAGATAATTCCATTATCCATTTAGCATTTTTCCCAGGCTGTATTAGGAATTGATAACAACAAAGACTAAGTTGCCATTTAGGAGACCTCAAATTATACAGGTTGAAGATCTAAATGACCAAGAGATTGAATAATGCCATCAGAGACAAACAAAAACTGCAAAATGTATCAAGAGAGTCATCCAAATGAAAGAAGTGTTGGCATGTTTGGCATAACTGATGCAGATGAAGAATGATGACTGAACCGGTAAAGGACTGTTTGTGATGACATTGTGATGAAGAGATTGAGATTGCATGATTGGATGACTTTGACATGGTTGGATGACTGTGATCAGTTATTTGTGTTGTCATTGATGGCAACTGATGTCTACTATGTTGTATTTTGTCATCTTAGTCTTTTTGGTCTACCGGAAATGCCTTACCAGTATTGAGGACATTGAACTGAGAATTAGGACCTTAATTAGTAAACAAGGAAATGTTTTGATTGATTCCGGCGATTGGTGATGATTGAAGTGTTGCGGTTTGGAATATGAGTTTGTATCATTGTAATATGTATCTGACCGGAACCGCATCATGTTTTGGTTACTGGAAGTCATGTTTATGATTTATGTGATATTTTTGCTAGGGTTAAAGAAGGGTTTAAGGACTGGTAAAGAATTCTCTTAACCGGTAATGATTTTTGGTTTGGCGATGATCTACATTAAGTTCATATGTTGGTTGTGGCGTGGCACAACCCGTGTGAAGTGTTTGAATTATGTTTTGGCACGATCTAGATGGAATTTCTTGGGAATGTGCAAAGTGCTTAGCGGAATGAGCTAAGGGTTTGACTTTGTATCAGATCGAGTTGTTGTGATGAGTTACGATCACTCAACGGTTGATATTGATTTGTAATTGATTGTAATGATCCATATGATGATCCGTAATGAGTTGTAAAGATCTGTGATGATCTATGATGTAGGTCTTAGGGTTTTGTAACCGACTAAGTTGTAAAGGTTATTTAGGTCGGTATAGTTGATGTTTGTTGTGTCGATGGTTTTGAGAAGTGTGTGAAACCAAACCAGAGTGTGAGAGATCTGCCAAAGTGTTGCAGATTTGGAGTAGAATTGGATATGATCAAGCAAGCAGTTAAATGCTATACCCATATTTTTCACTGTTGTTCTTTAACAATTGCAGCAGCTAAAATCCCTTAACCGGGTAAGGTCCTAACAGGCCTTACATTGTAAAACCCTTAACCAAGTAGCTCAGCATCTGAGTGTTAAATCCCTTAACCGGGTGACTCCTAACAGGTCATAGCTCCTAACAAGGCTCATTATCCAAATCCCTTAACCGGGTGACTCCTAACAGGGTCTGTTCCTAACAGAGCATCATTGTAAGCTTCTAACCGAGCTTGGCTCCTAACAGGGTGCATTCCGAAAGAGTGCAAAATATTTGTGGGTACCAATTCCCACCATGGCTTTTCCCTATTTGGGTTTCCACGTGAAAAACATGGTGTTCATATGGTGAATGGTTTAATGTGTTGTTATGTTTTATTTTCAGTTAATGCATGGTAAATGAACATTAATGTGCAAACATGATAAATCAGTTTAGTAGATGATTATTAGTGATTACCGGTACTGGTAAAGAGTTTATTACTGCTTTATGATTGATTTGGTAAAGTTTTATAAGGTTGAGTTTTAAGTTTGAAATTCTTGTTAATACTGATTCACCCCCCCTCTCAGTATTAACCGGATCCTCTATGATTAACAAAAATATTTATGTTATCTAGGTAAATATTTTCTAAGACACAAACATTAGAACTTAATTAAGCAGCAATAATGTAATTCACTGAGAAAAAGAACAGTTCAAAATCTGGGTATGTACTTGTATTGAAGTGATTTCACAAGACATGACGTGGTAGTTTTCAATTGTTAGCAAAAATATCAGAGCAAAAGAATACAAAGCTTAACTCTAATGAAGTGTTCTAATGTACTTAGTACCACATGAATATAATGCAAATCAATAATCGCTATTGCAATTGAAGGATGTAATTGATTTTTATGTATCCAATATTTGGAAGTGTTAATGTTGTAGCTAGGTCGGATCCCTACTAGGGCCGACCTAGCACGTTTGGGTGACTAATTGGCCCTTGGCCTTAGTCATGTCCCATAATGCAATAATCATATCTTGCTTGTAACATGTGGGGCTATTTCAGTTTTGGCGCCAACTTTAAGCATTGAATTGTAATTAAATATAGTCTTCATGCAAGCCAACTTGGGAGAATTAATGGGCTAAGTCGCCTATATATACAAGGCATCAATCATTGTATAAACACAATCACAAACACAGCGAATATCTTCTATAATCAGCGAATATCTCTATTCAGCAGCTGTGTTCAGCGAACCATCTTTTGAAGACAGCGAACCATTCTTGGTAGACAGTGAACTTCATTTAAGTGGCAGCGAACTATCCTTGAGGGTAGCGAACTTCACCCTAGGTGCAGCAAACTTCATCTCAGAGACAGCAACCCTTCTTGTGAAAGCGAATATCATATGTATTGCAGATAAGTTCGTCTTTGTATGTTTGCCCTAGGTTGAAGACATTATACTACTGTGCATAGTTTGCTGATTGCTTCAAGTGTTGAAGCTCATTGTAAAGATACTTCTGCTTATTGCATAATAATATCTGAGATCTATAGCTGGGTTTTTCACCTCCAAGGGGGAGGTTTTCCCAGGGTATTCTTGGTGTTTCTTGTGCACATTGATTTGTTTTCTGTTACCGCTATCTAATTTGCTACAGTTTGATCCTAAAATTAACACATCATGGCACACACACATGAGGCAAGAATCACAAGGATCCATTGCTAGGATTCATCATGGCACTACACAACCCCCCATTACAATTTATAATTCAGTGCAAGTACAACATTCCCTTCCTAAAGAACACACATTTAGTTTTTTGACACTTTATACATGTAGATTTACAAAGTTATTTGTTGTTTGTAGAGTTTTCACAAGTTTTATGTCATGAAGTGTGAAAAATAATTGAATGAATGATTCAATAATCGGATAATTAAATTGAACGATATAGGCACGTATATAAAGAGTTTACAAGACGATGTTCTATAAAAAGAACTAATCGTTAAAGTGAACTACTAAAAAGCTAAACACTAAATTAAACTTAAAAGCTAATTACATAAAAAAGGTAAATGACCATTAAACAAGGAACTAAAAATAGGTGACTAAAATATAATTAAATATTCTAATACCCTCCCTTAATGGTCATTCTATCTATCACACCAAGCTGCCCTCTAAATTTGAGATACTTTGTCTGGCTCAAAGACTTGGTGAGGATATCTGCAGTCTGATCTTCTGTAGGAATGTACTGCAGTATCACTAATCCATCTTCAACATGCTGGCAGATGAAATGACAATGAAGTTCCACATGCTTTGTCCGCTCATGGAAGACAGGATTTTTGGCTAATTTCATAACCCCTTGATTATCACAAAACAAGGGAGTAGGTCCTGGTTGAGACATTTCCATGTTTGCAAGCATCCTACGTAGCCAAATTGCCTCACATGTTGCCTTAACAGTTCCCCGATACTCTGCTTCAGTCGAGGAAAGAGCTATTGCCTGTTGTTTCTTGCTGGTCCATGTGACTGCACCTGTACCCAAGCTGAAAACACACCCAGAGGTTGACTTTCTATCATCAACACAACCTGCCCAATCTGAGTCTGTGAAACCAACCAGCCTAGGATCTTTGCTTCTATTGTACAGAATGCCAAAATTGGGAGTGCCCTTCACATATCTAAGCACATGCTTTGCTGCAACCCAATGTTCAACTTTTGGGGATGACTGATGTCAAGTCTAGTGGTGGTGAGATAGATGAGGCTGCCCACTAGTTGCCTGAATGAAGACTCATCCATTATAGGTGAATTTGATTTGGCTGATAATTTCAGCCCTATCTCCGTAGGTGTAGATGCAAGTTTGAAATCTTGCATTCGAAACTTATCCAGTAGGCTCTTGGCATACTTTGACTGAGAAATGAATATGTGGCTATCAGTCTGCCAAACCTCTACACCGAGACAATAATGGAGAAGTCCCAAATCTGTCATATCAAAATGCTTACACAAATTATGTTTGACTTGCATGATCAAATGTGTTGCACTGCCAGTAATGATGAGATCATCAATATAGACTCCTAAAAATAGAATATCATCACTAGTATGTTTGACATACAAATTGGGATCTGAAGGACTCCTTTGAAAGCCTTGATCAATCAAGTACTTATCAATTTTTATGTACCATGCACGAGGAGCTTGTTTGAGGCCATAGAGTGCTTTGACTAGTCTACATACCTGGTGTTCCTTACCGGCAACCTTGAAACCTGGAGGCTGCGCCATGTAGACTTCTTCGTGCAAAGCACCATTGAGAAAGGCACTCTTGACATCCATTTGATGGACTTTCCATCCAAACTGAACTGAGAGAGCGAGGACAAGCCGAATGGTACTCATCTTGGTTGTGGGAGCAAATGTCTCCTCATAGTCGATGCCCTCCTTCTGTGAAAACCCTTTTGCCACTAGCCGAACCTTGTACTTATCAAGGGTTCCATCAGCTTTATACTTGACTTTAACCACACATTTGCAACCAATGGGCTTCTTACCTGGAGGAAGATCTAACAATACCCAAGTGTTGTTTTTCAGGAGACTGTGTTGCTCAGCTGCCATAGCCTTTTCCCACTCAAGTACACCTTTAGCCTCTGAATATGTCTGAGGCTCATAAATACTGTGAATGTTGGCCATAAGAGCAAAATTAACTGTGTTTCGCTTGCTCTTATCTCTAACTGATCTAGCCTCAATGAGCTCATCATCATGAAGATCACCAATGGTCTTGGCCCACCACTTAGGCCAGAGAGTAGAAATACCAACATCTGCTGCAAGATGAAGAAGATTACCTGGAATATCTGGAGCAAGCTCCTCTGGATGTGGATCCAGAAGGTCCTGAGGAAAGTTAGGTGGTGCAATGTCATGCCTAGGAGACCCCACAATTGTAGAGTCAACTGAATCCCTCCCATCAGGTGGAGCTAAGGGAAGGCGAACACCCATACTTGCAGCCTTTGGAGGCTGATCCTCAGTGCTCAAATCAGGAGAGGAAGGCTGAAAAGGCCCTCTTTCTTCATCAAATACTACATCTCGACTGAATATGAGGCGATTAGTGTCTATATCAATCAGTCGATATGCCTTGTGGTTGTCACTATAGCCGGTGAACATCAATTTCTGGCTCTTTGGATCCAGTTTGGTGCGCTTGGCATCTAGAATCCAAACATAAGTTGTAGAGCCAAAAAAATTCAAATGATTGATTTTGGGCTTCCTGCTAGACCAAGCTTCCTCTGGAGTCATCTTCTTAACGGCCTTTGTGGGAGACCGGTTCAGAAGGTAGACTACAGTGAAGACCGCTTCTGCCCAAAAGTGTTTTGGACCATTTCTATGCTCTAACATAGACCGAGCCATCTTAGTGACTATACGATTCCTGCGCTCAACAACATTGTTCTGCTGAGGGGTGTAAGGTGTGGTAAGTTGATGCTTAATGCCATGTGATGCACAAAAGTTGGTTAACTCTGTAGAACAAAATTCCCCTCCATTGTCGGACCGAAGAGTGACTATCTAACAGCCAGACTCTTTTTCCACTAAGGCCTTAAACTTCTGAAACATGGTGAACACCTCTGATTTCTGCTTAAGAAAATAAACCCACATGCGTCTGCTGAAATCATCAACGAATAATAGAAAATACCTACATCCAATGACTGATGGAGTGTTCATGGGACCACAGATATCCGCATGAACGAGCTGTAAGACCTTGGATGCTCTCCAAGCGTCTCCATCTGAAAACCAATCCCGACGATGTGTGAAATGTCGAGAGGCTCCAGAGTCAATGTACCAGGTTTATGATTGAACATCATCAGATGAGGTTTGGGCCATGAACACATAGAAGGCAAATAATTTTGATCAGGATGCGTGGCAGAATTGGCTTTCTGCTTGGACCTTCCCTGTTTGGATTGCTGGGATGCTATCAATTTCCTGCAATCTTTCACCAAATGGCCATAGATATGATAGTAGGAACACTGTAAGCTCTTCTTCTTTGAAGATTGTTGAGGTTGACTTTCACCTTGTCCTTTCTGCTGGAAGGACAGAGCTTTACCCTTGTTCTTATGCAAAGCTGAGGTTGTGAAGCCCTGTTCAGTGGATGAACTAGTGCTGCTTCCAAACTACTGCTTTCATCGATCCTGTTGTAGAAGCTTGTTGCAGAGATCAGGAAATTTCAGATCAACACTAGTGGAGGAGACATTGAGCGTATCAATGAAATGCTCGTAGGATCTGGGAAGGCTTTTCAGCGTGATCACTACCATATCCTCTTCCACCATGGTTCGCTCGATAACTTCCAACTAGTCACAAGTGTCCTTGATCTTCATAAGATGTGCCTGGATAGATGACTTCTCATCCATCATGATAGAAAACAGCATATTCTTCAAAAAGAAAGCTCGACTCTTGTCGGACAATTCATGAAGATCCTTCAAGAGATCCCATATCTCTTTAGCTGTTTTACCTGAAGGCACCTGAGGGAGTTGATCATCTGTGACTGAAAGTTTGATAAGCATGGCAGTCTCTCGATTCTTCACATCATGTTTGTCTTGATCATTACATGTTGTAGGACGAGATTCTTTGCCCAAAACAATCTAATCAAGGCAACAATACTCAAAAATAGTCAACATGCGCTATTTCCAGGTGTTGTAGTTGCGGCCGTTGAACTTCTGACTGTGTTCCAACATGATGTTGGTCAAAGATGCCATCACGGAAATCGAGGTTGAACAAGGTCAACTAAGTAAAAGCAAGAGACAGAAGAATCTGATTAAAAAATCAGAATAGAAGCTGCTGCAAGAAAAAAAATGAAACCCTGGAGCAGAAATCGAGGCACCAATCCCAAAGCGCAAATTTCAAGGTTTGGGAGAAAAACAAAAATTAAATTTTCTGATTTTCTGCAAATTAGAACCCTGAATTTTTCCTGAAAGTAATCAGAAAAAAATAAATTGCAGAAAAAAAAATACCTCAGATTTTTGTTTGAAAAAAAATTGAAAAAGGACGAATTTTTTTTAATAAAAAAAACGTAAAAAAAAATAGTAGGGTAATGAAACCCTAGGTCGGGACAATAAACCCTAGTCACTACAGTAAAACGCGACTGTCAAACCCTAGTCGATGAGCAGAAATTCGCTGGCAGAAGTATGAAATGGTTGTGCCCTAGCCAGAAAATCGTGAAAAATTACTGTAAAAATCCGCAGAACCCAGAACAGGTAAAAAATAGCGCTAAAAAACCCTAGTCGTCTGCAGAGGCTGCGAAAAATTGTGATTTCAGGAGACGCGACTGTAGGAAAATCGCGATTTCAAGAGACGCGACTGCAAGGAAAAAGCAGATTTTTCAAGTCACAAAAATCACAGAAGGGCCCAGAAAGAGACACGAAAATTTCGCATTGCTGGAAGGAAAAATATGACCCCAAAAAATATTTTGCGCCCCAAACAAAACTTGCAGACCTATCTCCTTGCAAAATCCTAGCACAAAACCTGCAAAAACTGATCACGAACCCTACAAGAATGCCCTAGCACGCCCAGAAAGAGAAAAAGAACTTGTTTTTTTTTTTAAATAAAAAAATAAAAAACAGGTTAAAAAAAATCTCTTCAATAAAATCTTCGAAAAAATTTTAATAACAAAAACTTTCGAAAATTTTAATTTCCATGCTCTGATACCATGAAAAATAAATGAATGAATGATTCAATAATTGGATAATTAAATTGAACGATATACGCACGTATATAAAGAGTTTACAAGACGATGTTCTATAAAAAGAACTAATCGTTAAAGTGAACTACTAAAAAGCTAAATGCTAAATTAAGCTTAAAAGCTAATTACATAAAAAAGGTAAATGACCATTAAACAAGGAACTAAAAATAGGTGACTAAAATAGAATTAAATATTCTAATAAAGTGGACAAAGAAGACATATATCAAGTGTGCTTTTCAAACCTCAACAAAATGACAAAATAAAAAATGAAACCCCCATTATTTTAAAAAAAGAACGCCCCTGAAAAGATACAGTGGTTTGGCATTTTATTTTAGTGCATTACAGATTGGAATTGATGAACAATTCCTCAAAAGAGGCATATTCAAAATACGAAATTTTAGAATATAATCATGAAAAAATAACACCACCACTGCATAGAGCTCAAAAAATAATATAGGTTCAAAAAAAAGGGACCCAAAAAGGAGTCTGCATGAACACAAATGAGCCTTCTGAAGTTCCAAAAAAGGAACTGTGCAGGGTGTCCTCTGGGAAACTACAATTTGGAAAAAAAAAATTGTGCATCATTCTACAAACCAACCGCATCATTGGATAAAGCACGAAAAAAATGCACCGAGAACGAGCCTACTAAAGTTGAACAAAAACATCCAACTACCCAATTGTGAAGGGGGCAAACTTGGGGAAGAAAATGATGACATCATAATGATGTCAGCAAAAAAAATTTCCAAACTTCCACCAAAATATTTCTCAAAGACGAGAATATTCCAAAACCACTTTCCGGTTGCCAAAAACCACCCGAAGGTCCAAAACCACCCTTCACTCACTAGAAAACCACCCATCTTGGGCACTAGTGGTTTTGACTTGTAGCAGTGACGTCAACAATTCTGCATTGATGACTACTGACATCTACGCAGTGTTGTACTTCACAAAAAAACAAAAAATATAATAAAAAATTTGTTGCACAAAACCCAAAATAACATGACCACAAAAATCAAGGCACTTAAAACAATGCAGCTTGCTAATGCTAGACGGTACAGCGATGATACGGTCGTACAAAACTGTATAAACTGCATGGATTTTTGTGCATCCTTCCATGGAAGGACCTCCAAAAAACTCAAAAATAATGGTCTTAGAATACCCATGTTATATGTCAGAAATCATCTCTCAGCCCATATGATCACAACCGTGATGTCTGTTTTGCTCTAGCACACACGACCCTTGCAAATTCAAATGAGAAAGGGAGAGAAGTTGCAAGTCTACTTGCAAACTCAAAACTCTCACATAAAGCAATCTACAAAATGAGAAATATCATAAGCATGTAATGTAAAATCTACAAATGAGCCTTATTTATAAAAGCAAGCACAAAGAGGTGAGAGGGTAAGAGTCAAACTCTGACTACCCCTCCAAGTATGGAACAAATGTAGGACTCTATGGACAAGTGTTGGAACACTTCGTGAGTCTACATGAGGTGAGACAAAAGTCTAGATAACCTCTCACTGAGCTTAAGTTTAGTGTGAATAGGACTCCACTAAGTAGCGCTAAAAACTAACTAGTTTGATAATAGTTGTTTTCGCGCTAACAGATCATTCATGTAGAAAGTTTAACCATAACCCTCAGATATCACTTTGATTATGGGAGGTAGGCGATAGATAGAAATATGAATCTATAACCCTTTCTGGCTACAACCTTCACATGATTTGGGGAGAAAATCTATGAGTATTGAAAAACTATAAAGTTTCAACTTTATCAAGAGGATATAAGACAAACTATGTTGGAAGTCATATTTGCATCCTTGTAGATTGGTCAAAATAGTCTTTCAAAGGAAGACCGAATGTCTCTAGTGACTGGAAACATCAACTGCACAATGATTAAACTCAAACTCCTTTCCACGCTCCCAGACTTGACGATGCTCTAGACTCATCAATCAAAACTTAACCAAAAACTTTCACATCACACTTTCCTACACGATCTTAATTAACAATAGATTCAAAGCCCAAATAACGTTAAGGAAAATTATTTAAACAAAGAAAAACATACCCTAAAATCACCAGCATTGCCACGACATGAAATGCTTGCATGCGATCTGCAACAGAAAGACCGGCACCTTGCTCCAATAGAGTCTGATTAAAAAGATTAAAAAGGGACTTCAGCTTCCCAGTGCCATGAAATTGATAGCATGCTGTCAATGCAAGTAGTTTTTTCACATAGAAATTTATAGTGGAAGGCATTAAGAATGAGATCAAACCTATTTTTGTCTCTAAGTTAATACAGTATTGAATTCTATCATGGCAAATATGGAGTTGTAAGGAAAAAGGCATTTCACCGAATCAAGAAACAATGGCTGATTTCCCTCCAAATATATATTATTCGTACTCTTGTACAGTTCAAAATCCCATATTTCACCTCGCATACGACGCCCACTGGTGAGCCAATCAACCAAAACCAAATTTGAATCTGAAGCCACATAAAATACTTGTTTTTGGGAGTATCTAGCACTGGAAAAGCATGTGACAGGGTCGGGAAGAACAGCTAAAAGTGCACTTCGCCCTACTTGAGCCTTGCAGCACGGCAGAGCAGATCAGTAGGAGATTAGGAAAAAAAAAGTCTACTTAAGTTTTAAATAAAACTAGGGTTTTGCAGGAATGGTCAAGCACATACTTCAAGCAACTGCCCAGAGTCCTTTGATCCAACCGATTTGTAGACCTGCATATATGATCACTATTTTCTCAATTCAACACAGAAAAATTACATTAAGCAGAACTCACAATTTCACAGAGCTTCAACTACACTCACTAATCAGCTATCTCGTACAGTGTAAGTAACAGAATCTAATTTGGGTAAGCTTAAAGTCTATGTTACCAAAAAAACGGGAAACAGAAAACAAAAAATAAAATGAAACACGTTCAGAGTGACAAACAAGGTTCAACGATTTTTAAGGATAAGAAACGGTTTAGAAATTATATATGCAAGAATAATTACATTTTATCTACTTCCATACAAAAGGAAAAGGAATAACATATCATAAGATTTTATAAAGGTATAAAGATAAATCATACGCAGATTCATCACAACGAGAGTTTGAAATGACTATTTCTAAATTATCATAATAATTTCAATTTCACTAGACAGCATCCTTTAGTCAGAAATTAGAATATAAAATATATAGCCAAAAGGTATTTAAAACATCCTAACAGGAATCTGACAGAATAAAATTTATCTCAATGAAGAGCTGACGGTGATAGATAAAAAAACACAATTAGATGTTGAAATTGTTACAAGTAAATGGAGAAAGAAGTTTTTGGATTTTAAAATGTTTAACAGCTGATATGGTGGACCATTTAGCACAGCCAGAAAGGAATTGAGATACATTGGGTTCTCACAGAATAGGTTTTTGAACATCATAGCACTTAGGGGTAGTAGTTTTTCACAGTCCATAATTGCATATGTAAAGATTTCTGGATAAAATTGTGTACATATTTTTACATCAACATCTTGGATTACAGTCTTGATCCATTATCAGGAAATTTCAGGCAAAAACTTGTGAAGATTGTAGATTCTACGTCTTTGAATAAAGTTCAAAATACCGGGTACTGGAAGGAAAAAAGCCAACAAAAATTTAAAATGGTGAATAAAAAGAACCAAAAAAATAGTGCAATAGATCACCATTTTTATTCTAATTTATTATTGCTGTTACTTTTTTTTTTTTTCCTTTTATTCACCATTTTAATATTCATTGGCAAATTTACTCCCAATACTTATCCCACAGCAACCCACTTGTCCCAGTATTTTGAGATTTATTTAAGGATGCGGAATCTGCAATCTTCAGAATTTTTGCCTATTTCATTTAGATGATGGATTACATAATGTAATCTTAAACATTGATCTAAAAATATAGACAAAAGTTTTAACCATAAATCTTTAAGTTTAAATACAAGGTAACATTTGGCCATTTTGTTGCTACTTGCTAGTAACCCTCTTCTAAAATATTGTTGATTGGGTGACAATGAACTCCACGGACAACTCAAGATTGAAAATCGCAAACTTAATATTAAGAATACATTGAACGATACCTTTGTGGAAGCCTGAGTTGTTAGAACAGCGGTACAGCCCTCCCCAATAGTCATTGTGCATGTTACCGAATCTCCCTGACCAACCAAAAATCTCAGTCACTTGACTTGTCAGTTTTTATCAAAAATGTTCAAATCTCAAAAAAAATTCAAAAGGGATGCAGCATAAATTATCAAAACCTACTTAACCTAGTTAGCAAATTAATAATCTAAGCTACCAAGTACCAACCAAGTGCTTTCAAGTTTAAATCTAAACACTTCAAGTTATCAACTAATGTCTTAAACTTTAACCATAAACTATTAACATAAAGTAGCCCTCCTCAAGATGCTTAGTAACAGAGCTATGTCTATCTGAAAGCAAATAAAGAATTTGGCTTCATCGTGATTCCTGCCCATCGAACAGAATAGGCCATTTGCAAATTAACCTATGCCCGAGTTGTTTGAAATTTGAAGCATAAGAAGTTAAAGATTTAACCTAACTTTTAACTTTTAAAATTGTACAAACACATCGTCAGGATGATCATTAATAGAACTAAGTCCATTGGCTGCAAATAAAGAAGTTGACTTCGTCTAGAATTGTATGGAAATAATCTCGCCAGTTGTTTTAATTAATGAACCAATATAAACATATAACAATTGCAAACAATATCCAATACTTCTATTTCTCACAATTATTGGCAAAATTTATCTTATTTCTGGCTGACATTTTTCTTAAATCAAAATTGGCAATCATTTAATTTTGAAGGTGATTTTAGCAGGAGACTCAGCCCAATAGCCATCCTCTTCTTCCCCCACTCACCTCCAAAAGACATAAAACACCAGATTGTTCTTGACATAGAATGCATATCAGTATGTCGGCGTCCGATGCAAAGCATTGAAAAAATTATCTCCTGAAGGGGTTGGGGTGCAATTGTAATGGGAGAAACTCCTAAGGCATTGACACAAGTTCAAGTCCCCCTCACCACAAAAAGGTGGCCTGTAACTCTAATGGACATGTGCCAAGATGTAGTGTAAGGATGACACAGCATATTTCAGTGTGACCCATGTTATGAAAACTATATACATATCTCGGGTGACATGTGAGGTGGTGGCAACGTCTATCTGGTACTCAGAATATACATTTGACCCTATTTATCAATTATTTGAAATTCAAAATCATGTTATATCTGAATTTCAATTAGTTAATAAATACAATCAAATCTGCATCCAGAATACTGAGTAGACAATACAGTGAGGATGTGTGGTCTAAGAGTTATTAGTATTTCTTCAAGTTTCTGAAGTGAGGGACTCAGAGATATAGTGATGAGGCATTGAGGAGGGTAAAATTATTTTCAAATTTTAAATACAGTAATGCGAAGGTAAGATATTAAAATATCTTAACAAACTAAACCCAGTTGAAATTTTACAATGGCAATCCTCTCCTTTTAGCTTGTTGCCTCTAATGGAACAGAAGCTTTAAAAAACGGGACGTCTCCTCAAAGTTCCCAAATCTTAGGTAGGTCACTGGGACGCGAGACCAGGGACACCTCCACTTGGAACACTGAAACTAATGAGGTGCATTCGAGTATGACTTATATTTACAAACTCGTACCCGCCACTCAGGCAGAAACGTCACAAGCTGGTGGTGTAAGGATCATGGTATACATGCCATTATGACTTATGTCCACAAATCTTAATATAGCGATCGAAGCATACCTAGCATCAGGCCAAAGGCAGCACGTAACCAAAACTACTGAGCAGGAGACTATGAAAACTAGAATACATTTACAAGAGCATGAGGAAAAATAAATAAATTATTATGTTTTGAAACTAACCGAGACAATGCCTCCACCATACGACACGGTGTATATCCATACAGCATCAATGTCAGAAGACACAGCCTGAAAATTCCATTTAAAAGATAACAAAATACACATGAAAATAAAGCCCTAAGAAACCTCAAACCGTAATTGAATAGCAATCCGGAAAAGTACCTTTGTGGGTCGAATGAATTTTAGTGGGTATCTCGCATATATGCTTGTCACTGCAGATCTGCCTGCAACTTTTTGAATCACAATGCGCCCAGTTGGTGTCGGGCTTTTATCAGAATCAACATCCATTGTCGTCGATGTTGCCATCTGATTCAGGAATCTTTTAAGTGTTTTCTGTGTCCTTGTCTCGAACGTTGTCTAAACAGAAAGTGAGAACCGAGGGGCAATTTAAAATTATATAAACTGCAATGCAAAAAGCACAATAGGTTACCGTCTCGACTGCCCATGGAGAAGCTACTCCACGATATAGAACGTAAAATTTGAAGATCTCGACTTTTAGAGTTCCCTTGCTTTAATTCATAAATGATATGGACTCCTTGATAGATTTAATGGAATTTAAAGTTGAGTCGTTTAAGAGTAAAAATACCTCTCATGAATCCTTGATAGATTTTATGGAATTTAAAGTTGAGCGGTGCAAGAGTAAAAATACCTCTCAAATGATATGGCTTCTTTGATAGATTCTATGAAATTTAAAGTTTTGTGATGTAAGAACAAAAATATCTTTCATATAAATTAAGTAATAATTTATTACTAGCATTTGTATCAAATGAATGTGCAATGGTTATGTCGATAGTAAAATATAGGTTATATAATATATGGGAAAGTATAAATCAAGGAATGTGAAAACGAAATTTAGTAGTGAATCAATGTATGATAATTAACATAAAAAAACTACACTTATTTTACATCTCACTAAAAAATATGTATAGTTATCAACTTAATTAGAAATCACACTTAATTTAGATCTCAAGTGAATCAATAGCACTTATTTATCTTAGCAACGTGAGTACATAAAACAATATTAATATTACACCCTACCACTATTAGTCAACTCCACAACTTCCTCATGTCTTTTTGAAATCATAAATAATAGGAGGGTTCAAACCTTCACAACATTTGTAATTCCCCCTTCAATACATATATTTTATTAAAATTATATCATAATCTCAATCTTAATCACCAATAAATTGTTGATTGTAATGCTATAATTGAAATTTTACTAACCATTGTCTAGTAAGCTACTAAAGATTTAATATAGGGTTATCAACTTAAAAAGAAACCACACTCAAATGAATCGATAGCACTTATTTATCTTAGTAATGTGAGTACATCAAAAAATATTAATATTGCACCCTATCACTATTAGACAACTCCACAACTTCCTCGTGCCTTTTTGAAATCATAAATAATAGGAGGGTTCAAACCTTCACAACATTTTTAACTCTCCCTTCAATACAAATATTTTATTAAAATTATCACATAAGCTTAATGTTTTTTTTTATTGGTGACATAAGCTTAATGTTAATCACTGGTCAATAAATTGTTGATTGTAAAGATTTAATGAATGCGTATAGGATTAGATCATTTTTTTCAAAACAAAACAAATTAGTCAATATAATATTTAATATATAAAATTATTTCAAGTCTAAATTATGAATTTGATTTGATTATTAAACACAATACACAATATAATCTTCTTAATATTTATAAAATAAGATAGAATTAAATATTTTTAACATTCTAAATTATATTAATTTGATTTAATTATTATTAATTGATATTGAAAGAGAGTTAAACTATTTTGTTTGGAGTTTTGTGACATTCAATTTATATAGTGTAAATCTGTGTTTAGTTGTCAGTGCTCGAATTTATTTCCTTTCCATGTTTCCATGTTTATTTCCCAATTCTTTCTTTAAATCTTTCAATATAGCTAATCTAATCAACAAATATGCACAAACACAATATTAATTATGCATAAAACAATCACGGGGCTAGATTAAATTCATGTTAAAGAATTAGACATTGGTCTAAGCTAATTGTGACCGAGGAACATAATTTTGTATATTTTTCTGTGTAGAAATCATCATAAGGAATAATGTTTGGAGGGACTAATATTCTGGAGACATTTTTTCATGATTTGAAAAATAACATTTTGTGTGAGATTGTCGTCTACCATTATGGTGAGTAAAACAATTGAAGGAAATCTTTCTCATTCATTTTTTGGATCTATAAATCTTGTTTGCTACTCGGATTTTATTGACTACTATTCAAAAATCAATGAATGTATTACTTTGCTGGAGATGTCACTTGAGCGAGGGGCAGCGACACCTTTGGATGATGTCATTTACTTAAAGAGCAGCCGCGATTCTCATATAATCTACTCGTGAAACAGACTCCGTGAGAAATTTATCAATGCGTGAGACATACTCAGTGGGCTATGCCCACGTAAAAATAGCCTATCGGCTAAAAATAATAAATGTTACATCAAATATAAAAAGATAAGTTTAAATGTAAATTTTAGTGTATTTTAAAGATTGTAAAATAAAGATAAATATGTTAAGATATTATAATTTTAGGGTTTGATAGATAGGTGTCTAAAATCTTATTAATTGATAGCATTTTACTTGGATTCAAATATCTATCAATAAAACTAATATATGTATTGTCAAAGTGATCTAACACATGGTCTTAAATTATAACGCACAAATCTAAACTAGCAAAAGGTGGATTGATAGAGTTTGCTCACATTGATTTTTGATATCCAAATTTGTGTAAGGATAGGCAATGTTTAGGAACATATTTAGGAAATATACATATCACAATGGTTAATTTATCTTTAGTCAAAACCCTAGTTAGGTCAATTTAATAACAAGAAAACATAATCGAGGACAACAAGCATGGGATCCTAATGTAAAATCCTATTATTACACTCTTGTAAATGTTATATAACAATGCTCTACAATAGCCTTGGCATGTTTCACCTCCAACATGTTTTCAAATGTATAGGTGAATAATTTTAAATACAACAAAATAGCAATTAAATTAACATAAACGAGCACTAGGTCAATACACAACAACTAGTTGGATGGGAGTTGAGAGGATCCATTTTTTTAATTTAAAATTTAAAAGTCTCAAACTTGACCACAAAAGTGGCATGGATCAAGTATATGCTTGTGGATCTAATTCAACCTAATGAATGGGGAATATAGGGATTAGCAATAACAAGATCGAGATATCATGATGTCATGTGCCAATTTGATATTAATATATGTCATTTATAAACAATATATCATTCAAGGTCCACTTTAATCAAAATGTGTCCAACACGTGATGGAAAATTCAATGTGTGTAATTTTCACCATTACAAGTATGCAATTTGAAAGTCTATTATGGTGCTTATGAGATAGAAAATCTCTTGATAAAAGTGTTATGGAATTTGGTATATTTCAGGCCCTCTACTTATATTTCAAGATCTTTCATTCAATATTGAACTCACATTAGAGTGACATTTGAGATTAGTGAAGGCTAATGTACATGGATCTTCTCATTGAGAGTGACTATTTTCTTGAAAAAATGCATTATACCCCTCATGCATGCATTCATGATTAGTTAAATATCATTTAATCAAATATTTGCGAGTCACTTCATTCGATAACATTGTTGGGCCCTGTCACAAAGTCAGTTGATACATGAGCTAATAGAATGCAAATCATCGATTTGAATGATATAATAATGTATTAAAAAAAGTTGCATTTATCAACAAACTTAAAAAATATATATTATACATTTTCTAAGTGACGAGATCGGCATGATAAAAATGCATCTATATTTGATGGTCATAAGTGTAAATTATATGGATAATAATTGATTCCCTTCTCATCTTTCATATGTCAAACATTTTTATTTTATTTTTTATTAGAGGGTTGTATATTGCCCACAAGATAATTTTGCTTGACAGTATGAGAGACCAAGTCTATGTCGATACATATTTAGTAGAGAGACAAGGGTTGAGAGGTATTCAATCCATCAAATTCACCTGTTGTTGGAAAGGAAGAGGTGAACAACAATAATAGGAGCTTCAAATCAAAATATAAATCAAATCTAATAGTGTTAATTTAAAGTAAATAAAATCAACTATAACAACAATAAGATAACACCATAGAAAACTGAAAACATAACACTATGATTACGTGGAGAAACCCTTTCAGGGAAAAAATCCACCAAGAAAAGAGGATAAATATGTATTACTCTTTAAAGAGATTACTTTTATAGACAATTCATTGGTTTGCATCTATAGATAAAAGAAATCTATTAGAGGACAATTTAGCAACAAGAGAGAAAATCTCACCAAAATTTTCTCTAAATTTCTTTTTGCAAACCCATTTATAACCAATGGTTTTTCTTCCTTTAGTCAAATGAACAAGTTCCCATACATCACGTGATTCTAATGCCATCATCTTCTCTAACATGGCTTGTTGCCAAGAATAACAATCATCTACCATAATAGCTTCCTTATAGGATCGAGGTTCATCATCAGTACTTAATAAAGCAAAGATTCAACGGAAATCTAGTGGGTTATACCTGTCAATTGGATTTTGTTGCTTTGTGGACCTTCCGAGAATAGGAGTACAAGGCTCTTGTTGTTCTTGACCTTGCTCGAACTCTTCATGTTCTTTAATTTTATCAATAACTATTTCTAAACTCTCATCTTCTTCTTCCTCATCCTTGTCCTCGTGTTGATCTCTTTGTTCTTCTCGAGGTGCACTTTGATGCTTAATTTCAAAATGCGCTATCTTTTCCTTATCTTTTTCTTTTGGTTGTTTAGGATAAAAAATATCACTAAGTTCCCTAAAAATCACGTCTTTAGAAAAGTAACTTTATTGGTTAGTGGATTCCATAACTTATATCCTTTTACATTATCATTATATCCAATGAAAATGCTTTTGTATCCAACTTAGTTTGTTTTTCTTTAGGCACATGAACATAAGCCTCACAACCAAATACCCTTAAATGTGAAATATAAGGTTTCTTACCTATCCACACTTCATAAGTTGTTGCATCAAAAGCCTTACAAGGAGATATATTTAACAAGTAACAAGCAATACTTACAACTTCTTCCCAAAAGCATCTATCAAGTCGTGAATCACTTAACATACTTCTAGCTCTTTCCATTATTGTCTAATTTGACCATTCCACCGCTCCATTTTATTGGGGAGTAGATAGAGTAGATTTTTGTCTTACAATTTTTGCATGCTTACAAAATTCATCAAATTCCTTATAGCAATATTATCCACCATTATTAGTTCTTAGAACCTCGATTTTACAAATTGATTGCTTTTCAACTAACACCTTAAATTCTTTAAACTTATTGAAAACTTTAGATTTATGTCTTATACAATATAACCAAGTCTATCTAGAAACATCATCAATGGAGACAAAATATCTAAATCTTTCAATTGATTCAATGTTCGTTGGTCTAAAAACATCTAAGTGAATAATTTCCAATTTATTCTTGGATTTATTAGTGCTTGAAGGAAATGAATTTCTATTTTGTTTTTCAAACATACAATATTCACAAAATTCAAAACTCTCATCAGAATAGGAAAAATTGTCTAACAATATTTTATTCAAAATGGTTTTTAAATCATTCTCACTGATGTGGGCCAATCTACAGGAACATGGCTAAATTGGCTCCAAAATGGGGTTATAAAATAAATGTTATTGACTTTTTCAAAAAAATTGCAAAAATCAAATCCTCAAAAAATTATGTTAATCACAATCAACAATCTGTGATTTTTGGAAAAATCAATAACACGAGTTTTATAACCACTTTTTGGAGCCAGTTTAGCCGTAGCCAATCTATAGTGCCACAACATACAAGTATTTTCAGATTCAATAACATTAGAAGATTTAACAACTACAGTGGATTTGAGCTTAAAAAGACTCCCTTTCCATGTCCCTCTTGCTACCACCAAGTTTCCTCTTACTAATCTGCAACCATGCTTGTCAAATATTACTGGCAATCCCATATCATTCAACATAGAAACTAAAATTAAATTTCTTTCTAAACTTGGGACATTCAAAACACTTGAAATAGAATTTATTCTTCCATCACTAAAACACAACTAAATCTTACCCCTTCCAACAATAGGATATGAAGAATTATCATTAAGGTAGATTTCTCCTCCATCATACTTCTCATATGTAGAAAACCACTCCTTACGAGGAGTCATGTGGTACAAATGTCTTGAATCAATAAACCAATGTCGTTACATCCCTCTTTTTCATTAGTAATTTTGATGTGTTATGATGCAATGTTTAATATGATGTCATTATGAATTTTATATGAATTGTGGATTCATGATTTATTTTGATTAAATGCTATCAGTTGAGCAAATATATGAACTAATGTTATATTATTGATAAAGCTTGTGTGTATAAGTTTTGGCTAACTACATTTGTTTGACTAAGTGGTTGCAAGAACCCTAACTACCTTTAAGAAGGGAGGGAGAGCATCATCAAGGAGAGGGCGTAGACTTGTGGAGATGTTGAAATTGCCATCTGAATCACATTGAACTAGTGAGTCGAGTAACTTTTCTAGGGTCAACTTATCATTAGTATTGTTAGGCTGATATCAAGGTCTTTGGAACAATAAGACCATGTCAGGTCAGACGGACCTAAGGATCCATTTCTTTATGTCTTCATGCCTTTTTGTATGTTATCATTATCGCGAGTTGGACTAATTTGGTGGTCATCTAATTTAAGTAATCGATATTAGTAAAAGTATAAGATATATCAAGAAGGATGTCATATATATATGTATATATACATATGTGTAAATGGTGATATACGCACAAGTATACGCGTGTGTGTGTGTGTGTGTGTGTGTGTCTATATATATATATATATATATATATATATATATATATATATATATATATATATATATATATATATATATATATATATATATATATATATATATATATATATAGTAATCCATATTAATACATATCTTAAAACTTAAATAAGTCCTATATAATTTATCATAAATAAAAAATTTAAACTTTGAATTATATAGGTAGCTAGCATAGTCGTGTTACCCCACTAACAACTAAGTGTGATCTCATTGTTCACATCGATATTAATGTAAAGCCATCAAATTCTCTTAAACAAGCCCACGAACCCATATTATAGGGAATGAGAATGAAATGAGATATCATGTGAATTCGAATTTGGAAATAATTAATTCATGATTCATAAGAAATGAATGAGATTTTGGAGTCCATATTTTATATATGGGCAAAAATGGATTTAAAAAATTCATTATGAGGAGAAGAGAAGAAAAGGAGAAAAATGACAAATAGGAACCATTTAGCTAGAAATAATTAAGGGAAAGAATAGAGGGTATGGGTTGATGTAAGTAGAGCCAACTTGTCCTATTATCAACTTTTAGGTTTTTAGGCATGTATCGTTCCTATTCTCTATAAATTTCTTCTTTGACTAGTTTGATAAGGAAACAATCATGTTTTAGATATTAAGTAGAGTGCATTATATTAGACACTATGGATGTGGCGGTAGAGGGAAATCATACCAAAATGTATCATTCTTTCAAGTGAAATGAATTGTCTAGTTTAGACATTGGAAAACAATAATATTAACCCTGCTTAATAATTAAGTAGTAATTTTGGTAAGATTTATAGCAAGAGCAAAGTACAAAAATGGTAGGATATTATTGAGTAAGCTTCCTTGAGAGTTTGATACAGAGAGCTCGATATATTCTTACCAACACCAAATGGAACTCTCAATTTTATTGGACTGATTTTGTAGATGCAAATTTTGAAAATTATTGTTAACCAAATGTAGGTGAAAACAACAGAGATAGGAAAACTCTTGAGTTGCAAAAGATTAAGAAACCTGCAACATCTGATACCTTTTGAAGAACATAAAATAATTAAAGAACAATTTTGAGCTTCTTATAAAATTATTTTGTATTATGTATTTTCTAGTATATATAGCACTAGGTATTTCAAACCCTTATTATTGCAACAAAGCTAGCCATTCTTGTTAGACTTGCAATTAGGACTATTATGTTGCAATTATAATTTTTTCTTACTAAAAGAACTTAATTTTACCAGCTAGTATATTCAGTAAAACTAGAATGTAATGGGTTACGGAAACATAACGATGTTAAGATTGTTTGTAGAGGTGTAGTAGAGACATATTTGTATATTTATGTATGTGTAGAGGATGTACTACGTGCATATATGCAATATGACTGGTTGCACCTTCTTTAAAGAACATCAAATTCAGAATTTGATAATTATATTAAATAATGAGATGAATTCTCAAGTAATCTTAAGCCTTCAAGGGTATAATATTGTTCCAAGAAATTAGGAAGTGAACCTACTCAATGGAAGAGTCGAGACTAAGGTATCTTAAAGTCTAACTCACCAATTTAAAGAATAAACCTAACTATGATCTATGAAATAACAGCATGTTGAAATTGTCGAGTGTACCTTAGAAAATTTTGACTAATAGAAACAAGTTGAGTAAGGTGGTGAACATTGACTACAAGTTCTACATGCTTGTAATCAATCAAAACCTTTGTCCAAGGTGGTGCAAGGCTTTGCATGTGGTAGTTAGTTCACTCGAATCAAATACACTTCATAGTTAGAGGTCATGCTAGTTAGGAGGAACCTATAGTGTGTGATCGACTAGAGTAGTGTAGGATTCAAAACACCAAAGCTCATATAACAATCAAACCTATCCCAATGTCTACACCCATGTGAAGGGTAGGGCCACTTACATAAGGAAGGTGTGCAAGGGACAACTAGGTCTGTGATTGGAGGAGAACCACCTTGATGATGTTCTCCCTCAAAACGATCGAGCTAAGAGTTGTATGAAAATATCAGACTGAAAAGCAATTCACTGTAGACTCTTAATCTCATTCTCTTATTTCAATTGATGCAATTGTTAATTAGTTTAGAAACATGATTATGTATTGGTTTTCCAATTTCATGTTTCACTTAATTAGGATAATAGTGTTCTTGAATATTTTTACATTGTATAGTTAGTTGCTACATTTCAAAAAATGTGTACATGTTCTTAGTTAAACTTTCTATTTTTTGAAAGTTGCTTAAAAGTGCATGCATTATTATTATTTCAAATGGTTAGTTTTTTACAAATGTTCTTTAGTCATAACATGAAGAGAAGAAATCAAACAATCATCACATGAGTTTAAGGATTTCTTTGTAGATGAATCAAATTGTTTCTTTGATTCTTGCATTCCTTCTTGACATGCCTGAGCTCTTACTACAATTTCAATACTTCACTCTATCTGCCCTTGAACTTATCTTCAGGCCCATTCTTATCTCCTTCAGACCCTCTTTCTTTAGGCCTTCCCCTAACATTAAGATCATCACCTAACCATACCCTTCCTCCTTATTTCCCATGCCAACAAAGCTCCAACAAGTACACCTATCTTTGGATCTTCAAGGTTAGCAGTGATAGCAAGAATGAAAATTTTTCATGAATCGGGAAAAAGAAAAAAGAAGCATAATACATTTATCCTATTCTTCGACTAAAATATCAATTGAAGCTAGTTGACTCAAAATTAAATAAAATGAATTTAAATTCTTGGCTATTGTATCACCTTCCTTCATCTTACGAGAGAACAATTTTTCATTTTAAGTAAAAGTTTATTTACCAAACTTTGGGCTTTGAAGGTCATTGATTCGATTCCATAAAGAATTAGTTGACTTCTCTTTTAACACATTTAAAATAATTGAATTAGATAGACACAATATGATAATACCTTGTGCCTTTTTATCCAAATAGGCACAAGGTATTATCATAAAGTTTTTGGAAGATCCTTCAAATTTCAGAGTTAGTCAAATTTCAAGGCATTTTAGTATCAGGAGTGAAAAATTTGTAACCACGATTTGAAATTAGGCTTGTGGAAGCCCGCCTAAGGTTTTGGATTTTCACTGACTTCTTTTTTTGTAGGTTTCTAACAGTTTCTTGCAAATTTGGAGGAGTTAGGTTAGGATTTAGTGATTTCTTCTCTAGCTTTTTCAAAGTTAGTTAAAAAGAACTTATATTTCCTTTTGGGTAAAAAGAACTTTACTTTTCAATTTGGTGTTCTAAAAAGTACCTCACTTTTTTTTGGGCTCTAAAAATAATCACATTTACAAGGTAAAAAGAACAACAAATCAAACATTTGCTTTCTTGCAAAGTTGGGATTCACACCTCAAATTTTAGGCTCTAAAAAGAACAACAATTTTTCATTTTCTTGCAAAAGTAAACAACACAATCAACCTTATTTTTTGCAAGTTAAAAATAAAAATCAACTTGTCCATTCTTACAAAGTGAGTTACTTTTTGCAATAATTTTCATTTTGTTGACCAGGATTTCCAATTCCTATTTTAGAAAATCATTTGCTATGTGGGGCTAAAATAAACACCATGCTTCTTGGAGC
The DNA here is from genome assembly GCF_030272615.1 of Cryptomeria japonica. Taxonomy (NCBI): domain Eukaryota; kingdom Viridiplantae; phylum Streptophyta; class Pinopsida; order Cupressales; family Cupressaceae; genus Cryptomeria; species Cryptomeria japonica. The sequence goes on from NC_081412.1 coordinate 132,227,851, forward strand.
AACATCTCCAAATAGAGGATAGATCACATTGCTATGGAAGGTTAAAAAGAACACTTATACTCTGTGTCTCGAAAGTGGTAGGCATATACTCTCCCCTTAATTGGGTGACCAAAAAGCCAAACCCACTCTTTAATACTTTTTTTTCTTTCAAGCAATTAAATCCTTTAGAGGGCTTGCCTTCCCGAAGCCTTGAGGGGGCTATTGAGAAGGGTACGAACCAAGTGGGCAACGAATTTATTGTCAAGTTTACCAACCCAATATAATCAAATGTGGAGGTTGATGAAAATCCCCCCCAACAGAAGTGTGTATTTGATAGCCTTCCCCTAGTATCCTTGTGATGCAAAAAGCCTTTGTTCTAAAGGTTGGGAAGCCTCTTAATTGAGTTTATCATTTGTCGGGTCGAACAGAATCCTTACTATGAACCATAGAAGTAGAAGCTTTGAGCCGAGTCAGTTGCCATACATTGGCAATATCATAATGCAAGGGTGGGGAAGAATCTGCCCCCAAGATTAATCACCATATATCTCCCAAGATAACTAATCAATTGAGGAGCAATTCTCTTTGGGTTAATTTTTGGAAAAACCCAAAAAAATGGGCACCCTCTAGGGGGTGACAAGTTTGTTTGAGCTGACGAAATATCGAGACTAGTGGGCTATGATATTGTCAATGACCCTTGAATAAAGAGTCTACTTGGTGTGTCTTATTTGTATCCAAACCAATGAAAACGTCAAGGATTTGAACACATCCTCAAAAGAACATACACTAAATTTTTAGCATTAGGATGACCATTGTCTTCATGTGTTCTATGTATTCTTGTCACAAATGATCAAACATCTTGCAAAGTATCAATCAAAAAATAATAAAAAATCAGTTCAAACAAGGAGAAATCATAAGTGGAGAAGTTTTCAAATCCTACAAAGCATCTTTTGAGGTGGTTATCAACTTTTCAAATTAACTTTAGGCGAGACTTTCATCCAACAAGATTAGGGGAGTATCAAACGAAGTGATCAAAAGTTTATCATCCAACTATCTCAACTATAACAATACCTAGCTAGGTATTCAAGTTAGTCAAATCAAGTTTCCATATCGGTAGACTTTATCCATGTCATTTGATGTACTTCATCATGGGGGCCTATCAAACAAACCCTCTATTCGACTTAGTGAGCTTGGGTATCCGAAACAAAGTATCCATCAAGTCAACAACATCAACCTATCTAAACTGAAACTTTGATCACTCATGTGACCATCCCTTGTCACTTAAAAAATAAAAAGATTATTCAAAGGCAATGATTCCTAGCCTAAATCAAGATCAAGATATCATGGCTCTCCAATCTAATCCCATTTTTTATTAGGATCCTACCTATCAAGAATCTTATGATGATCCCCTAAGATTTTGGTATTCCATCCACGATGATCCCCTTTTATCTCAAGAGAAGAGTCCCATTCAACATCCACCTCCTAAGAAAGAGCATGATATCCCTTCCATCTCCTTCACTAATCATTTCAAAATCAAGAGAAAAGCACAAACTCAAATGATCCTACTCCAAGTCAAGATCAAGATCAAGGAATCCTTTCATCCTCCAAATCCATTTCAAGTCCTTTCATTCCAAAGTCAAACTCTTCATCCTCCAGATCTATTTTAGGTCCTTTCATTGCAAATTCAAACTCTTCATCCTCCAAATCTATTTTAGGTCCTTTCATTCCAAAGTCAAACTCTTCATCCCTTCCATCCATCTTGGGTCATTACTTCCCTCCATCCACCATTCCATCACCTCAAATGATCCATAAGAAAGATAAAAAAAGGCACACGTCTTTGAACTTCTTTCAAACATCTATCTAAACATCTTTTCAAAATTATTCTTCCATCATTTCCTTTGTCCATTGTGGGTTCTTATGTCCCAAAATTCAATTTTCCTCCATCTCTTCATCACTTCTTGAGTTCTGTACCAACACTCATCTTGAATACATTTCCATCTATCCTCGCACAAACCTTCAAACATTATATCTATTATCCAACACCTCTTTTATGTCCTTTCATCCCTTTCATTCAATCCTTTGCATAAATTCATCATCTGTGAAATAGGCATTTGTGTCATTTTGTCACATGCTTGCCCATTATTGAATCTCATGCTCAGTCTATTTCCTAGATATCTATTCATGATACACTTCAGAATCTGAGGTTGTTCCTTTTTAACATTATCTTTTGGTTGGGATACACAATCAATCCAGAAAAGAACCACTTATCATATCTTGGTACCAACATCTTTTGATTACTATATCTCATACACTTAATCAATTGCTCTAAATCATTGTGATCTCTTAGTCGAAGACATGGCTAGTGGAAAATCTAGAATCTTGCTTCAGCACCACTGTAATTATCAGACCCACGTAAATTTTATTACTTACAAGCCAATGCAACCAAAATAAGAAAAGAAAAAGACAATATAAAACAATCAAAAGCATGATCAAGAAAAGAAATATGAAGAAAAAAAAAGAAAAAGAAAATATCAAAAGCTTGGCTATGGGAATATGCGAGTAACTCCATCAGGGCTATGGATACCTGGCTGGCAATGGAGCAATATTTGTGATATTACAGTGATAACCTCGTTGGATCTATGGATGCTTGTTGGCAGCGAGGCTCTACCCAGGATGATTTTGAAGTTAGGGTAACTCATGTAGCTAGCCATGTTGAATTCTAAAGATTACAATGATCATATGAGCCAGAATGAACCCAATTGCACACACATGGGTGATCAAAGACTAAGTACCTTGATCCAATTTGGGATTCTTCTTCCCTTTTGAGTCTGCTTCCTAGTTTCTAGATATGTTCAGTTGAATTTTTCAAAGGTTTTAAGTGTGGGTCGCGTCTCTATTTTTGAAAAGTTCAGGAACACTTATTCAAGTGGTGCTAAATATTGTGGCAATCTTACATATCACCTCTTTACAAATGGAGACCTCTATACTTGGGGTCAGAGTTTCATCCACTCTATTCTTCATACCACATCTCCCATTATCCTTCCTCTAAAATCCATTACCCTATCTAAATTCATCCAGTGCTATCTACGATCTTGCTTCATGCTAATCTATACCATCTTTCCTAACTATTCATTTCTTCAATCGTCTATCACTATCTACGATCTTGTTTCTCCTATCCATATCCTATCTCCATCCATATCCCCTTTTCCTCCTTGATCTTGATCAAAAGTAAGGACAAAAACATGATTTTAAGAAGCTCTTGATGTGTCTCCTCATAAGCTACTTTCGTCTTTCTCCTATCTTTCCACCTCAATGATTCAATCCTCTATTCATCCATTCCTTGTCTTGCTATACATTGGGGCAACCAAATACATATTTCTTCTAATCCAAATAGCTCAACCAAAAAAAAATGTCAAAAAATTAAAAAAATCCAAAAAATCAAAAGAACAAAATTGAAAATAAAAACATGAATGCATGGCCCATCCATCAAATCAACAACAGGAAAACTCTTGAAGTCCGCAATCAAACTGATCATGTGTCTTGTTAATCAATTCATCACTTGAAATCTATCAACATCAACATGTCTTATACAAGGATAGGTACACTCGAAACTAGACAAATCGATCTTATACAAGGTACTCACTCTTTGAAACCAAACATTCTTATCAATCATTGAATAAATAAAAATAATGACATAGATCAGTATGACTGTTGGATTTTTTTTGGGTAGTCTTATCTTTATCAATTGATGGTAGGACATTTTTCATCTCTTAGAAATCAAGAAAGACAAATTTTTTTTTTTTAAAAATGTGCAATAAAAACAAGTGGTGAAAACCTGGTAAACAGGCGCTATCTAAAAGTGGGTTCTTCCATTTATGAGATTGCTTTGTGCATCTATCCATCATATCACATCTATTGCTTCCATCTATCCAAGTCTATCCATTTAATCTTTCAAATCCACTATTCTGAACCATTAGCAGGAAATATGTAGCTTACTAACAATTATCAATCTATGGCATACTTAGCGTAGTTACCGTCTTGGATTTTATCAATCATATCTGCATTATATCCCGCCATGGTTTGGATCATCCTTTTGTACATCTATAATACAGTTTGTTTCCGCTGGGGGCAAAATCCTAATTCCTTTTTCTAAGGTGATCTTTTAAATCTTTAAAAATCCAAAACATTCATAAAACTTAGAAAAAAACAAAACGCCTAGGGTTTTGAAACAGATAACGAACAACAAAGCAACAAAGATCAAGGCATTTTGTGGCAACTGAATCATGAAACTCGTGATACAAGGAATAAACCAACAAATAATAAAATATTATCGATGATCATTCATAAAGATGATCAGATCAGTTAATGACCACGAGAACATGTGAATGACATACAAGATTCAGTGTTTATATATTGATTTTATTGCTAATCATGTACTCTATGTGACTCAAGGATGTCCATGACTAGAGAAGTTATGATGGGGCATGATTATTTTCTTTGTTTGTTGTCTGCAGTTTATCTCTTCTTGAGGTATGTACTTGTTTAAGGATATGATCGGCAAAAGATCAAGGAGGAAGTTTCGAGTCATGCATGAAAGGGGATAATCCTTGTTTGTTCTGCAACAAATACTCAGGTCAACTTGATTCATCATATCAAGTTGCTTGTATTAACTTTTTATATCAAAATCCATGTAAGAAATACTCTAGTCAACTTGAATCATTATGTCGAGTTGCTTGTATTTTCTTACAACATTTTAAAGCTCAATGATGAAATCAAGCACTGTTATAAGACAACATATGAAGAATGGAAGTATCATTTTACATTAGCTCATATTCATCTACATTATAAGCATTAATTGTCAAAGATCAACGGTCATAAATAAGGATTGAGTATACTTGGACAAAACAAAAACAATTTGCATTTGATCATTGTAGGTTCATTCATCTTTGGAATCATTTAAATTGTTATCATTCATTTCATTTAGTTGCATTCAATCGTTGTATTAGCTTGCATTCCATCATGATTATTTGCATTAGGTTCATTATCATTGTATTTCTTTTTATCTATTAAGGTCATTTAGTTGCATCTTTGCACTTAGATTCATTGTAATCATAAGCATTACATATAGTTGCATTAGCTTGCATTCCATCATGATTATTTGCATTAGGTTCATTATCATTGTATTTCTTTTTATCTATTAAGGTCATTTAGTTGCATCTTTGCACTTAGATTCATTATAATCATAAGCATTACATATAAAGATCCATAAATTGTATTCATAATCATCATTTGCATTTAAATCATCAAACTTGTAATCAAATACATTTCATGTAGATCATTGCATTTGCATCATTTAAGTAAAGCATTATAGAATTAATTTCATTTGCATCCATGATCAACAAAAAAATAATAATAATAATAATAAATGCATTTTTCATAATCATCGCATCATATAGATTAGTATCATCAATGCATATAGATCATCATCATATAGAGTAGCATGCATAATAAATCATGAATCATCAGCATCATATAGGGTCCATGTCTGCATATCATCATAAAACAATAAACAGTCCAAGTATACAATGATATCAAAGAAATAATTAATAAAATACAATGTCTCATGATACAAATCAATGTCTCATATCAATATGTCAACTAGGACGAAGAGCACCACTCTTTTCAGATGTTGTAGGCCTCGTTGATCCTCCTGCTCCCCCTTGGATGAATCAATACATCTAGATCGTCCTGCATCATGATATCAATAAAATGTCAGTTCTTGATCCAATCAATCACTTTGATCAATCAATCAACTATCCTATCCGCTCACTTGAGATTTCTTTCAATCTCTTTGACCACATATTAGTGACACTCATTCATCATGAGGTTACACATCTATTCTATCCAATCTTGAGTTTATATCATTGACGTTCATCAATCATGAAGTCAATCAAACTCTATCCTATCAGATCATCAAAGCTTCGAGTTTATATCATTGACCCTCATCAATCATGAGGTCAATTAAACTCTATCAATCATCAAATTAAGTAGAATATCAAAGTAATCAAAGAGCATAAATTTTCATCAACCAAAGTTGCAGAAATTTCAATCAATTATCGTGAGATCAATCGCTCAATCCAAAATTTTCAATAATTTCACAATCAATCTCCCGAGGGGGCACACAATCAATATTTTTATCTCCATCGGGCACATCATCGAGACTTGATTTAATCTTTGAAACAATGTTGTCTCAACATCATTTCAAAGAGGGGCAAAATGTATAAACATAAAAATGGCTATGAGCAATTAAATAAATATTTTATATTTATTTAATAATTATTCTTCTATTAAATAGTTAATTTGAAAAGATTAATTTATTTAATTCATTTCATGTCCTTCTATTAATTAATTTAATTGAAACATTTTATTAATTAATTCGTTATATCCTTTTCTTCTAATCAACTAATTAAATATCATATTTAATTATTCCTCTATCTACTATCCTATAATCTCATTCATTAAATAATTTCTTAATTATTTAATCCCTTTTCCAACTCACCTTTCATCTCCACTTCATCTTTCCTTTGCCAAATCATCCATCATGTAGCTAAATTAATTCAACAAAATTAAATTAAACAAGATCATTTATTAGCCACTTATCTCTAACTTCCAAAATAAATGAAATATTGTGTACGTACACATATTTCCTAACCTTCTTCTATATTCTCTCCAACATCCCTATATCTTAGGAGGATTTGAGTCCACTTGTCCTCTCATTCCTACATCTTCTCCAACTATCCTATATTCTCTCAAGTCTTCAACTCAATCAAGGTGAGATGAGTGACACTTTTCTTCTCCTTCCCCCTTTCTCTCAACCTTCAACTTCTTGCTCATAGCCATCCAATTTGCAAGATTCGATCATGACCGTTGATCTCTGCCACCTAAGCTCATGCACTCAAAAATTTATAAGAAGAGGTCTCCTAAGCCATTTTGAAACTAATAGACTAATAGCTAATCATATAATCATTCTAGATGTTTTCATATTGCATCCGTGAGTTTAAGTTTGAAGCAATTAGCAATTTTATAATTCTTATCATAGCTTAACATCATGTTATCTTAAATTATTTGCATATGCATATCATAGTATCAGTTAACTATCAGTCCATTCATCATATACCATCTTGGAAGCTACTAGTGCTTGTTTGAGAGCAAAACCATCTGCAACCAGGAACAGTGGAGTTAGGACACAATGAGGTGTAAATCATGGAAGGTATAATCTTGTTTATTCGATTTACTTCATGTTACTTCATTGGTTGAAGTTAAGTTTCCTGTAGCTTTACTTTTTACATTTTATGATTGGACTAACAAGTTTCAGGATATTTCTTTAGAGTTCAACTTTAACCTCAACAATATGTATACATGTATATATACATGCATATATGTATGTATACATATGCATATATATGTTTATGCATATACATGTTTATATACATATATATGTATATGTGTATGTGTATGTGTATGTGTATGTGTATGTGTATGTGTATGTGTATGTATGTATGCATGTATACACATATGTGTACATACATACATACACATATATGTATGCATATACACATATATTGTAAGGAAGTTAAGTAGTGAAACAATTTCCTACACTAACATTGAGAGGAGGATAATGCAAAAAACATTTACAGATCGTTACATCAGTTACAAAAACTTAACATAAATAATTAAAATATCATGCTTACCACGACACGGTGATTTATGTGGGGAAAACCCTTTCGGGAGAAAAACTCCACACTCCAAAAGCAGCTCAATATATTATTCAACAATCAACAATAGATTATAATATACTTGCAGAGTAAGCTCTTCGTAGGAGTAGCACTAATCAGAGACTCAGAGGTAACTCAATAGCCATAAGACTCTTACACCCAACCTCTATCTCACACACCTCGTATATAGGAGATACAATACAAGAAACTGTCAAACGATATTACAAAACCACGCGCCAAAACCACCCAATAAAGTAGAGTCGACCTTATGTCCCTTCTAGATGCCCTATCCTGAAACTTGTTAGTCCAATCATAAAATATAAAAAGTAAAGCTACATGAAACTTAACTTCAACGGATGAAGTAACATGAAGTAAATGAAATAAACAAGATTATACCTTCCATGATTTACACCTCATTGTGTCCTAACTCCACTATTCCTGGTTGCAGATGATTTTGCTCTCAGACAAGCACTGGATATACATGCATATATGTATGTATACATATGCATATATATATGTATATACATATACATGTATATATGTGTATGTGTATGTATGTATGTACACATATGTGTACATACATACATACATACATATATATGTATGTATATACACATATATTGTAAGGAAGTTAAGTAGCGAAACAACTTCCTACACTAACATTGAGACGAGGATAATGAAAAAAAACGTTTACAGATCGTTACATCAATTATAGAAACTTAACAGAAATAATTAAAATATCATGCTTACCACAACACATCAACACAATGATTTATGTGGGGAAAACCCTTTTGGGAGAAAAACCCCACACTCCAAAAGCAACTCAATATATTATTCAAAATTCAATAATAGATTACAATATACTTGCAGAGTAAGCTCTTCGTAGGATTAGCACTAATCACAAACTCAGAGGTAACTCAATAGCCATAAGACTTTTACACCGAACCTCTATCTCATGCACCTCATATATAGGAGATACAATACAAGAAACTGTCAAATGATATTGCAAAACCATGGGCCAAAACCACCCAATAAAGTAGAGTCAACCTTATATCCCTTCTAGATACCCTATGACATGTTAAAACACACATAAACATGTGTCCCTCCCTTTTACAACTCATTTATGTGTTCGATACATTTTATATTTCCTATTTCAGGAGTACAAACTTCTGAAGGTCATAACTTGAGAACCGTGTGTCCTATTGACGAACCGTTTGAAGCATTGGAAAGCTCATGAAGTGCTCAATTGCCTCATAAGAAGCCATGTTGCTTAAACCCACTTTTCAAGGGGTTTTGGGGCTTCTAAAGTCCTCAAAATTAAATTTAAACCTTTCATTGCACCCCTTCAAAAGGAAATCTTTAATATCTTCAAACCTAGATGTGATCTTGCGATTTAACTTTACCGGAATGCTTATCTAGCCAACCAGAAGCTTCAGGGATAATTTTACACCATTTCATGCCCAAATGAAATCTTACTATAAATAGTAACATGTAAATGCAAGGTTGAGACACCATTTTCCCAACATATATATGTATATACATATACATACACACACATATAGATATACATATATAACTAGTCTTATAAAAAAATTAATTATTGAAATATGTCACAAAAAGGAATATCTAGTAAATATCAAGTGTTTGGTTGAGATGTTAAATTATTCAGGGCTATCAATAGAAATTAAATGTTAGAAAAATTGGAGTCACTATTATTGTAATCATAAATTATCATAATCATAATTTAGTTTAAATGCTATTTATGTGGTACATGAGTATGGTACGACATATCGAAGTCTTAGTGAAAATATATGATCATCTTCATGTAATTATAGAAAGCTAGCAAAATCTTATTTTCTAAATTCTTACCAAGGAGGGTAGTTTTATTTTTCATTCAAGTGGAATTATGTGAGATACAATTTAATATATGTGTTTTATGGACTAGTGTCAAATATGGAAAAACAGAGAAGGGCAGGTCACCACTTTAGATTTGCCTGTCAATAATTGGCTTCAAATTACTTTGGCCAAAGTTTTTGTTAATCTTTTGATACTGGATGATTATTTGTTTTCACTATTTTCATATCATGATGTTAGGACATTCCAAGTTCATATGTGAAATATATGTTAGTTGCATCACGTTGTACTGGATTTCATCCCACCTGTCGGTTATAGATTGCTATGTAGCTCACATAGTATCTTGAGCTCTTTATTGAAGAGCACCGAGGGAGCCTATACTTGTGGTTGGGTAGAAATGCACATGGATCGTTCTCTCATGGTTTATAGATGGAGGAGAGTTCACAACAAACAAAGACTTAAGTATTTTTTGAGAGAGCATCCTCAGGTACCCAAAATCCATGACCATTTGTTGAAGGTGAACCTACAAAATATTCATAGCTTTAGTTTTCATAGAACTACTATTACACTCAACAATGTATCCATATAACTTATACAGTGTGTGAAGTCTAAAACCTCTAGCAATCACCATATCACCTCTAAAATTGTTTCACATCTTGCATCAGAAAAGACTACTTGCACACTCATATCTATCAATTTTCTCACGTATCACAAATTTCATGCTAGTTTAGGGATATGCAACACAACACTATTCCTTTTTATTCTACCATTAGGAAACTTGATTTTTTCATTACCATGACCAACAATACCTAAATAAGAATCATCACCCAACTATACCTCACCTTGAGCATCAAATTCTCCATATTCAGAAACCAATATCTATTGGAGGTCATATGAAAAGACGTGCCCAAGTAAATTAACTATGCATCATTACCTGCATGAGTGGCCAAAGCTACAATGAATGCATCACCAACTTCCTTCTCTAGCTTGAGAATTATAATCAATTTTTTATATTTTTATTCTTCTTTTATTCTTTGCACTCTTTACGAAAGTGTCCAAACTTACCACAATTCTAGCAAATAACTTTGGAATTTCTAAGAGATTTGAATCTCCCCTTAGACTTGGATTTATTACGCTTCTTATTCTTCTTGCCTTTTTTCTTAGGACTTCCATGAACACTTAGGACCTCATTCGCATTGGTGGATACCTTCCTCCTCATATCTTTAGAAACCAAAGAACCCACCACATCTCCAATCTTCAAAATAACAAAATTACTATTGATAGCCATCATGAGAGAATCCCATGAATTAGACAAAGAACAAAGCCAGATCTGGCATTTCTCCTCCCAATCCATCTTAACACCAACATATGCCAATTGAGCCATCAACATATTAAATGCTTAAAGGTGGTGAATGGGGTTCACCAGTCTAAAAATACAAAGTAGGAATTAAAACCATTTACAACACATCATACATTAAAGAGGATAAAATTCAATAGGCCCAACCTCAAACTTATTAGAAAGGGTTGGGAAAACTATTGGACCTTATTCACCTTGTTTGAGTTGAATTTGTTACAATTGCATAAGATAAAGGGATAACTATGATCATTATGCAACAATGAGAGATTAACATGAATAGATAGTTTCATAATATACATGCATACACTAAGTACAGATCTAGAAATGAGAGTCATAGAGGAACATGTGTCTAGAATTTGAGTTCAAAAATGATGGACGATGGGGCTAGGAGACCTCATCCCAAAGGTATCAGATGCAAATATTGGGAACAAATTCAAGATTAAAATGTCACTTAGAAGTTTCTCCTTGAGTTTCATTGAAAAAGTGTTGGATGATGGAGATAAGCACTAGTGTCTAGGGTTTTCTATTTCTTCATAGTCTGGTCCAATTTGTCTCAAATTTTACTTTCAAAATTTGGTTCATTCCCTTCATAACTTGACACGTACACGTGCATGAGAAGAAAAATATTGGTGGGTTGATAGGGGTTAGCCTAGGTCAAATTTCAAGTTTGGATTTAACCCTATGATGAATGAAACCAGAAAAGAGAGTGTGCCCTTCCAAGCCAATGGCTAGATCTATAATTGAAATGCTTAATTGAAATGTTGTACCTTCTTTATGAATCTCTCTTTTCTTGAAGTCTCCATAAAAAGCTTGATGTTGTCATGCATGAATTCGTGGATGTCTTCATAAGGATTTGATCATGGAAATTATCTTGAATGCTTGAAATCCGAATGCTTGAGCTCTCTTTTACTGCTCTAATGATGCTTAAGTACTTGCTGACTTGAATTTGAATTTCTCTTGAGGAATTGTAATCAAGAGATATTTCAAATGAGGGGATAAGACTTTCTTTTGAAAATTACAAAGAAGGTTGACATTGGAAATCTATTGAAAATTACAAAGAACATTGACATTGGAAATCAATTCCTACTCAATATTTTTTGATTGCTAGAGGGTTAGAAATGGGCCTTTTGGTCTCAACAAGGGTGCTAGGTGTCCTATTCTAGTCCATCTAGGTTGAATCAAGGTCTAGGAATCTAAGTAGAGAATGAGGATCTTATATTTGGCACTAGTGTGAGCAAAATTAGGCATAATTAGGGCATAGAAGGCAAAAATGCTTAAGTGACTTGCCCAGGTGAGTATAAAATTGTATGAGGATACAATTTACGACACTATAGACTGTAATCCATCCACCTTCTTCCAATCTCAAGGAATATAATTCCTTCCTCAAGAAAATCTTGTTCACTAAAAATTTGGCTTGATACATCTCACCGAGTTTCTTTCATAGCTTATTTGTAGAGAACTTTTCATTGACGTTGATTAAAATAGAGTCTACCAAGCATGCTATTATTAGCCCTTGGATTTATGGTACATAGCACCATACTAAGTACTTGTGGTAAGATTTTTAGGGGTGAGTGTAGGATCATGGGGGTTCAAAAAGTGGTAATAGAAAAAAAAAGTTTTTACTTTGTCAAAAATACAAAATCGATGTTTGACTTTTTGTAAGGCTTGGACAAAATTTGATTTTGGTTTGTTAATACCAAACCAAAATGGATATCCATTAGTAATAGATATCTATCATCAATACACATTCATTTCCTAAAGTCATTTTCATGATAATATGTTTTCCAAAATAGTTTCCATTTTAGAAAACAAAATAGATATACAAAATGGATATCCATTTTGTTTAGCCTAAAAAGCATGCTTCAGTAAAATGAGCGTAACTTTTTTTTTTTTTTTTAAATCAATTTTTTTAGAAAGGTGATTTGGAGACCTAAAAAATGGATAAGGTAATTTTATTAGATTAAATACAAAAAAATAATCATAATTATTTGAAGTTACTTTATTTTTAAAACTTTAAATACTCACAACTCTTGCATACAAAGTCATTAGTTTTCCTGTTTTTTGCTTCCAAAAGAATTGAAACATTTAAAAAATAGTAAATATTTTATGTATTAACAAGACTAACAATTGTTTATAAATGCCTTGTTGTCTTTGATCCTATACACGCCTTTCCCAAGTTGACCTAGGATAACATGTCTCTCTATACATCTCTCCCCCTCTCTGTATCTAGCTCTATCCCCTTCTTTTATCTCCAATTCATTCCATCTCTCTACATCTCTCATGTCTATCTTCCTTCTCTACCTATCTTACTCCTTTTTCCCATACTATCTAGATCCTTCCCAAGTTACATCTATATCTACATATATCTCCCTCTTTTTATCCCTATTTGTCTCTCCCCCACTCTATCCTTATTACTCCCTATTTATATATCTCTCTATTTTTCTCCCCCACTCTACATATTACTAGTTAGTACTTGTCTCTATCATCTTGGTGCAAGAGCACTTGGGCTACAATGATGCCTCGCAAAGGATTTTATCATGTTGTTTTGTTTTTTTGTTGATTCGAGTTGTAATATGGTCCCATGGACAATTTTATGTCATTTCAAAACATTTGTAATCATTTCATATCAAATGTGAGGCCTTTGATGCCATTTGAGTCATGTAGTCCTGCAAGGTCCTAATTGGGTCAAGGATGGTCAAACCACTCACAACGTGTCCCAAACGAGTGGAAATTATTTAATTGATTTTATATTGTCTATTTTATCACGCATCAGGGGTAGGCATCAAGTTTTGAGTCGTTTGGTCAAGTATGGCAAAAGTTGCTTGACAACTTTTACAACTTTCTTATGTAATTAAGTTCCTTTTGAATTCCAACGACCCAAATCAGTTGGGGGTTATTGGAAGAGGTTGGGAGGATGTTAAATATCCTAATTTGGGTTTGAGGTAGGTTGTTGATGTTGTATGTAAGGTTTGGAGGAAGAAATCAATAAATCTCGAAGCATTTTTTCTACAATTTGACTGCCTTTTCCATGTTACAGAAATTTGTATTTTTTTTGTATGGCCTTAATATGCACTAACTATCATTTATTTTTGTATATGGGTGGTTCACCTTCATTTTGGCGTTGGTTTGACTCAAATATATTGAGTATTGAGGGAGTTATGGTCATTTTAATGACTATCATTTTCAGATTTTTCCAATAACAGTCACGTTGCAGCGTTCATAATTTTCTTGTACGAACTAATTAAGATGTGAAAATAGGTTCATTGGAAATACTTGTGAATTGCCTTTCATTCAAGACCAATTTTGTGATATTTGTGAGTTTGGTGGGCATTTTTCCAAAATCTGTTTTGAAACCCTAGGTGTAAGGGTTTGGACTAAAAAATGTGAATAACTCACTATTCCCTTGGAACCAGAAGGCCAATCTTGGGGAATGGTATATAAGGGAATCCTCCAAATGGGTTTTTTTTTCCATTTTTGCAGGGGTCAAATTTTTATGCGCTTTTGAGGTGTTGATTGTCTAACATCTTCATGTGTTAGGCCGAATTAGCACAATTAAGGCTAGGGTCTTGGAGTATGGTGACCAAAAAAAGTTGTATGAAGCCAAAACTGTGAAATCTATCGATTTTGTCCATGCTCTTTCTATTTTAAGTGGTGTGTTGAGTGGAGGAGTTGTTTTTGATGCGCTTGCTTTGTAAATGAGCCCTACTTAGAGTCCCAAAACTAGGACAAACATACTTTTGGCCCTATTAGTCTGAAGAAACCTCACTTGGGAGTCACATATGTCATCATGATCCATGTTTCAGGTCTGAAAAAGTCTCATTTTATGTCCATGGTCGAGTATTTGCAAGCCAAAGTTTAGTTTTGGTGAAGGAAGTGAGTTAGTATGTGAAAACTACTCAAAGTTAAGGGTTGGAATGAATAGTTTAATGGTTCCCAAATCTTAGAACACGTAAAGGATAGAAATTCCATGTCTTGGAAGGGCTGCCCTTTTGCTTCCCTTTGTGGTCCAATTGGAATGCTTCAATGTGACCCAGTAGGATGGTCATTAAAGTACCCTGTAACCTCAATGTTTTGTCAGATTTGTAAAACCTCCTTTTGATGTTGTATTTATCCTAACTGTCTCTGCATAACATCTCCTTTCTTTCTCACTCTTCCCCCCTCTATCTCTATATCCCTGTAGATATATCTTCATGTCCATCGATACATCATTATCTCTAAATCTCTCATATTCACTCCATTTGTCCTACTCTCTCTACTACTTTCTATCCATGTCTATCTCTACCTCTATCTTCCTATATCTCCATCTCTCTCCCTATTCATCTCTTTTCATCTCCCTCTATCAATATCTCTTTCCCTAGACATACACGATTGATCTATCTCTCCCCCTCTTCCTCTCTCACCCTCTCTATGCATCCCTCACTTTCTCTACCTCTGTCTCTCTATTTACCCCCTCACTATCTATTCCTGACTCTCTCCCTCCATCCTTCTCTATGTCCCCTCTATATTTCTCTATCTCCCCCTCTCTCTTTGTCCTTGTATGTCTCTATATATCTCTTTATCATTCTATCACACCATTTATGTCTATATATCTTTACATTTTCCTCTTCCTTTATATCTCTTTGTCTCTTCCTCTATGTATCTCCCTTATTTCCCCCCTCTCTATCTCCACCTCCCTATCTCTCTATATATCCATCCATGTCTTTACCTCTCTCTATATTTATATTTGTTCATCTCCTTCTTCCTCTATCTTCATTTCTATCTCTATCTTTCTCTCTCCTTTTCTATCTCTTGTCTCCCTCTTTCTATCCATCATTCTCTTTCATCTCTCTCCCTCTATCTTCTTAGACCTTAATATTTATGTCTATATTTGTGTCTCTATCTATTTTCCAGGTATTTATATCTCTCTACAGTTATCCTTCTATCTCTCCCTCTATTTATCTTTATCTCCTTACCTCTCCATCCCTCTTTACCTCTATATCTCTCCATATATTTACTTCTATATTTTTATATTTCCATCTCTTTCTCTCCCATTCTCTCCCTCTCTATCTCTACATCCATCTCTACCTTTGTTTTCCTCTATCCATCTATCTCCCTATTCGTAATGGAGCTTGAATATCTTTCTAATTTATGTTTTATGTTAACTATATTCAGATCTTTGTTCTTAGTGAAAGGTGTGGGGTAGCTTTCCCCTCTAACTTCTATTGCTAGGGAGGGAGGGAGAAATAGGGACTGGGTGTGTGCGCATGGGTGAGAGGGATTTATAGAGCAAGACATATATAATTAAAGGGAGAGAAAGGGAGATAAATAGTTAGATGAGAAGTAGAGAAATATAGAAAGAGGAAATGATAGGGAGACAAGGAGATGAGGAGAAATATCTAAATACTGAGAGATAGAGAGAGAGGGGTAAATATATAGATAAACAAATGGAGAGGGAGGGAGGTAAAGGGAGAGATAATTGGAGAGATATAGAAAGAAAGAATAATAAGGGGGAGGGAGGGAGGGAGAGGGTTAGAAAGAGGGAGATATATCTAGAGATAGATATAAAGTGGAAAAGATAGAGGGGAAGAGAAAGGGAGAGAGATAGGTAGAGAGAGGGAGAGGGAGAGGGAGAGGGAGAGGGAGAGGGAGAGGGAGAGATAAATATATAAAGAGTGAGGGAAGGAGAGGGAGAGAGGGAAAATAAATAAAAAAGATGTGTGATATCATATTGAAAGAGTAGAAATACCATTGATGTATCAAATGTTAAAATAAAACCCTCATGCGGTTACCAAGGATGGGTAGGGTAATTAAAAGGTATTTCACAATTACAATAAAAAAAAAAATATGTAACGTGTTAAAATCACTGAAGAATTGGTCATGTAAGGAACCTCAAATATAAAATTAAGATACACATATCATTGAGTATAAATCCAAGAACGAAAAAAAGATAGTATAGATCTAATAAACCTTTTATTAAAAGACTAGGTTGTATAGGAATTTTTTGGCTCACTAAAATAAAAAAGAGCTCTAAAGTTTCAAACAAAGAGAGAGGAAGGGAGGGTGGTAAGGAGAGAGAGAGGGGGGGGGGTGGGCGCTCGAAGGAGATGTATAGAGAGATGTGAAGAGGTATTGGGGAGAAAGAGAGGTGGGATCGAGATTACCAAGGGGAGGAGGGAGGGAGGGCGAGTTAGTGAGAAAGAGGCATAATGAAGGACAAGGAGAAAGGGAGGAAGAGGTAGAGAGACTCGAGTCTAGATCTTGGGGGAGAGAGAGTGAGATAGAGGAGGGAGTGATGAAGAGGTATAAATATAAGTGTAGAGCTTGAGAGAGAGATATAATGAAGGAGGGGATCGTGGATAGGTAGAGAGATAGATATAGAGAGATGTATAAAGAGGGACAAAGAACAAGGGAGGTAGCAAGGGAGAGGTGGAAAGATAGGTTTAGGTATTAGGGGAGAGATAGTATTGGAGTTGAGGACTCTACAGCTCCCAAAGATCACCTGCATGCAAACCTGTCACAGAAAGAGAGAAACAAAATATCTATGGAGACCAGAATTCAGAGATCCAGAAAAGATGAGTTATATCTATTGTGCAACAAGAATGAAATTCAATAATTACAATTGTTATTGAAAATACAAAGAGAGAATCCTTATAAAAGGATACTCGAAACCCTAAAGAACTATAAAATTCCTAAGTTTAGCTTAAGCATAGAGTATAATAGACTAATAATTAAATAAATAATTATTAGCTAATAAAAGATTACTCTAACACCCCCCCTTAAGATGAACTTAGGGAGCAGCTAAAAAACAAGTAAGGACTAAAAAATCATGAAAAATGCAGGAAAGCAACAATGGGTCCTGGCAACTAGGGCTGATGAGGTACCTAAGTACAATAAAATCTCCGTAAAGCAGAAAAAAAGGAGAAAACCTTGTGGGAACAAAACTCCTCTCCGAGAAGAGACGAAAGCTCAAGTGAAGGACTAAGAAGCCTCCAAACAAGAGTGTACCGGAAAATAGGAACAAAAAAAAGAGAATGAAGAACACCACTAAAGAATGAAATAGTTGCAAACATTGTCGAAGTGTAACTGCCAATCTGAAGAACCTCCTCTAAAATAGAACATGACCAGGTAGAGAAGACTATAATCTGCATGAGTGCCCTCAAATAACACTACTCGAATCAGATGGCAAACAAAGGCAAACAATTAAACTCGAAGATATAAATGGCATGAAACACCAAAGCCTGAAGAGTTGATCAATCAAACTAAGGAAGCATTAGAACCAATAGGACAAACCTCCCCATAATGTTGAAAAGGGAGAGGGACAGGTACACTGAAAAGAACAACCAACAAGAATTGCATGATGAAGAACCAGGAACATCGAAGGTGCAAAGAAAGTACATAGTGTCATGGAAGGAACACTCACTTGACAAAGGTAGATGGCAAACAAAAGGCAAACATCAACCCCCCCATGACACTTTATAAGTAGTGCATGTACAGTAAGGCACAAGATGTGCAAGATCCCAAGTATACAATGCAAATGGGCATTTTATGTTAGTGTGTTTGAATAAATAAAATGCGATAATGATCAGAAGAGATAGAAGACTAGAAACAAAAAGAACAACCAAAGACGAGACATCCTACTCAAAGAAAGAGATCCTAGGACCTGGAACATCCAAGGTATTCACCAGAGTGCTGAAAAGCAAAAAACTGAATAAAATATACCTGGAGCAGAATCTGGAAAGAACACTCATATGACTGGAAAGTACACAGAACAAGCTTTCCAACAATATAAAGTTTCAAAAAACGGAGTTCGAATGCTCAAGTGATGTCTCTCAGAGTGCAAAAAGGAATCTCTAGATTTGACAGCAAAAAACACCATAAAAAAAAAACAATATCAAAAGTTAAAGCCTCTAGATCTGGATAGAGCTTGGAAAGAGCTTTTTGACGATATAAGATTTGTCGAAAACCACCTCCATATGCCCAAGTTACGGCCAAAAGAAAAAAACCTCTCTTTTAGGGCATAAAGAGGGTAAATAAATAAAAAATAAAAAGAATTTTTTTTTTGACAAATTTTTTTTGACGCATTTGCAGGTATAGCCGTGCGAATTTACATGCCTTGAAAAATGTGCCAATAAAAAATCATGCCCTAGATGCCCCTGTCACCAAAAATAGGCAAATTATTTATCAAAATTAATGGAATCAGCCTTCTGAATCCAACTGTGAGGTCCTTTTGGCACCAAAATGTACCCAAAAAATAGCTATCCCCATAAATGGAAAAAACAACTGCACAAATCCCCGAATACACAGATCTGAAGAACAAGGTCCAAAATCTCTTATGAAGAGAACAAGGGCATGCAGATCTGGAGCTCTGATACCATATTGGAGTTGAGGAAAAATCAACTCTACAACTCCCAAAGATCACCTGCATGTAAACCTGTCACAGAAAGAGAGAAACAAAATAGCTATGGAGGCTACAATTCAGAGATCCAGAAAAGATGAGTCATATTGATTGTGCAACAAGAATGCAATTCAATAATTACAGTTATTGAAAATACAAAGAGAGAATCCTTATAAAATAATACTCAAAACCCTAAAGGAGAAAAACCCTAAAGAATTATAAGATTCCTAAGTTTAGCTTAAGCATAGAGTATAGTAGACTAATAATTAAATAAATAATTATTAGCTAATAAAAGATTACTCTAACAAAGAGGTAGAGAAAAGGGACAAAATTTATTACTCTGCAAATAGTAATTTTATTTATTTATTTTATTGATTACTCATTTAATTTTTCAAGTATTTTGAGATGATTCTTACAAAAAAAAATCATGAAAAAGGGATTTCACTTGAGAAAGTTGTTGGCATTTTATGTTTAAAAAATGAACGATGAATTTGAATATATATATATATATATATATATATATATATATATATATATATATATATAGAAACATTGCCTTTTCTACTGTGTAGAGCTATGAATCACCTTTCCAGTGCTTATAAAAAATCAAAATTTCGATAAGAAACATAAAAGTTACAAACATTTTACTAAAATATGTTTTTTTAGGGCTTTCAAAATGGATATTTGTTTTGAAAACATAAATTAAAAAAAAAAAAACTTAACAAAACATATTTCCATTTTTTACATTTAAAAAAATAATATCCATTACTAACAGATATTCATTTTTTTCTAACATTATTTTTCCCCTCTATTTTTCCCTCAAGAAAGCTTTGGAATTTGGCTTGGGAGTGTCAAGCCTAGACAGTAAAAAAAAAATGTGATTAGAAGTTTTTCTTGGTTTTCCAGACTTTGCCCTTATGGTTGATGACTTTTTGAAGAAGTTGAGAAAGTACAAATTTTGAGATCCCAAGAGCATCTGCAAGCAAAATACCTGTCGCAAGAGAAGATTGGAGACATAACACAAAAAAGGCTCTGATGAAAAGATTATCATTTCAGAGAGGGAATTGAAAAAGAAAAGTTACAATACAATCCTTGTGACAGGAGAATAGAAACCCTAAAGATGTGCAACCCTAAAGAAACCCTAAAGGGATAAAGAGTATTTAATAATTAGAATAATTATTAAATACCTGCAATATTATTAAATGCCTAAGTTTAGCTAAAGCATAGAGTATAATAGACTAATAATTAAATAAATAATTATTAGCTAATACAAGATAACTCTAACACCCCCCCTTAAGATGATATTAGGGAGTAACTAAAAACATTAAATGCAGGAAAGCAAAATGCAACTACAAGAAGAAGGCAAATCTGGGTCCCGACAACAAGGCCTAATGAGGTACCCAATCACAACCAAATCTCTATGAAACGAAGAAATAGAGAAAACCACATGGGAAAAAACTCTACTCCAAAAGGAGATGGGAAACACATGCAAAAAAGAACATGAAGGAAGGAAGGCCTCAATGAGACCCCCCCAAGGACAACTTCCTTCACCCCAAGCATAGAGCGCAACTGAAGATAGCGTGGAGATGCAAAAGGTTTAGTGAAGATGTCAACAACCTGCTTCTATGTAGGAATGTACTCCAAGATGAGAAAGTCATTCTAAATCAATTATCTGATGAAGTGCATGTGAAGCTCAATGTGTTTAGACCTTTGGTGCTCCATTGGGTTGCTAGAAAGGTGAATGGCACTCTGATTGTCACACCAAAGAATAGTGGAACTACCAGGAGGGAACCCAAACTTAGTCATCAATTGTCGAAGCCACACAACCTCTTGACTAGCTAACACTGTTGCTCGGTACTCAGCCTTTGTAGATGATAATGCAATAGCAGAATGCTTCTTGCAAGACCATGTGATAGGACTAGAACCAAGGCAAAAAACAAAGCCAAAAGTAGACTTCCGATCTTGAGCATCACCAGCCCAATCTGAGTCAATGAAGCCAACAATGTGAGGGGATCCTAAAATATAGTGAATGCCAAACTGAGTAGTGCCTCGAATGTACCACAAAATACATTTGGCTACTTGCCAATGGCTCTCATGAGGATCATGGGAGAACCAAGAGACAAGACCAACCACAAAAGAAAATTTGGGCGCGTATGTGTCGGGTACAACAAACTGCCAACTAATTGCGGATATAAGGTAAAATCCACGGAAGGTGTAGAACAAGTGGGAGACAAAACAACACCTGATTGAAATGGTGTGGGTGTAGGCTTGCAAGTAAGAATGCCAAGTCTGTGAAGCATATCAAGAGCATACTTCTTCTAAAGTATGGAAATTCCATCAAAAGATTGAATAACCTGGAGACCCAAAAAATAGTGTAGAAGGCCAAGATCTGTCATCTCAAACTGCCCCATCAAGGCTTGTTGAATATCCTGAATCAAGGAGGATGAGCTACTAGTAATGATAAGATCATTAACACAGAGCACAAGAGTTACTATATCATCCCCCCGACATTGAATGTAGACTGTAGGATCAGAATGACAATGTGTGAAGAGTGTGGAAAGCAAGAAGGAGTCCATCTTCTCATACCAGGCTTGAGGAGCTTGTTTGAGACCATATAATGAATGTCAAAGTCTGCAAACCAAAGAGGAATCCTACACAAATCCCTAAGGCTGCTCCATATAGATCTCCTCACGAAGGTCTCCATGTAAGAAAGAACTCTTCATATCCATCTGAAAAACTGTCCATCTCTGTGAAGCTGCCAGAGAAAGTACAAGGTGAATAGAATTCATCTTGGCGATAGGAGCAAAGGTCTCGGAGTAATCAATACCCTTCGCAACAAGAAGAGCCTTTACTTATTAATAGAACCATCTACAACATACTTGGTACGATACGCCCACTTGCACCGAACCAACTTTCTTCCCTTCAGAAGATAACAAAGATCCCAAGTATGATTCTTCATCAAAGAAGAATACTCCTCATCCATGGCCCTATCCCACTCTGGGTGACCCATCGCCTCTAAAAATTTATGAGGATCATCTAAAATGGCATGACTTAGAAGACTAGAACTAGATGTTTGTGCACGAGTACAATGAGTGTTAGTAGGATCACCTGCCATAGAACCAACAACATCAACTGTAAACCGGGCCCACTTGGGCAAAGGTTGAGCAACAGGTGGTGGTGGTGGTGATGGTGGTGGTGAAGGTGGACCATCATCTGCATCATCCTCAAGGAATAAGGAATCCTCCAAAGATGAAGAGGGAGGAGGAGGCAGTGAGGGAGAAGCTACTGATGGAGAATCCATCTGAGGAAGGCGCTCATCAAACTGGACATCCCGCCTAAACATGACCTCTTTGGAATCAAGATCAAACAACATGTATGCCTTAACATCTTCACAGTAGCCAACAAAAATGAGTGGTCGACTCTTCCTCTCCATGGCTTTCCTCTGAGCATCTGGAATAAATGCCCAAGCCTCACTACCAAAAACTCAGAATGAAGAAACATCAGGCTTGACATGGGACCAAGCCTCCTTAGGAGTCAACTGGCACAATGCCTTATGAGGCATCCGATTTTGAATATAGGTCACACAATTAACTGCCTCAACCCAAAAAGTAAGCTGCATAGAACGCGACTCAAGCATACAATTAGCCATCTCCCTTAGTGTTCTGTTCTTTCTCTCAGCAACACCACTCTGCTGAGGGGTGTGAGGAACTGATAACTAATGTTGCAAACCATGCTTTATGCAGAAATTTGTAAAAGCCTAATACACATATTCTCTCCCATTATATGTGTGTATCCTCTTTATAGAAAGACCAAACTGCTTCTCTACAAATGCCTTAAAGACTCGAAATGAATCAAAGACATCAGACTTGTACTTAAGAAAGTACACCCATGTGCGTCTGGAGAAGTCATCAATGAAAGTGAGCACATACTTGGACCCTGAAAAAGATGGAGTCGAAAATGACATAAGATCACTATGGATCAAATCTAAGGGTGCCTTAGCACGAATGGCTCTTCCTGGAGGAAAAGGATCACAGTGATGCTTTCCAAGTGCACAACCTCGACATACACCATCAGTACATGATATTTGAGGGAGATCAATAACAAGTGCCAATGTGCTCATCTGTTGTAAGTATCTGTAGTTGACATGGTCAAAATGCTCATGCCATAGTCTGCTTACTGAATCTGCATGTGCTATAAGAGAAACACCTGAACCATCTGGACTCTCAAAGGCATCAAACCGATATAACCAAGAATCGGGATCAACATTGCTAGTAGCCACAACCAAATCAAGATTGTGGAGCTCTTGAATAACCACATCATGTGGTGAGAACTCAACTGTTTTACCAAAGCCAGAATGACAAATCTGATAAACAAAGAGGAGGTTCGCAGAAATGTCAGGAACCAAAATAGCATCCTAAAAACAACCACTTGCCAACGGAACAAAACCTGAACCTGAAACTGAAAGTTGTGTCGAGTCACCAACTGCAATTTGTAGAGTATTACTGTGAGCAAGTGAGGTAACAAGCTGCGGTGAGTGTGTCATGTGGTGAGAAGCCCCGAAATCAATAATCCAAGTGGATGCAGAAGGAATAGCTCGTGCATAAAGAGCATGTCCTTTCCCAGTAGAAGAGGAAGATGGAGGCCGAGGAGGAGAAATATGATGCTGCTGCTTGGCTACCTCCAAGGCGTCTAATCATTTCCAACAACGAGAAACTGGATGACCTTCTTTGCCATAGAAACTGCAAAGTTCATCTGACTTCTTCTTAGTCTTGAAGGAAGACTCGCCAAACTTAGAAGAGTGCTCCTATTTGGGATAGGACTTTGGTTTGTAATCAGACTTAGGTGGTGGCTTGGAGGAACGCTCATTGCCAGCTGAATCCTTCTTAGGATTCAGTTTTTGCTTCTTGTTCTTTTTAGATGTCTGAGCAACCAATGCTTTCGGTTGTGATCCTATGAGAGTGTCCAACTGAGATAGGTGAGCCTGCTCACGAGTCAAGCGATCACAAAATACATCAAAAGTAGGCATGGTGAAGCGTGTACCTAATGCATCCATACTAGAATAAAATGTGGAAGCAAATATTTGATAGGGACCTCAAAGCTTAGAGAGAATCAAGTAGATACACTCTGGGTTTGTCTTATTCTTACCACAACTATGTAAGATAGATCTGGTGGTTTTGAACTTGTTCAAAAAGTCCTCAATGTGAGGAAAAGACTCAGGTAACAAGGAAGAGAGCTCAACCTCAATCTATAATTCTTTGAACTCATTAACAGTACCAAAGAGAGTTTTAAATTTGGACCACATAGGCTGAGGAGTGAGCAAACCATCAAGGTGAAAAAGCAAGTTATCTAAAACATGTAAGGAGATGACACCCATAGCCTCATCCATCTTATTCCAGTGTTGAAGAATCTCAAAAGGACGCTGCAATAGTGGCTGATCCACATCCAAACAGGAACACAACCCCCTTGATTTGAGAAGCCTCGTCATATGAGCTTTCCAGAGGTGATAGTTCTTGGATGTAAGAAGCTCAATTGAAGAATTTGCCATGGGCACCTGTACTTGAACCTGCTCTTGATTTTTTTTAATCAAGTGATCTCTCAAACTTGACAGAAGATGCAGAAGGGTTTTTTTGTTTGTTTGTTTCGAGTTTAGGTGTTTTGATTTTCTGAAGTAAATTACAGAAAATAGTAAAAAATAACACCCCCCCACAATATGTAAAACAAAAGTACAATCTAATAGCTAGAAAAGAAGACAAGAGCAAAGAAAATGCGACAGACACTATCTTGTGTACTTGGTGATTTTTCTGAAGAAAAAAAAACTCTAAATCTGAGAATAACTCTCCAAGACCTTTTCGACACCTATTCGTTTTCCAAAAAATAGAGTCTATTTGCCCAATTTATGGCTCCCGGAGTGTAGAAAAGAGCGCTGACTTGGACGGAAAAAAATAGGTACCAAATAAAAAAATCAGCAAATCTCACCACCAGATTTGAGTAGGGCTCAAAAAGAGCTTTGTGAAGCCTATTCATTTTCGAAAATCCGACTCCCAGAGCTAAAGTTGTCCAAAGTGGACAAATTTTATATGAAAATGGGGGTTTTGGGGTGTTCTGAGTTCAATGGTGAGGTCCTTTTGATCTCAAAATGCCCCAAAACAAAAAGATACCCTAGATCCAAACTAAAAACTCTGAAAAAAAAACTTAAACCCTTGCCTCCAGAGAAAATCTTTTGAAAAGAAATCAGGAACAAGCAGCAGCAGATGATGGCTCTGATACCATGAAGAAGTTGAGAAAGTACAACTTATGAGATCCCAAGATCATCTGCAAGTAAAATACCCGTCACAAGAGAAGATTAGAGACATAACACAAAAAAGGCTCTGAAGAAAAGATTATCATTTCAAAGAGGGAATTGAAAAAGAAAAGTTACAATACAATCCTTATGACAGGAGAATAGAAACCCTAAAGAAACCCTAAAGGGATAAAGAGTATTTAATAATTAGAATACCTACAATATTATTAAATGCCTAAGTTTAGTTTAAGCGCAGAGTATAATAGACTAATAATTAAATAAATAATTATTAGCCAATACAAGATAACTCTAACACTTTTTAATCCAAATTTGATGAAATGAAAAGGGTTATTAGGCAGATTATTAGATTTCCACCAATATAAGATATGTTTTCTTTTTAATTTAATAGATAATTATTATTGATTTTCTACATGCACTATGACTAAAGTCTTAATTGATAGGTTGTTTGAAAAATATCTATAACTTTCAAACGATTTCACATTTTTTGAATTTGAAAGATGCGGCGCACTATATGCTTTCCATACTATAGGATTAAGTGAAAATGAATTTCATAAAGTTTTGATTAAGTTATGGTGCTCAAACATACGAGTTTTTATATTTAAAAATAATTATAATAAAAATTTATTGACTATGGATGTGTGTGTTCCACTTATATTGAAATTTTGAAAAAAATATTAACTTTATTGTACTTAGGTTGTTCAGACATACAGTTATTTTTTGTTTTTCTTGAAATGTTATTACTACTACATTAAAATTTAAAATTTTCACTAACTAGATTTACTTTTTAAAAAAAACAATGAGTTGCCTAGAAACTACATTCAATTTTAATACAAATTTTGTCCTTAAATATTTTGAAATGGTGATAATAACCTATTCAAATTTTTATGTCAAGTTGCGTAACTTTGTTTTTTTAATTTTCATTGCCACTTAAGAGCTTAGTTTGGACCCCCGTGATCTTGCACTAACCCACATGTTTGAAGGTATTCTCATCAATAACATCCCATGCATTTCGATCAATTAACAAATCCTCCATCTTCAACTTGCACATCCCAAAATCATTTCCAAAAAAAATCTCCATTGAGGTATTTTCCTTGACAAAATTGCCATTTGAAAATTCTTGCACCAAGATTAAAAAATATCTTTTACACAAACTCCCACTCAATTCTAGATTATTTCAGAATACCCAACAATCCACAACTGAAACCAAAGGTGATCAATCTCTAATACCTTTTGAAAGGAAGTTAAGGTAGTGGAACAACTTCCTACGCTAACCTCGAGAGTAGGGTTATTCAAAACTTTTCAGACTTTTACAACAGTTATAAAAACTTAACAAAAATAAATATAAACATTATGCATACCACAACACAGTGATTTACATGGGAAAAAGCCTTTCAAGAGAAAAACCTCATACTCCAAAAGTCACCAATATTTAGAAATCAACAACAAAATACAATGTACTTGTAGAGAAAGCTTCTCACAAGAGTATTAGATCCAAAGGTAACTCAACAACTATAAACTGGTACACACGACCTCCATCTCATGCACTTGATATATAGGAGATACAATACATGAAATTTTAAAATGGTATTACAAAACCATGAGCTAAAACCACCCAAAAAGGTATGTCTAACTTGACTTCATTCTAAGATACCCTATGATGTGTCAAAACACACACCAACATGTTTAACTCCCTCTTACAACTCATTATTATGTCTAACATTTTTTTATGTTTTCCATTTCAGTAGACTCAACTTCCTCGGGCCATGGCTTTTGATCTAAGTATTTGATTGACAAATCGTTTGAAGCATTGGAAAGCTTGTGGAATTCTTTATCAATCTACGACCTACTACACCAATTACGACCATTTTTCAGACCCATCCAAAGCCTCTAAGAACTGCAAATTTAACTTTGAAACTTTCAAAAATAGAAACTCAAATATCTTAAAATCTAGACATGATCTTGCAACAAAAACTTGTCGACGTGCTTATTTAGCCAATCCATATCTTTGGGAAAAAATTTGGACCAATTCATGCTCAAATATAAATTTACTATAAGTTGTAAAATTATTGTCGAGACAAAAAAATTCCAACACCACTAAACGAAAGTTATATTTTCCAAAAGATGTAATATTATTTGAATACACAAGTGGTGTATTGTCTAGGATAATAGTTTAAGCTCTGGGTGTGAAGGTGGTGCTTAAAATTTATTGTAGACACTTAAATAAAAAGGTCTTAGGGTCAAAATGGTAAATATATTTTAGATGTGTTGGATCTGTATTTTTACTTGGAATCAGTTCATACCTATTCATTTCTATAAGGATTTTGTAAATTTATATTTTCAATGTGTACCTAATATCAAACAATGTGTAATTTTGCTACTTAATTTTTTTATCTATCTCTATGTATTTTACTAACTATGCTAGTGGTATTCAAAAAAATATTTGAAGAGTTTTGATATCACTCAACAACATGTTCTCATCTTTGTAATAAATGGAAAATTTAGGGTTTCACAAGTTAAGCTTTGTAAATTATGAAATGACCCAACTTTCAAATACATCACATTAAAAGGAGAGTGAACTCGATAGGTCCAACCTCAATTTTATTGTGAATAGGGTCGAATACTAATTGGATTCTATTCCTTTTGCTTAAGTTGAAGATACAACTAACAAGATGTAAATTGAAGGCCAAATCTAGGATAAGAAGGTACATGCATGAACTTATAATTCTACAATTAAATGGTAAACCAACCAAATATTATGCAACAAGTACATAAATGGGTAGGAAATTTGACTTTGTATCTGTAACAATGATTCAAAGTTGAATCTATGGGACTAAGATGCCCATAATGCACTGGTCTTCAGTCCTATAGCGGGTTTTTGGAATTTTATTTTTGAGTTTGAAAGTGAGTTGCTTGCAAAATCTAGAGGGAAACCTTGAGGGTGGGGGCACCCCCAATGCCCTAGTCTAGATAGGGGCACCCCAACCCCTAATGCCCTAGTCTAGATAGGGGCACCCCAAGCACCTTGGTCCCTAAAAACTAGGTCCAAATTCTGAGAATGGGTCTGTATCAATTTGCTAAAGGTTTCTTGGACTTTGTGTCTTCGTCGACAACCTGTAACTGCATACAAAATGAGAGAAAGGTTGTTGTGGATAGGGATTTGCCTAGGTCAACCCCAAGTTTCGAGTTAACCCTAATTGAAATAGAAATTGAATTTGAATTGAATTGGAAAGCTTTCCTTTTAAGGGCACTTGGCTAGATCTGAAATTGAAATACTTGAATGTAGATGATTATACCTTCGATAGATCATGCAATGCTATTAGGATAAGTCCTCCATGCGTTGATGCAATAACATGATAAATCACATAAAAATCTATCATGAAATCATAGAAAAAACATAACATGAAGATGCCTTGATTTAGTTTGCTACTCCTTGAATTAGATCTACTATCAAGGAGAAGAATTGCTCTTGAATTGGATGATAATTTTAGCATGAGATGAGATGTTCCAAATGTTTAAATGAATTGAGATAGATGCCTTATATAGGGATTTCATAATTAAAATCTCCTTTAGGTTGACTTAGATTTAGAGTATTTTCACATGGAGCTAGATTAAAATGAGGTAGGACCGTCCAACTATCCTCCCAAATTTTGGGAAAAAATTCTCGGGACCGAGGGGAGCTGGTCATCCTAGTCCCTATAGCTTTATCCTGATTTTCTAGGGATGCAAGATAATGAGGTTCTAATGTTGATTCCAACCCAATGACTCTATTTCCTCTCTCTACTATCAACTAACTTTCATATGCTCCCCTTGATTTTAAAATTCACCTTATAGCATTTCATGTCACAATATCTACCTTTCTCTTCTATTTGGAACCGAACTTTGTTGTTCACGCGCTCCCCTAGAAACTCAATCTCTCGATTCTCCTCGTCCGTGTGCAAACTCGAGTGTTTGGTCAACTAACCTTGATGGTTTGGAATTGTCCTTGAGGTACCTGAATTCTTAAGAATCTCGATCCCATGATCCATATGATTAGCAATAGTTATCGGTCAATTGGTCAACATGGGAACTTCAACACCACTTCCAGTGATGTTCTAGTGCTCTACCTTCCAAATGGTCGATTCTCCTTTGAAGACTATTGATCATACCAAGTAAAGAAGGTAGTTGTGCTTGCATCAAGGTATCAGAGGATCTAGGAACTTTTTAAAGTGTTCTTTAAAATCATTAACTGATCGATCACCATGTATTACACTCTTCCCGAGACCTAATCCTATGAATATTTGCATGCACGTCTCCGTAATGGCTAATTAAACAACGAAAGACATGCAGGGGTGGTGACACGAGTTATAGCATTTAATGATGTCATTTCTTGCAGAAGGCGTTGAATGTATTTTTCCTTGCTCATTATGACCTTTAAAGTTGGTTGAAGTAACATATTGAAGCATATTTTAGTATGAATTATTCTTTTTAAAATGGTTTTGCCCCATAGATCAGTTTCCCATAATCAATCTTGATTTGAATTGGATAGGAAACGAACGAGGAGATATTATCCTTGGACTATATGCTCTTGCATGGAAGCAACAAACTTGTTTTGTAGGGTAAGGGAAATAGTAACATTGCTAGGAAAGATAGAAAGGCAAGTTGATAATAATGATTGCCAATTACATGAGGAAATACTTGTAGCTAGAAATTCAGGCAATTAGTTCAATAGACTGGGTGTGGAAAGATGGTGGTTCAAGGAGACAGACTTGCATCAATAAAGCAACCAAATACAAAATATACTAAAAATCCACAAGAAGATATAATTGTCGGGTTGACAGAGTTGGCTTGGCGATACAAATGGAGTTATGTTGAATTCATGTGGGTGATTTTTTGCTCGAGGAAGAAGAAGAAAAAGTCAAAAGGCTTGACACTTTTTTTCAAAGGGAGCTCAACATGCGGAGGAACCCTGCCCTTCTTACTGTTTAAAGTGTCAGTTAGAATAGTTAAGTTGGTTTTCTAAATTTTGGCTTTGAATCGTGAACTCGTGAAAGCCACGTGTGTTTTAAAGTAGCTTTCAATTTTATTTTGTTGAAATGGTTCTTTTCAATGAATCATTATCTATAGGAAGCTGCTTTCTTTTTGATATATATTGTTGAAGAGAGAAAAACGAGACTAATACCCCTTGTACTTTGATGCATGAGTGAGACTCGATC
The DNA here is from genome assembly GCF_030272615.1 of Cryptomeria japonica. NCBI lineage: Eukaryota > Viridiplantae > Streptophyta > Pinopsida > Cupressales > Cupressaceae > Cryptomeria > Cryptomeria japonica. The sequence continues at coordinate 132,258,680 of NC_081412.1, forward strand.
ACTTAACATTTTTGTGATGATTTTAAGTTAGTTATGGAAAGTGATAGTATGTTTTTTCTTTAAAGATATAATTTTATATGCATAAATTGGAGACTTTGTGCTTTCGAATGTGATTCTAAGACTAAGGAACTGTTTGAAGCTTTGTATTCATGCATGTTCTTTTGGTTAGCATTTACTTTGAGATTCACAATTAGTTCTTTAAATTTACCTACCTATTATATCATTGATGCATGTGTTTACAAAACTTTGAGTTTTGACCCATTTACATCATCTAAGAAGGATATATGTCAGTTTCTTATAACTGTTTATCATGTATGACGAATAGGTGAACTTTGGGTCACCTATTTCATGTTATTATCAACCATGTTCATCTCTTTTGTTCTATTTTTATGTTTGCCTTATTTTCTTTCTGGTTAAAAGCATACCCCCCCAAAACCCTGGAAGTATATCAGAAGAGAGAGACATACCTCTAAAATTCAAAGGAAAGTTGCTAACTTAATTGCCAATTTCTCCAACTGTTTGTTGCATATTTGTCTCTAGCAAAAGGGCATTGAGAGTTTTGAATTATCTTTTTTTTAAAAGGGACAAATTTGTACACAAACAGGCTCGATGTCACAACCCTCCTTTATCACCTTTTGATTTAAATACAAAACTATATTATATTTCTTTGGATAAACTATTGAATGAATATTGTAAGGGAATAAAAATAATAAATCACACACACACATGGAAAATATATATATATATATATTTTTTTAATTGGTTATTTAAATTCCCTCACCCAAATTAAGGCACATGTTGTAGGAGGAATAAGAAGCTTCTAGAGGCTTCTCCACCACCTTGCATGTAACTCCTCCCACTAAGCCTAATCAATTTGCATGGAGGCCAAATTTTTTTCAATTAAAAATTAGGTAGTGGGAATTTGAAATTTCTTTTATAAAAGAGGTACAAGTTTCAAAATGAGTGGTGGGCTATTCCATAAGAAATTCTGCAAGTAAAATTTTCCTTTGTAGTCAATTTTCATTTTCAGCTAGGATTTTGTTGGGAGGACTTCTCTTCAACTTTGGAGGATCAAGGAAGACTCTACACCATTTTCAAGCACCCAGGTTCCTTCAAACTTAGTTTCGTGCATCTTATTCTTGTTGTAGATTAGATTTGATTAAATTATTTTATGAGAATGAAATTCATTTGTGTTTTGATAAGAAATTAGTTTTCAGATTTTGATAAGAGGTAGATTAAAATGTTTGATAAAAAAGTAGACTAAATTGTTTGATTTATTGTTTCAGATTCTTGATAAAAATTAGTTTCAGATTTTGATAAGAAGTAGATTAAAATGTTTGATAAAAAGTAGATTAAATTGTTTGATTCATTGTTTCAGATTCTTGATAAAAATTAGTGGATTAAAATGTTTGATAAAAAGTAGATTAAATTGTTGATTCATTGTTTCAGATTCTTGATAAAAATTAGTTCAGATTTTGATAAGAAGTAGATTAAATTATTGATGAGAATGAGATTCATTTGTTTTAAATTCTTGATAAGAAATTAGTTTCAGTTTTTGAAGAAGTAGAATAGAGTCATTTGATGAAAATTAGATTATTGTTTTCAAATTATTTTTGATAAAAATTAGATCCATTCATTTCAAAATTTTGATAAGAATTAGACTCATCCAGATTAAATCATTGGAATATCTTATTAAGTTTTAGATTTGAATCTTTCTCTGGTTATTTGATTTAAAGTCTGAAATGTATTCCTTTTTTTTTCTGGTTATTGATTTAAAGTCTGAAATGTATACTTTAAAGGATCTTGCTGTAATCAATCTCTCTAAGATTTCTCGTTTTCTAGTTATCTAAACCCTCTGTAGAAATGCGTTTAAGATTTTCCCTGTGTGTATAAATAAATCATCTCTCTTCGCTGTGAATAGACCTCCCTGTGTAAAGAACAAAAGAAATAAAAAAAAAGAGAGGAAGAACCTCTCTAGTTACTGCTTCATTGTATTTTATCCCTGAGAATTAATCTGCAACATTGTTATTTATCTGTTATCTACCCTGCTCTGAGTAATCTTCAATAATTTAAAAATACAATACTCCTGTATAAAAAAAACAATAATAATAATATTATATATAAGAACACACACACACACACACACACACACACACACACACACACACACACACACACACACACACACACACACACACACACACACATATATATATATAACCAAAGAAGAAGATACCAGAATGTCCCCGTGGAAGCTACAGGTACACTATTTGAACAACCAATATCAATTCTAATTGACACTGGATCATCTGAATGTTTCATCTCACCTGAATTAGTAAACAAATATGCATTAAAAGTTAATCAAATGGAGTCATCATGGACGGTTCAATATGGGGATAAGGCAACTAGGGAAGTAACTAAGTGTTTACCGAGGGCAAGGGTACAATTCCCTGAGTTCGAAACAAGGGTAGATCTCTATGTGGCACCCCTAGGATTATATGATGTAATTATGGGAATGAGTTGGTTAGCAGACCATCAAGCTAATGTAGATTGTTATAACAAAGTTGTTGAATGTTTGGATGATGGGGGGAAAAGGGTCAAAATCCAAGGAAAGTTTAAACCCATTAATATAGAAACTATCTCAGCAATGCAATTAAAGAAGGAAAAGAGAAGAGGAGGACAAATCTTTATGGTTGAAATTGATGAAGGAAAGGAGGAAAATACCCCAACATTTGAAAATACCCCCTTCTTAAAGGAGTTTAAGGATGTTTTTCCAGAAGAATTACCCGGTTTACCCCCTAAGAGGAAGTTTGACTTTTCTATCGAAGTACTCCCAGGAGCTAAACCAGTATCAAGGGCACCTTACCGGATGAACACAACCGAATTACAAGAGCTCAAAATGCAATTAGAGGAACTCTTAGCTAAGGGATTAATAAGGCCAAGTGTATCACCATGGGGAGCGCCAGTCTTATTTGTTGAGAAGAAGGATGGAACCTTAAGACTATGCATCGACTATAGGATGTTGAACAAAGTCACCATAAAGAATAGGTATCCCTTACCTCGCATAGAGGACCTTTTTGACCAAATGAAAGGAGCGGCAGTTTTCTCAAAGATAGATCTCCGGTCAGGGTATCATCAACTCATAATTAAGGAAGAAGACATTCTGAAGACAGCTTTCAGGACGAGGTATGGACATTATGAATTCACAGTAGTTCCTTTTGGTGTAACTAATGCCCCAGCTGCATTCATGAACCTAATGAATAGTGTACTCCATGACTACTTGGATAAATTTGTTTTGGTATTTTTGGATGACATATTGATTTACTCTAGAAATGAAGAGGAACATTTAGTGCACCTACAAATTGTTTTGCAAAGATTGAGAGAACATAAGTTATATGGAAAATTGTCCAAATGTGCCTTCTTTGAGGAAAAGATTCACTATCTTGGGCATATAATATCAAAGGAAGGAATAGCAGTCGACCCAGATAAAATAAAGGCGATAGTAGAATGGCCAATCCCTAAGAATGTCTCAGAGGTAAGAAGCTTTATGGGGCTAGCAGGTTACTATAGGAGGTTTGTGGAAGGATTCTCTAAGATAGCAAACCCCATCACCTCGTTACAAAGGAAGGGCAAAAGGTTTGTATGGACCGAGCAAAGTGATAAGGCATTTCAAATCTTGAAGGGAAAACTTACTTCAGCACCCATTCTAAATGTACCAGATCCAAATGGACACTTCACAGTCATAACAGATGCTTCTATTGAAGGGTTAGGAGGAGTACTTGTCCAAGATGGAGGGGTAGTGGCCTACGAATCTAGGAAGCTAAAGACTCATGAAGTCAATTATGCACCCCACGACTTAGAGTTGGCAGCAATTGTGCATGCCCTGCAAAAATGGAGACGCTTCTTACTAGGGAAGCCCTTTGAGCTTAAGTCGGACAACCAAGGACTAAAATACATCTTTACCCAACCTCACTTAAATGCCAGACAAAGAAGGTGGTTAGAGTTTCTAAGTGAATATGATTTTGAAATTGAATATATTAAGGGAAAAGAAAATAGGGTGGTAGATGCCTTAAGTAGGAGGAGACACTTGATGACTATAGCAACCTTCAAAACCTCTTTCAAAAGGCAAGTAATGGATGAACAAGGACATGACCCATGGTATGAGCAGGTCAAATTAACTATAAGACACAACCCGACCGATCCTAAGGTCGAAGGGTATACATTAGATGAAGATGGGTTGCTCAGATACAATAACAGAATCTATATTCCTAATTCAGGGAATTTAAGGGAAGTAGTCTTGTCGGAGGCTCACAATGCCCCTTATTCAGGCCACCCAGGAGTTAACAAACTTTATGCAGATCTAAAGAAATTATACTTTTGGCAAGGGTTGAAGAGCGATATTGTCAAGTATGTAGCTAAATGTTTGGAGTGTCAAAGAGTAAAGGCAGAACATAGACACCCAGCTGGATTGTTACAATTGCACGATGTACCTTAACATAAGTGGCAAGTTATTAGCATGGATTTTGTACAAGGGTTACCCATGTCACCTTCTAGGCATGATGCAATAATGGTGGGTTATTACACTCAAACCATGATGTATAGATATACAAAATGTGTTTTGTAAGTTGAAATTGGGGCAGGATTAAGGATAAATCATGATTAAAAAGATAAAGTGCACACCTAGACTTAAGGGCCCAAATAGCAGTGTGATGATGTAGTAAAGTCGAACAAGGCTCATAATATTAAATTAAGTATTAATTAATTACAATAAATATCCTCTAATGCATAGAGGAATGGAAAGTACTAAAATGAGTTCTAGGAGAGTGTGAAATTGGACACACTAATAGAGGTGTTCAATTTACAATGTTACATTTAGCCCCCACTTTAGCATAGTATGATCTTGCAATCATACTCCTTGTAAAGTAGAAACGAAGAGATAGATCATATGAGAACAAGACAAGCTAGGGATAGAAAAACACTAAATTTGAGGGGTGTTCAAGCCCAAAATCATGGAATCCTATCAATCAATGTAAGTAACATTCAAGTATGCACAAAAGCAAACAATGTTAGTACTAGCACACAAAGTTCCTAGTCAACTAGTTGAAGAGACCTCGATAATCAAAATGTCTCAACCGCTAATATCATTCTTGGTGTATTATTGCATGAGCACAAGTGGACATAGAAAAAACAAGGACGTGCACCAATTGAAAGGAGAAACTACCATGATCCAACTGTAGCAAATTATGTTAAGCTATGGGTTCATGGTAGAGAGAGAGGAAGGAGAGACCATGGACTCCATGGGATATCAAGATGGGTTGTGCTAAGTGTTCAATGAGAGAGAGCAAGACAAAACATCGATTCAATGGGCTAGCAAGTTGTGTTATGTTAGGTGATCCATGGAAACATGAATTCTAACTGGACAACAAGTTGTGTTTTGTTGTGTGATCCATGTAGGAAGGAAGAATTATGATAGTCTAGCAAGTTGTGTTATGCTAGTTCCACTAATCAAAAAGTGAAGCACAAGGAGGGTTGAAAGGTCTAGCTAGTCATATCGTGTTATTCAACCTACCTTGAAGATGTTGAGAAAGAGGATGATTTGAGATCCTGCTATATATGTCATTGTTTGGTTCTAGGATTTAAGAATCTCATCTAAGACTTTAATCTAGTTTTGAGCATGCAACAACTTGTATAATACATGCAATAAGGATATGCCAAATAGGCATCGTGTAAGGAAGTCCACAATCTTGAATAGAAAAAGGATAACCAAGCAAGGCATTATGCATGGAAATTTTCAACTTGAATTTAACATATGTTACAAGGAGGTCATGATGTATGTTCCCCCTTAATATGTCAACATAGCCCTATGTTGATATCTTAAGGAAGATAGAAAAATGATACACACCTTCATCACCAAGAAGATATCCTTTAGGAAAAAAATTACTTAACTCCAAGCTAAATAGACATAACTCTTTTAAGCAAGGAAAATATAGTTGTAAAAGAGATATCTTGCAATGAGTGTAAAGGGATCCTTTTGAGGGATGCATGGAGGAAGAGATATTCATCCTCACCTCTAAAAATAGAAGGGATATTTGATATATATAACATCTTTGAAATGAGATGGAGATTAAGAATACACACCTTCTCCTATTGCTATGAAAAAGTGGAACCTTGGTAAAAGTTTGCACACATTCACTAAAGAAATATTGTTCATAAGAGATGTACGATTTCAAACAAATAACAAGTCCTAAACAAGGAACACACATGTACTCACATGAAGGATAATTCTATGCAAGAAAGGACATCAAGTTATGAAAAATGTAACTCACAAAGGAAAAGACAATGTTTGGAATAAAAGAGAGATGATTGAAATGAAACATTATTCATGCCCCCCCAAGCATGGAGAAAAGAATAAATAGACTGTTATGTTGGTCACTAAGTATGATTACACCTGAAATTGTACCACCATGAATGAGAATGAGCCCTTGATAGGTAAGCCAACAATGCCACACAGTGAGGAGCAACAAAATAGGAACTTGAATGTTATTTGAAATTTTCATAAGAAATATGTTATTCATTGACACATGTTACTTTTATGATACCTAAATTAATATATTGTTGTATTTTAATTTTTAAATATTGACATGCATTAGTAGAATGGCCATGGATTTGATGATACGTGCAAAAAATATAATTTTCAAGATGTCTACATTTCTTTCTTCTTTTAGGACAAAGAAGAGAAATTAAGTTGGCATGAAGAAGGTCAGACAAAATATTATATTCTTGTAATGCCATATTAGAATGGTAAGGAATGGATTCACTGGACAATGGGGGAGGGGATGCCAACAAAGGAAGAATTTGGAACCCTAAACCTTCTTTGGAAAAGTGTGATGTAGATTGCTTACGATCATCAAAACTTTGTTGTACACATCCTAAATCATGTCCATTGTACCCATGTGTAGAATTAAACATAGGTGTTGAAAGATCTAGATGATAGGGTACACTTTTAGTTTCGAGGTCTAAAGAGTCCCCGTCATTGTCAAGAGAAGAAACTTGGATAAATGACACATAAGGCTCTTTTAAGGTTTCATACCTAGATCGAGGGATACTATATCCATTAGATAAAGGTGTACCCCAATTCTTTGTTAAAAAGCATCATTGATAGGAGACTGTATTGTTGAAGGAATCATAGTGTGAAAGGGAGATATGCATCCTACTTCATCATGAACAAAATCATAAGGATTGGGATCAACTGTGATTTTGTGAAGTTCATTGTTATATATGAATTTGATTGTGTGATGTAGAGTAGAAGGGAGTGCTTTCATAACATGAATCTATGATCTACCTAAAAGAATGTTATAACTAAGATCATTGGACATGACATGAATAGGAGTGGGTAAAGTCATATGCCCTACTTTAATAGGTAATATGACTATACTAAGTGACTATCTAGGAACATTACCAAAGACACAAACACAAAGAGGATCAGGTCGAATAGAAGAATAATCCCAATTTATCCTTTCTAATAAGTCAACATGATAAATGTTAAGTGTTGGCCCATTATCAATCAAAGTACCTCTAATTTTTTGTTCATAAATGCAAGGAGTAATCACAAGGGGGTCATCTCTATTTTTAGCCTCTATAGAAGGCAATTCATCTTGTAGGAATGTAATATCATTTGGTTTAGAATAAGGACAATGAACCACCATTTGTAAGGCTTATTGGATCAAAATATGGTATCAAGACAAAGTTTGAATTAGATCCCAAAGGGATATCTTACTTAGAGTAGCATGAAGTTGTTCAACCGTACCAACATGTTTCTTAGGATGAGCGGGGAAGAAACAAGAGTAAGAAGAACATTGGAGTCTCACTTTGTGATGATAAAATTATATTTGTGATATATTTCAAGACCATATTTTTTCTCCAATTGTCTTTCCATATCACTTCTTTCATGTATGTATTTTATAAATTTTAAGATATTGCTAGGAGGTCTCTTTGGTTTATTAGAATAAATCATAGATTGGTTTGGTGGTTGAGTGACATGTTGAATAAGTCTAGGTTTCTAATAACTAGAAACATGAGTAGTATTGACTTGATTAAGCTCTTTGTTCTCCGAGGATTCATATTTAGGAGGAAGGGCATCAAGGAAAGTGATAATGATTTCATTCTCTCGCTCCAAGGTATCTTTATAGGTAAGACAAACCTTGGGAGAAGGATTAACACTATTTATCAATTATTCATCTATAGGATAAATACCATGTATGGAAGGTAAGGTGACATTAAGGAAGGTGTTTATGATATCATCCTCTTCCTCTAGGATATCCTTATGGGGGAGGAACATTTTAGGAGAAAGATCAAAACCAATATTCAAAACTTCATCCTTAGGAGGGAGAGTTATAAAAGAAGTGTTAATAATATTTTCTTGCACTCAATTGTTCTCATGGGTAGGAGGATCCTTAGGAAAGGGATAGAGTAAAAAAGGGAGGCTAAGCGACTATCACGTCTATGAAATAAATGCTTCATGGAACTAACTAAATATAAACATAATGACAATAATTTGCTTTTTCAAATTGGACACACTAATAAAGGTGTACAATTTATGATGTTGCACTCTCTAAGATAGGTAAGGTATGCAACCCTTAACTATATCATAAAATTAGATAAATAACTAAATTTCACATAAACATGGAAATGAAATGAAACATACATGTGAATTACATAATACATCTCACCTTTAAAAGTGATTGGTCGAGCATGTAATGTACGTTAAATATGAAATACAAAGGAGGTGACTTGGGATCTCATGCCCATCACATCACAATAATACAAGTTGTGATATAAGAATACAAGTAACATGATCACTGGAGTCTCTAGTTGCCACTAACGCAATAATCATCCATTAATAAAAGAGATGAGAACATGCCTTAGGCACTTTTTTGCCCAGCCACAAACATTACAATTCCCCAAAATAATTCCTACTTGAAGAATACCTGAACATACAAGAGAAGCCTAACAATCTAAAAATGATAGGTATGATGGAATTCAGCGCAACTTGATATATCTACATGAATTTCACATGTGAACATGCGATGTCTTACTATTAAGATATGGTAGAGAGAACAAATAATAAAACAACATCCATCTATTTCAATTGCACACAACTTTGGCCAAATCATTTAAATCAAAAAGCGATAGGTAGATCTGGAAAAGAAAATCTACTTCCCTCTATTATTCCATATTCAACGCTTGTCTCATAAGGTAAATCCATAAACAAACATAGCAAAGAAAACTACTTCCCTTATCAGAGCTAATTGAAAGCATAATATGCATGTGCCAAATCATAAAACTAACACTTATTCTTTTCACGAAAAATGATAAACATCTATACAATATTTTATGCATTTCAATTTTTATTATATAAATCTTTTTTCTTTTCATGCAAAACTATAATTTATGCATTTCGAGTTCAATTATGATTTCATGCAATATTTAATGTAACTACTTATACTAGATAAAATTAATGTTTTCTAATAATTCTTTGATGTTTTTATAGCTCAACACTATAGAGATTTTAGTCACATAGTAAATGATACAAGCATCTTCCTTATGTTTTTTTTTTTTGATAATTCACGACCAAAGTGGTATTGTTTAGCTTTTTCTTGGAGCTAAGAACGAGTCGAGTAGACTCAAACCCAAGACCTCCCATGTAGGAGGCTCACAACTAACCATTGCATTGTGGGGTCATCCCCCAAACATCTTCCTTGTGTTAATATATACAAATATGTATATATACATGTGTGTATCTATACTCACATTATAAATACAAAAGATCAAATAGAAATCAGATAAACCGATTTCATGACAATAAGAAAGAATTTGATATTCATGAACTCATGGTAATTAGTTATATAGTCATAACACATATCTATACGCGCACACACAGACAAACAACTAGTTATGCGATCGTATTGAGTTTTTATATCAATGAAATATAGATACAATTTTCAAGAATGTGCCACAATTCCATAACTTTGTTTTTGTGTGTGTGTGGAGAGAGAGAGAGAGAGAGAGAGAGAGAGAGAGAGAGAGAGAGAGAGAGAGAGAGAGAGAGAGAGAGAGAGAGAGAGAGAGAGAGAGAGAGAGAGAGAGAGAGAGAGAGAGAGAGAGAGAGAGAGAGATTATATCAACAAAACAAAGATACAATTTTCAAGAATGTGTCACAATTACATGATTTTACTGTAAACATTAGAGTTAAATTTTTATGTATATAAATGTAATGCATACATATATATGCATATATGTATATGTATATGTATACATTCACTTTTACATGTTATCTATATATGTATATATATATGTACACATGCACATGCACATACAGGTACACACGTACACATACACATACACATACACATACACATACACATACACATACACATACACATACACATACACATACACATACACATACACATACACATACACATACACATACACATACACATACACATACACATACACATACACATACACATACACATACACATACACATACAAACACATACAGATACACATACGCATACACATACACATACACACATACACATACACATACACATGCACATACACATACACATACACATATGCATATGCATACACATATGCATACGCATACACATACGCATACACATACGCATACGCATACACATACATATGCATATTCCATGCTAGCGAATTCAAGTTATAAAATTACTTATAGAACACACACCCATCAAATTTATATGATATATTTGCAAGAGTTCAACAAAGATGCTATACATACTATTAAACAAAGGAGGAATTTCTCCAAAGCACCGCCAATGTGGTGATGGATACAAACTCAACTAATCTCTATATATTGTGCCCTAATCACCCAAAATTGAGTGCCCAGTTTTGCTACCAATAAGTCACTATCTTTTTGCTTAGATAATGTTGTGAATACCACCAAGAAAATGCTCCTAAATTGTTGCCTAAGTCTGTCAAGGAAGCCACATGTTGTTGCAAGGAGTTGCCCTCCTCCTTTGCCAAGGCAACACTTATATTAAGTGTCCCTATGTTGTCATTTATTTTTCCTTGTTTTGGGCTTACTTTGGTTTGCATGCCCATTTGACCTCTCTCATGAGGGGAAAATCAGTCTATTTTCTTTTTCCAAATTTTAATGAACTATCACTTGTGTATTATAATCACCCCACATGGGTAGTAAAACCATAGTTCATTGGATTTTTGTATTATAGTTTCAATATTGAAAGTGTTTTCTGAAACAAATTTTGCTTTATTTAGTGGACACACACACATATAAGAAAAATGAACAATCATGCGTGTGTGTGTGTACATATATATATGTATGTATATGTATATGTATATACATACATATACATATGTACGCAAACACACACATATACACATACATACATATGTATGCACACACACACACACATACACATGCGTGTATGCGTATATATATACACATACACATACACATACATGTATATATGTACATATGCATGTGTATATGTGTATATATATGTATGCATATGTGTGCGTGTATATACATATACATATCTATGTGTATGTGTGTGTGTGTGTGTGTGAATATGTACATATATACATACATGCATAACATGCACCGACACACACACACACGTGTATATGTATATGTATGTATATATGATGTATGCATGTATACATATGTACACATAGGTCCACCCACACACACACACACACATACATATATATGTATATATATACGCATATATGTGTGCATATGTATATACACGTATGAATATGTATATAATATATATGTATATGTGTGTGTGTGTATGTGCGTGTGTATGTGTGTATATGTATATATGCATATGTATGAGTATATGTGTGTGTGTGTGTGTGTACGCACACACACACACATACATATATAATACATATACATATACATACATACATTGACACACACACACACACACACACACACACACACACACACATATATCAAGAAGGAAACTACCCTTTCCCTCAAAGAGAGATGAGAGTTTCGCTATCGATTACCATTCAAGCACTTTTCACCATTACATTAGAAAGAGGAGAGGATAATTCATTAGATTCAATCTTTCCACACAAAGATGGTAGATTAAATTCTGAATGAATGAGGAGTGTTAAGTTGATCCCCTCTTTCTTGTTTGAAATGGAAAGGAAATTGATTGAATTTTGTAGTGCAAAAGTGACAAAGAACTGATTATAACTTGAGATTGGAATATGGGATGAAGCTGTGCACCTGGATCTGGTAGTGAAATGTCGAGACGAAGTTGCCCTGCGAATTTGAGGAAAAGTTGCCCGGACCGTGGCGGGAACGTACACGGTCCTTCAAAAAATCCACGAAACGAAAATGGTTTTTCCGCCTTTGCAAATGAAGCTCGAATTCGAAAGTATAGCTACACACCTGCAACCTACACACAGAAAAGAGAGGAAAATGGGTTGGGATTGGGGGTTTGCCTTTAGGTCAAACCCCACTTTTGGAATTAACCAAGTAATGAAAGAAAGTACTTGTAAGTAGATGTAAATGAAAGACTGAATTGTAAATCACCTAAAGGGAGGTTGTGATAGCAATGTTGATAGAAATGCTTGTGTAGGATTGAATGTTGAAATCAATCTCCTCTTCAATGGTTGAATCCTTGACTTGAATACAACACCTAGCCTTGAAGGGAGACTCGAGAATGCTCAACATTGAAAAAGAATGCTTGAATGCTCTTGAATGCTTGATCACTTGTACATACTCCAATCTTGTCCAACTTTCACCTATTGAACTTATGCAAGTGAGAGAGCGAATACTCCATTAAATACACGTTGGTGGATTTGTTTTGTCACGAGCTATCATCGGGGGAGTTTCCCGCTTGAGGCACAACCAACAATGCAACCCTAGGAAGGGTCCTACCCCAAAATAGGGCAGGGATAGGGGCGCCACGCCCCTATCCTGGGAGGACAAGGGCGCCACGCCCCTTTCCAAGGGGGGACATTGGCGCCATGACCTTGTCCTACCCCTTTCTCCAGGGCAGAGTGCAGATGGGGTGATGCAGAGGCCAAGGAAGAAGCTATTTCCGCAAGCCCATCAATCTCCAGTCTCCGATCAGGCTAGAGGATTCGAGTGCGCATGCATGAGGACCCTAATGCAGTCCAAAATTGTTAGGGTCACAATTTTATGACACTACATATGTATACATATATGTACGTGTACACACACACACACATATATATACACACACACATATGTATATATATGTATATACATGTATATACACACACATATGTATATACATATATATACGTATACATGTATATACATATATATAATATTTGATGATGACACATGAATACAATTTAATGCGTTTAACAAATAATTTTTTATTTTTCTAGAATAAATTTGCTTTATCTTTTATTTGTTGTTTTGTTTTAATTTTTTCTTCATAAACTCAAATAAATTCAAATAAACTAATTCTCATAAAATATGAATTAATAAATTTAACCTAAAACTAATAGAAATTCATTATTACCACTAATTGATAATCTCCTATGGAGCTGATCGTCAAGTGTGTTACAACAACCGAAACCCAGCATTGGCCAAAACACCAGAAAATTAAAAATTAACGTGCCGTTAAGAATGCAATCTGTACGTAGAGAATAGCACAGATCACCTCCATTTTGTTGAAACTAATATTTCCCTCATTTTTTTGAATGTTTATTTGGCTGGCTGCAAATTTTTAATTTGAAAGTTTTCAAAACACAAATGGTAGAGACCAAGGGATTGCTAAGGATTGTTATTAATTTTTCAGTTCTATTTTTCAACTTCAGCAGTCAAAAAATGTAGAGCTCAGAAGGGCCGACAAAGAATATTTTATAGAGCTGAAAATTGCCGCAGATGCGCGTAAATCCCTTGCTTGGAAAGTCTGAAAAGAATCAGGATGGAGAACGGAAAAAGAAAGGGCATAGAGAATCCATTTGCTTTGAAAGTAGGGCAAGTCTTTACGGGCTTTGGAGTTGGCTGTGGTATTGGCATAGGTGTAGGGCGACCTTTAAATCTAGGTATTTACAAAATAATCTGTTCTATCTTTAAATCTATTGCTACTCGTAATTATTTTAGTTGTTCTGAAAGTAGGTCATATAGTACAAGCATTCCAATGGCAAGGAATGCAAATGACAACAATACAAACAGTAAGTCTTCTTCATCTCAAATTCTAAGGTTTTTTAGGATTTTTAATTGGTTCTGAGACGCGTAGCCAAGTATTTTAGTTTTTATACGTTATCCTCAGTAGTAGGTCATCTCGTACAAACATCCCATGTTCAACAGCGCAATCGGCAAAAGCGCAAGCAGTAATTGTTCTTATGCTTGCATTGTAGGGTTTCTAGAGCTTTATTTGTGGATTAAAGGTTTCCAGGGTCTTTCTTTTTGGTTGCTTCTTAAGGCCAGCATAGCTGAATTGTGATTTATGATGGTGGTTTTCTAAGGTTTTTAGATTTATTTTTAAATTGCTTCTGAGACTGAAAATAGCCACATTATTTTTTCTGCAGCAGTAGTGCATCTTTCTACAAACATCACAAATCTAACAATTCAATTGGCATATATGCTAACTGTGATTCTTCCAATCCTTGAATTCAAGGGATTTCAGGGTTTTTTGTTTTTTCTTAAATCCAGCATAGCGTAATTTGAATTCTGATGGTTGGCTTTTAAGGTCGCAATATTGTAGGTCAGCACGCCTTACCTTGTCAGGCTTATGGGCGAGGCTGCTGGGGATTGAATTTGGGAATTCAACCTATTGAGAGTCTTGTACCGACCAGTTGGTAATTCAATATCTTTAAATAAGCGCGTTATTCATAAATAACTTCTGATTTTCATATCCGTGCTTCTGGGAATTCTAAACTTGATCCTAAAGAAAGGAGACCCTGTAGAATCTATGGGATGGGGTGGCATTTGAAATATTATTTGCAAGATGTTCTTATTTCTTCTTCCTATAGAATGGCAATTCTTAGTAATGTCAAAGGAGGTTCTTTAGGGTGAATGGGAAGAAGGAGACTGGGGTGTTTTTTTGCAAACATCACAACAATGTTAGTGCATATGAGAAGAATGCAAGTAGGAAATCATTTTATCCTTGCGTTTTTAGGGATTCCAGTTTTTTGTTTCTTGTTTGATTATGAAAAAAGAAACATGACGAGAATGCAAGCGGTAAGTCTTTTTATCCTTGTGTTTTTAGGGATTTCATTTTTTCATTTTTTATTTGATTAAGGAAAAGAAAAAAACATACCTATTTCTTTAACAGAGCCTAAAAGCTTCTCTTGCTTCATTAGATAATGATATAATATCTTCCTTAGGAAAAGCCATTTAATTCTATTCTTGGACTGGGAATTTTCAATTGCGATAATTACAAAGGCTACAATCCAAGCTGTAGATCTTGTGATCCTTAACCTCTTGTCGTTATAGGTTTTTGAACTTCTGAAACTCAGGTATGGTTAAAATTTTGAGTTTTTAAACAATATTTTTTCTTAATTTCTGGGCATCGGCCTGATTGTGAAGGCATGTGTAATTGCTACTGGAGGTCACAAGTGTAAATCCAGAGTGGGCTATTGTGTAGTCCATAGCGGATTTCACAAGTTCAAATCCATGGTGGAGCAGGGTTTTACACCTCGTTAAACAAAAATATATGGTTAATAGAAAAAATGTCCCAACATGGAATGCTTGCATAATGAGCGTCTCCTACACTAAATTGTTATCTGACTCAACCCAGACCTAAAAACTACCTTTGCCTTTAATTTTACTTAAGTTATTGGTTTGGGTTTTATATCTCATTAAACAAAAATATATGGTAAATAGTAAAACTGTCTCCATGTAGAATGCTTGCATAATGGGAGTCTCATACAGTAAATTGTCATCTAACTCAACATTGACCTAAACTACTTTTGCCTTTAATTTTTACTTAAGCGACTGGTTTGGGTTGGGTATGCCAATGTGGCATTTTTTTTTGGGTTGGGTTTGTTTTGGGTACGTTTGTATGGAAAAATCTAAAAATCATAAATATATACGTATTTGCAGCCTAAATATAGGAATTAAGCTCAGCCTACTGTATGACATGAATGTAATAACAAAATTACCATAAAAATTCAAAAAATATACTTTGATGTCAATTTGTTAAACTTGAATACCATGATATATTGGTTCGGGTATGGGTATTGGAACCTAAAATGGCAGTATGACAATTTTTATCCTTGGGTAAAAATATGAGTTTTTGTGTGTGTTAAAAATATAGAAATATAATATATTTTCTAATATATAATAAATATAATTTTATAATACTATATTTTAATATTTATATAAATATATTACATAATATATATAATACATTAATTATATATGTATAGATACAGTTTTATAATATAATTATAATATTATATTATTATTATTTTTTTGATTGGTAATAGAGTTTTTATTCTATTGAAATTTGAATTTTGTGCTTGGCTCGAACTAGGTGGGGCTAAAATTGGTGATCCACCTCCCCAGTGATACATAAAATCAAGAGAAAGAACCCATTAATAGGATCAACAATTCATCGGTCCACGTGTTACAGTTTTGGAATAAGACTGTAGAAGCATATTGAAAGATCCTTCATCCTTCAATTTCTTACCTCTCTTCCTTAAAACAACCTTCTACCCTTCTTCTTGCACCTCTTTGATTTGGCTCACAAGAGGCAATTCCTTTTTTTCCAGATATCTTGACATTTCTGGTTTGACCGTTTTCTCGATCTCTGTCTCCCGCGCAGTGTTAACACTGTCATTTTTGTACTCAACCCCCTATTCAAAACATTAGGAGTTCGTTGATCTTTAAGCATAACTCCATTACAATCACCTATATCCATCACAGCCATCCTTTGGGGAGCTATCGTGACAGTTCTATTCCTTTTCCACCAAATAATGAGTGGTGGAAACTTCTTTCCACCAAGTTGCCTGTTTGGCTGATTTGCGCTTAGCACAGGAAACAACAACATGGCCAGTATGGAAGTACCTACAGCAGCGGAATGAAATTCCTTCATAATCCAAAGGTTGAACCCAAACAAACTTTAGCAGATTTCATCGCTACCTCCTCTGGGAAATCTTCTGTCATATCCATTTCCACCAAAATACGGGCATACGTAGTGTGCAAAAAGTTCGAGGAACCCTCATCTACTGCCAAAAATCTACCTAGTGCACTACCTACAACAACAAAGCAAGAATCAAAACAATATTGCAACGAAAGATTAGGGAGTCTTACCCAAATAGGAATCTTATGAAAAGATTCAATAGCACGGTTGAAAGCAGGGTACCAAGGTTTCAACATCAACAGTGCTTATCCTCCCAGCGCCACTGGTCGTCACAGAGTACCTTGTTTCTATCTTGCACATTCTCAAAAACAACCACAAAGATGCCTCGCACACAAGGAAAGATTTGAACATCCCCACTCATAAGGGGCCCCAAATTTCTGAAATCCATTTGTTTAAATCTAGGTTGCTGGTTCGGGTTCGAAGAACCCGGTACGCCGGTACGGCAAAATTTTGAAAAGGGGTTTGGGTTCGTTTGGGTTCGTTAGTACAAAAACATGTAAATTCTTTATATATATATATATTGATATTTGTGAAGCCTATAAGCATAATTAAAAATTTGCATGTCACATAGCATCATATAAACAACAAAACAAACATCAGTCTTCAACTCCTCTTTGATCTTGGAAGCCAAATTTTGTTCAACCTTTCTTCAACCTGCTCTCACAAAACATATGTTTGCAACACAAATGAGGTGAAATGAGTGAATATAATGTTCTAGAAGTCACTTTTAGGATATAAGTTTCACTTTTTAGTAGGCGGAATTCAAAAAAAAATTAAATTTTGCATATAATTTGCTTTTTTGGGCCGCCCAGCCGCCTGGGTTCGACCTGGGTCTGCTTGGGTTCGACTGGGTTCGACCAAGAAAGAACCACCTCTGGGTTTTTCAAACCCTGGTCGAACCTAGTCCCAACCGGACCCGTACCACGAACCCGTTCGAACCAGGACCGGTACCAGGGGGGTCCAAGGGCGAACTTGGTAACTTAGGTTTAAATTGCTAAGACTCGGCCAAAAACCTTTAAACCTCCCTATCAGGCTCAATTTTGCAAAATGCCTCTCATTTTCAGCCATCTTAGTTTCCATGTCCTGATCTAAAATCATCGTTGCAGATTTAGCATTTTGGTTTAATCTGATCACTCCACCCTCCTTGGATTCATAATCCTTACTACATCCTTCCTCCCTACAGAAACCATGCCCCCTAATATCCTCTTGCCCTTTCAACTCTCCACCTCTATGCCAATCTGATCGGGTCATCATAGAACACACCAAAGGATCTTGTTCAAACAAACCCAAGCCTCATGCAGAATTGATGAAACCCCTAGACCAACCCACTGTGGCACACCTCTTCCCCTTCCTCGAAACGTTCTCCAGCTGCAGTCACCCATCAAGCCAGGGCTTACTCCCCCAAGTAGGGTTTGCCCTCAAACCACCATTGCATGGAGGAAAACCTTGACAACCCATGCCAACCGACCTCGCACTCTTGCGCAAAGAAGCCACTGTTGATCAGGATGGAGGCCCAAATTGGGAAAATTGAGATTCACCAAATGGACATTGCTGGTTAGGGCAGAATCCATGAAAACTCAGGTTCTCAGAAACCCTAGGGGCTGCAACGGTTGCATCATCACAATCCTATAATATTATATATTAAATTTATGATGTTATTTTTTAATATTTTATATTTATATAAATATTATATAAATTTATTATTTAATAATACATTGATAATAAATATTAACAATTGAAATTTATAAATATATAAATAAATTAATATCTATAATCTATACATATAATATATTTTATATTATATATATATTTTTTAATATTTTATTTTATTAATAATATATAAAGGTTAAGAGGATGACCCCACAACGCAACGGTTAGCTGCGAGCCTTCTACATGGGAGGTCTTGGGTTCGAGTCTGCTTGAGCCCCATGTGTCTCAGACACAAGCAATGGAGAGATAAAGTGATGCTTGGGCATGGAAGACAGGACGACACAAGGAGATATAATGGTGTTATTGCCGATCAAATATGAGGATGAGGCCCCTCAAAAATGTGGTCTCACTGGTTCATAGCTCCAGTCAAAAGCGATTCGGCTTCGGCCGGTTACCGATCAAAATATATATATATCAAAGTTCAAAAACTTAGACTCGCCACGGACTCAGCAAACCAAAAATTTGGACTTGGACTCGGACTCGTGAAAGACTCGCGAAAGATTCGGCAAAAAAAACCTGTAGTTTTACAAAAAAACATGAAGAAATTAATGCATTTAGAGAACATAGGAGCCATAATTGAAACATTACACATGCTATATGATCTACAAATGCACAGTATTTGAAATTTGAAATACTAAATCTAAATACCCAGATTTCTTCAATGCTAATAATGTTGTTATATGGAGCCTAATCAGACTCGGAGGTTAAGTTTTCACTACTTCCATCAGCGCAGTTTCCCCCTATATTTTTTGACGGGGGTTTGGGGGCAGCGCCCCTCGAGGCCAAAAATACTTTTATTATTTTATATAGGCTTCGGGTGTTATTTCTCTATTGGCGAAAAAACCCTTCATGAGATATTTCACTCCCTCAATTACGCCAAATGAAGGCAAAAAAAATAAATAAAAACTCACTTTTAAAGGTTGCATGACGTTTTTTCTAGGTTGCGTGAGTCCATCTGAAAGACTCGCGAGTCTGTGCAAAAGACTTGCGAGTCTTTCAGATGGACTCGCTAGGACTCGCCTCGCGAGTCGACTCATGGCTCCCAAGGACTCGCGAGTCCACAATTTTTTGAACTATGATATATATATATATATATATATATATATATATATATATATATATATATATATATATATATATATATATATATATATATATAAGGTTATAATGTGTGGACATTTACAATTACTAATAAAAACATTTAAAAATTATAATCGATGGAGTTTTATGAATTAGGTTTTTTTTTCCCTCTTCAATATTTCTATATTTATGAATAGCTTTAATTCCCCCTTCAAAAATAAAATCTAATGTTTCTATTCCTGCTTTTTGATCATTAGAGGTTTAATGCAACAGTGTTGAAATTTCCATTACATTGCAAATATATCAGGTGGAATGAAATTCAGCAAATTTTATTTAAGTTTAATATGTTCAATTTTTTTCCTTGAGCTAACCCTCGTGTGTATTGTGCCTACAAAGCTTGTTAAGAGAATTTTATATAAGCAATATTTTGCTGTAGTTTTCTCTCAAAAGGGTTTCTACTTAAATCTTGCGTTCTTCTTGTGTTGCATAATTGTTAGATCTCATGTGAGTGATATTGTTATGGTTGTCAAGTTTTGAAAAAGTAAAAGATTGTCTTATACTGATTCACCTCCCCCCCTACCCCTTCCTCTCTCAGTATAAGCATGTGCTCATATATATATATGGTATGACTACTGTGCTGCTGATGTGTGCTCAATGCTCCTCACACACAAGAAAAAGAACATGATGCCTTTGCTTTGTACCTCTTGCTACTGCTGATTGTTGTCATGTTAGTTACTGATCAGCACTGTATTTTGCACACCCACATCACTTGCTGATCCGCACGGTATTTTTCTCACCCACGTCACTTGCTGATCCACACCTTATGCTGCATGCTTATGTGGCTGGAAACACTGTTGCAGCCACACACTGTTTCTATTTGGTTTTGTTGACACTCAACCCCCCTACAAGGTCACCTTGTGCAGTCTTTCTATATGAAATGACAACAATACAACAACAGAGATTGTTTTTATCCCTTCCATTTCTGGTGTTGGAAACCTGAGTGCTTTGCAAATATATAAAATACCCCATTGCTATCATAATAATCTCTCTCCCTCTAACAAACAATAACAATCAACTCTTGCTTGAGAAATTGGCTCTGAAACTACATTAGCAAATAAGAAAGAGTTGCAGCATTACAAAGCTTCAAACCACTGGTTTAGATTCATTGTAATTGTGCCTATTTTATAGGCTCATGGAAGGAAGCCAAGTTGTCTATCTATTAAATGACCTACAGAAACAAACAAAATGAAATCTCAACAAAGTTTTAAGAATCTTTAACAACATTCCTATTTAATTGAATCCAACAATGTGAAACTGACGCTGATTAACATGCATGCATATAACACATTCTTTATTTTCTGAAATGGAAAGGTTTGTTAACATTTCTATAGTTGAAAAAATGATTTCTCGTTTTATGATTTGGGCTAGTCTAATTGTCCATGAGTTTAAGGGTAGCATGCTTGTTTTACACAGACACTAAAATAAACATAATAACATAATCTAGATAGGTAAATACCTTTTTAATTCTAATGCACATTCTGTTGCAGTGGTTTATTTTGGCCTTTCCTTAGTGAATCTGCCATGGAATAGATGTTGCTTTTTTTATTTGCAGAGGTTTTCTTGAGTATGAATTGTACTCTTCTTTGGCTTTGCAAGGTTATTGCTGAGTCCAAGTCATGTGACTTTGATCTAGATTCATTATTGAATGCTGTGGTGCAAAAGAAGAATTTGCAAATGATGAACTGTCATGAGTCTGTACTATAAATTCTTTCCATTTTATTTATCACAGTTGTCACAACCTCCAAATAATTATGGATTTTTGGAGCAATCTTAATTTTTGTGAGATCTAACTATTATGAAAAAAATTGAAATTGTGATTAATGCTTTGAAAAAATTATTAAAGTATTCCTAAGCTTTTCTGAATTTTTGAGATACTTCTTCATTAGTTGCTATGATTTTGATAACATATACAATCAGGAGCCATACCAGTGATCGATCAGGTAATGCGTGCAACCAGTGGTGCCACAGTTGCGTTTTCGGGCATTGGACAACATACAAACAAATTTGTAAGAAATATCACCTGTTAGATTTCCTTGTAATTTGAAAATTAAGACCTGATTTATCACTGATTTCAGAGTTTAAATTATTTTTAAAGCCTTATTATTCATAATGAGTATATGTTTTGGTTGTATTTCCCCTTCAATTTCTGCATTTATTGCAGATCAGAAAGATAGGACTTAAGAGCATTGAGGCAGGCGTTGGTTGTGGAGTAGGCTTTGGTCATGGTTTTGGTGTTGGTGAGTTTCAATGTGGTTTTATTAACACGGCTGTGGGAATCATGTTAAACAACCATAGATATGGACTTCTCTTGTTTGGTGTTAATTTGTAGTGAACCGAGGACTTTCTTCATTTTTAAAGAAATTTAATGGCATAATCTTTGTTAAATTATTTTCATTCTGGTAACACTATTATTTAAATACTTTTGTGTAAGTTGTCATGCTGAATAGTCTGCAGCTCTGATACAGATTTTGAAGAAGCTTGTTACTTTGTTTCATGCTTAGTGGTATTGTGTATGGTGCACTTATTACTGAAAATATTGCAGGGTTTCTCTTGGTCTAATTAAGCTTAAAGCAATTAGAATATATGTAATGTTTGGTTGGTAATTATGGGTTATTTCTTGGCTAGGAGGTAGTTTGCATTGTTAAAATCATTTGATGGACTTTATAAATATGATTCATAATTGAATGCTAATGCACCAATTATTGCTTCCTCCTCTTTGTCTATATTACATGCCCTAACTAAATGCTATCATTGTCTACTTTGTAAATATTTCAAGATCAAGACTAATTATGAAATTCAGAGACTTTTACTGGAGCATAAGAATTGCTAGGCAAGTAGTGGCATTGATTTGAGAAAGAATACGCTGCAATAGTATATTCTCCAAGACAAGTGCTGGGATAATTATGGCGGATCAACATGGGCTGCATGGTGAAATGACTTGGTTGAACACTTCTGCTCACTATAGATGTTGACTAAGTGCATAGGCTAATGAAGCTATCTGTTGATGGTGTTTTTATGCATTATGTAACACAGAATAAAATACTAAGTATTCTATCCTCTCTTGAACAAAGACTCCCCAAGTGCTAAATTGCGTGATCAAATGGGATGACTCCAAGGTTCCGAATAATAGGTCTTGACGTGCTCTTGGATAGACTCAGTGTGTTTGATGTGATATTGCTAGAATCACAAGGTGGACTTACGTTGAATCTTGAATGCTTGAATGTCGCTGGAATTTCACTTAACTTGAAAAAAAGGAAAAAAGGATAAAGGGTTTAGAAAGCTATTCTAATTCTAGGAATGTAAGAGCAATGGACAATTCTTGATGAAACTCAACTAAGTTTTGCTTTGACATGCAACAAACATCTCCACAAGGCTAGTGTGATCTTCTACGGATAGCTAATGATTTTCAAATCACCACTACAAGCACAGACACCCTCGAGGTGAAGCATATCAATTGAGTGATAATTGATGTTAAGCTTGGCTAAGATGGATCCAATTGACTACACAAGACACTTTACAATCATCAAGGTGTTAGTAGTATCGATGTACGAATTTCACCACTGATTACTCACAAAGTTCTTCTTTTCTTCTAAACAACATGAAAATTAAATGAGAAGTAGAGACCATGCAAATTGTCGAATCAACATATGAAGTTCACCATATCTTCAATGAAATTAACATGCCTTTTACAATAAAGTCTTGGCAACAATCTTTGGCTTCTCTTCCTACTCTACTCTACTCTCTAATTGTTATCTGCTACTAAACTATTAACCTTTACAAATGAAAGAGTGGAAACTTATATAGTGCTCTCATTACAATGAAGGGCCAGGATCAAATCCTCACCAATGGCCAAGATTGAAAGATAGAAACCCTAATTAGGGTTTGTTACACCCATTACAAAGCATTTATGCTTGACTAATGATAAATTTACAATAACGTGGACACATGTCCTTTGAATTATTCACCAATAGATGATGAGGGTAGGTGCATTGAACTTTGTGCCTACATGTGGTAGTTATCCTCTTTGATGGATGAGTTAGGTACTTGAATCTGGACGCCTTAGCTTGAAATAATATGATTGGCTAAGCAATGACTGGGGTGCCACCTCAGCTAGTTGCTTCTTGTAACTCATCACAAATTGAAGGTGATTGAGGCATATCTCTTGATACTTGGCATTTCCAAGCTCAATCATGAATGAGACAAAGGTAGGAGATATTCCCAAATTGCATTGTCTTCTAACTTTGATTAACTCTTCTGAAACTAGCTCCTGTCTTTATCACCTCCACCTTGGAGCTTCCATCTTGCTATATTGGCAATGATTCTTGGATTTCAAGATCCTTTCTTCGTTATTTCATCATTTTGTATGACGACATCTGCTTTATTATTTCATTAAGTATGACGGCTGCCATGCATTGAATCAACCGCCACTTGGTCAAATGCTTGCAAGCAATAAATGCGCCATCATGCTGCCATGCATTCAATAGATTCTCGACATGCAAGTGGACCCCGCTGTCGTAGGAAATTCTATAATTTTCGGGGTTGTGCTTCATTAATACATAATTTTCTCTTTACATGTCTCCAACTCATCCTTTACGAGAATCCTTCCATTCTGAGCCCACAAAAGACATTTTGGAAGATTTTCCTGCCTTGAAAGAATTTTAACAAATTTATCCGCTCCTGGAGGAATCTTGCACATTTGGAATTCTTGGAGAGAGAAAATTTTGTCCTTAAGGAAAATTTCTGTGCACACTTCATTCTGAAGGAAGATTTTCCTGACCACTGACCATTTTGCATGCTTAAGGAATTTTGTCTTGTTATGAGCTCTGGAGAGAGAAAACCTTCTTACTTAGCCAATTTTCCTTGTGCCTTGAAATTTTCCACCTTGGGCACATTTCTTCCCTGAGGAAGGAATAGCCAAATTTCACATTTTCCAAGAATTCTGTCTTGAAGGAAGGGATTTCCAACCCTTAGTCAATTTTTCGTTTTCCTGGAATTTTGTCTTGAAGGAAGGGATTTCCAACACTTAGTCAATTTTTCACTTTCTTCGAATTTCTTCATCTTGGGTGTAATTTTTTCCTTGCGAAGAAATTTTTGATCAATTCACCTTTCCTATTTTTTAGAAATTTTTTCCATTTTGAGCTTCAGAGCTTAGGAGAGAGAAAATTCTCTCCCTTGACCAATTTTGTCATTGCCTTGAAATTTCTTCAACTTTTGGGCGATTTTCCATGCTTCAGAAGGACTTTTTGATTTTCTTTTCTGAGGGGGTTTTCCTTTCTCATTCTTATCCCTGACTTCTTCCTTGCCTGAAATTCCTTGTTCAATCCATCCTTGGGCGGAATTTCACCGTGGAAGGAAAATTCCTTCCCTTACTACTTTTGGCTCTCCACGATATGCTTGGGCGTGAAAATTACCATGTGGAGAAATTCTTGCTTGAGGATGGAATTGCTTGACACCCCCTTTCCAACACTCTACCTTGACCTTGCGCCCAAATCATGTCATGGAGGAACTTTGACGTTGTTTGACTTTTCCTGCCTGCCTCCATTTTGGCTCCCTTCGATTTGGGTGTTGAAACCATGTGATGAAGGATTGGTCAAGGAGGAAAATTCCTCTTGACCCCCTTAGTTTGGCACCCAACTACCTAACCTGGGTGCTAAATCCATATGGCGCAGGAAAAAGTGGTGTGGAGGAAAGATCCTCCACCACCTAGTTCCAGCGCTCTTCAACCTGTCTGGGCGCTAAAGTCACCATGTGAAGGAATTTTGTGTGTGGAGGAAAATTCCTCCACACCCCCATTCTAGCACCCAACTCCAAGCATGAGCTCCATTTTGATGTGCTTCAAGAATTTGGTCTTGGAAGGAAAATTCCTCCAAGACCATATTTTGGCGCTCACCTTCCTTTGGATGCATTTCTTTGGTGAAGGATTCTTGCTTGGATTTTCTCTACACTTAGCCATTTTTACACTTTCCAGATTAGGATGCCATCTTGGATTGAAGTGATTTTTCCTTTGCCATGGAAGATTTTCAATGCTTTTGCACTTCTGGAATGACTTCAGACAACCATTTTTTGATCAACCGCTTGCTTTTTCAACCTTCCGGATTTAGACAAGAATTCAGGAATGCTCAGTCTTCTGTGTTGGGACTCTTGCCTGTGAAGAACCTACCAAAAATAGACTTACTAAAAATAGTAAGTACTTCAAAACGTCAAAATTAGGGCAAATCAGGGTGGGATGACACTTACTAAAAATAGAAATTGTTAAAAATAGTAAGTTTGATTTTTGGAAAAATAAAGGCAATCTGGGAGGCAGTGAAATCCATAAAAAATATGAACTTTCTAAAAATAGAAAGTTGCTCAGAATTCACTCAAAATTCACTGGTAGGTTCCTTGAAGGGTCTTGATTCCAATGCAATGCTAAGTTTTTCCAAAATCCTAAGGGAAAGACCTCAAATCTAAGTTTGAAGGGTGAAACCCTAAAATGGACAAAAAGGTTCTAGACTTGGCCAAATTTGCTCAAATGACCTGCAGACTTGATCAAATTGACCCCCAAAACACTTGCAAACCGAGGAGATCGAAGAGACTACTGCGAAAAGACCCAAAGAACCAAAACCAAAAGTCCAAGAGGACCAAAAAAGTAGGGGGTCCCCATTCGCAATGTGGTGATGTGTGAAAACGTCACAACACCTTCCTTGGCAATACACAACATATTTAAAGGACCCGATGGTTGCCGAGAGGAACACAACTGTCAACCAACGGACACATAACTACTTGAGAGTGACAACTCAACATTGTTGGATAACTAATATTATCAAACATAACAATAAGCATTTTATGCCAACTATACATATTGTACTAAGAAGTTGAATGATGGAAGGAGTTACCTAGTCATGATCAGAAAGTTTATGCCGTAGTTCAAGCATTGAAAAAGTGGAAACATTTCTTGGTTCTAAAGTAATTTGTGGTGTATATAAAAACACCAAGTATATCAATATTTGAATAATCAAATTAAGTTTAATCAAAGACATGTAAGATTAGTAGAGATTATGGAAAATTATACTGTTGTGTTGTAGCATAGGAGTTGGCAATCAAATATGTTTGCTGATGTATTAAGTAGGAAACAAAATTTGTTGATAAAAATGAGGCTAGAGTACTTGGATTTGATGACTTGGAGCATTTGTTTGAAGTTGATCTCAGTTTTATGGAAGTATGGAGAGTATGTAAAGAACTAGTAGGTATGGATAGAAGAAAGTGGTTTAATTGTTTGATTCAAAATCATATGTTGTTTAAGGGTAATCCGTTATGTATTCCAATAAGTTCAATGAGAGAACATTTGAGAAAAAAAAAGCATACTGGCAACTTAACAATTCATTTTGGGGTAGATAAGACAGTGACATGGGTAAATGAGAACTATTTTTGGCTGCAAATATATAGGGATGTGAGGAAATATGTTCAAAGTTGTAAAACTTGTCAAGTTGCAAAAGAGAGTAGTCAAAATATTGGGTTGTATCAACCATTATCAGTTTTAGAGAAACTTTGGGAGGATATAAGTATGGATTTCATATTATGACTGCCTAGAACAGAAAGAGGGTGTGATTTTATATTTGTGGTAGTTGATAGATTTTCTAAGATGGCGTATTTCATTCAATGTGATAAAATGGAAATCAATGATGCAGTACATGTAACTCATCTATTTTTCATAAAAGTTGTGAGGTTGTATGGGTTACCGAGGAGTATTGTATCAGATAGAGACATTAAGTTTGTTGGTTACTTTTGAAAGACATTGTGGAAGAAGATGAAAATAAATTTGAAGTTCAGTTGAACATATCACCCACAGTTTGATGAACAAACAAACTTGTGAATAGGAGTTAAGCAATTTGCTGAGATGTTTGGTTGGTGCGAAGAATAGGAAATTGGGATATAATTCTGGTGCAAACAAAATTTGCATATAATAATTCAATAAGTATTAGTATAGGAAAATCACCATTCGTGCTTGTGTAAGGCAGGAGTCCAAGGAATGCATTAGAGTTGAGAGATATCAATAATGAAGAGAAGATGAGTCTAGAAATAGAAGAATTTGTATAACACATGAAGGTAGTACATACAAAAGTAAGACGTCATTTGGAGAAGATGAATGACAGATATAAGGAGAAGGTTGATAGGAAAGAAGACATGAGGACTTTTCTATTTGAGATTAAGTGACGGTGTATTTTGGAGACGAAAGATTTCTAGTTGGGACATACAATAAGTTGAAGATGAAGAAATTTGGCCCTTGTAGAATTATTAAAATGTTTGACTCAAGAAATTTATTTGAAGTGGAGTTACTTGAGAATTTGGGCATAGCACCAGTATTCAAGGCTGTTGATTTAAATCGGATAAGGACTGGAGCTAGGAGATAGTGGTTAAGTAGTACAATGGAAGACTGGAAGTACTAGATACTGTAACAACAAAATGAGGAGAGATTTTGGACTTTGGATTTGTATTAGCACAAAATTTAGATAGTGTGAGGAGTATTCGGTGAAGTGGAAAGGAAGGCTAGAAGAATATGCATTTTGGATTTCTAAGGTTGAGGTAGACCATCTTGGTTTCCCTCTAGGCATTGGACAATGTGGGACTCACTTTTCAAATTCTCTAGGTATTGGATGCAAGAACATCCTCGGGTGTAAGATCAATCTTGCATCACCAAAAACATTTTCTTTTACTTTGTTTGCTTGTTTGTAAGTTTTCAATGATATTCCAATTGTTCCAGTCACGATAGATCCTAGTATAATTCATTGCACTAGCATATTCTACCTTGTGGTTGAGAATACACGTTATACACTCACATCCAATTTTTAGGAGATTTTGATCACTGCAAAGGCATATTTCAATTTTTGATTTATCAGTTGGCAGAAGAGACTTGTTGTGACCTAATCACACATCACCCCATCCCAGATAGGGACCCCCCCTTTGCTTTTAGGCCCTTTTGGTCGTTTGGCTTCTGTTTTTGTGTGTTAGTGGCAATCTCTTCAATCTCTCCGTGTTACGGGTGTTTGGGAGTCAGTTAGGGTTAATCTGCTTCTCTGTCAAGCGAGTTCTGTGAGGTCTAAAGCCTGTTTTGTTCTTTTTCTAGGGTTTTGCCTTCTGTCCTAGATTTTAGGGGTTCCTGTTAGGGTTTCGGGAAAACCGAGCATACGACTAGAGTCAGGACCCTTCAGGGCACCTCCTAGCAAAATTTGAGCCCAAACGGAACAACTTTCTATTTTTAGAAAGTCCCTATTTTTTAGGGATTTTTTCAAGTCTCGGAATGTTGCCATTTTGCCAAAAATCAAACTTACTATTTTTAGTAATTCCTATTTTTAGTAAGTTTCTATTTATAGTAAGTCATTATTGCACCCGGTTCGGGGATCAAACGCTGACACTTGGAAAGTTTCTATTTTTGGAAAGTTATTACAGGTAGGGTCAGTCAGCCAGAGCGACAAGGATCAGGCATTCACAAGCAGTTCTATTTCCGGAAAGTTAGATAGCAGACAAAGGTGACCAGAAATGGGTCAAGTGCTGGAAATCCATGCCTAAAATGGAAAGCTCGGGAAAACACTCCAAAAGCACAGAAGGTCAAAATAGGCTAAGTCTGGAAGTCATTCACAAGCGAGAAAATCCACCTCTCCATGGACAGGGTGAAAATGCGCCCAGGTCAGGTCTGGGGCGTTGAAACCAAGGATGGATTCACAACTGCAATTTTCGGCCTCTCCATGGACAGGGTGAAAATGCCCCCAGGTTAGGTCTGGGGCGCTGAAACCAAGGAGTCATTCACAAGAGCAATTTTCCGCCTCTCCATGGACAGGGTGAAAATGTGCCCAGGTCTGGTCTGGGGCGCTGAAACCAAGGAGTCATTCACAAGAGCAATTTTCCGCCTCTCCATGGACATGTGCAAAATGCGCCCAAGTCAGGTCTGGGGTGTTGAAATCAAGAAGGCATTCATAAGTACAATTTTCCGCCTCTCCATGGACAGGGTGAAAATGCGCCCAAGCCAAGTCTGGGGCGCTAAAACCAAGAAGGCATTCACAAGTACAATTTTCTGCCTCTCCATGGACATAGCCAAAATGTGCCCAGGTTTGGTCTGGGGCGCTAAATCCATGAAGGCATTCACAAGTGGAAAATTCATGAATCCTTGGCATGGTAAAATTTCACCCAAACAGAAAATTTGAAATTTTGCCTAAGGCACGGATTCCAAGGAGTCAAGGAAGAATAAAAAGCAGAAATTCCCCTCGGGTGAATTTTTAATTATGCTATTTTTAGACATCAAATCCCGGCCAAATATGGAAATTTTTATAGATTCTGAATCGGGACGAAATTCCCCATCCAATGAACCTGACTCCTAAAATTTAGGAAGATCCCTAAAAAATAGGGATATGGAGAAAAGCCGGAAAAGTTCCTTCGACAACACGAGATGACAAGTCGGAATGGAATTGAGCAAATCCCGAGAAAGATCTTGCAATCTCCCTCCAAAATTGGAAAGTGTGAAATCAACGAGTTGGCAGGAGGAATCTTCCAAGTATGACGCATGACTTGGAGCATTTAAGGAAAGTTCTAAATTTGAACTCACATGCATGGGAAATTGCCTTGCATGACATAGTAATTAAGGAAAGTATGACGTGCCATAAATACAATTACTAATTTGATGCCTCTTGGGAATTCTATATAAGTTGGGAAAAACATTTCGTTTTTCACATGCAAGATTCAGGAAAGAAAGAGTAAAGAAGTGAAAAGTTTTTATACTTAGTCTCTATTTCATCATTTCGAAGTATTCCCAAGATGGCGGAACCTAGCAGGACAGCTACTATTTCTAGGTAGGCACTGATCAAAGCAGAAATGAAGGGTTTTCTTCCCCATTCTCTTGGTTGAATTCAAGATGGGAAGAGATCAGTGATACCAACTTTGACACGTTCAACTGGGTTGCATTCAAGATAAGGATGTTTGGAACTGCAAGGCACAATCCATCTCCGATAATTGTCAAAATTGTGAGAAGCGGAATAGTTGCAGCAGCTGGCTTTCCTCTCGCCATTCAATGCCCAGATCTAGTATTGGAATGTGCAGCGCATTACAACCTGGAGCGAAAGAGGATCTCAACGCCAGACGGCAAGTTATTGGTAACTTTGACTCCAGAAGCAATTGGCGAAGCCTTCAAAATCCCTTCACATTACTCCATGACGTACAGGACCAGCAGCGGAGCTCAAGCAGTCTATGAAGCAGGCCCCGCTAGATGTGCTGATTTGATCAACAAGCAATGGTTGTTGAAGCCTAGAGTACACGTTTCCAAGATGCCCAAAACTCTCACAATCTTCGAGTTCAAGTAGGAATACGTGGACATGATAAAGATGCTGAGCAGAGTAATGGGATGCTCACACTCGGTGAACTTCGAGCCTTGGATGTTCTTTTACATTGGCGAGATCATGAATTCTAATACACTGATCGACTGGGCTAGATTGATCAGCCACTACTTGCACGAACAATTGAAGAACCTGCAGGAGAAAAGGTCTCAGTCCTTTTTCACGAGTTCCTACCTATTCTATATGCTGGCACGAAGGGGTGGATTCGATGGGCTGCCAGCAAGAGGAATCATGGGCTGCGGGCCAGCTCAGCTAAAGGTGCATGAATGTTATCCTCAGCTACATCTCCACAACGTGAATTCTTACAAATTGGCAAATGACACCTTCACCATGTACCTGACACAACTTATGCAAAATAAGTTGCACATGAGGTTGTCTCCGCAAGCAAGTGCTTTGGTCCAGAAGTATGGCGCCGCATTCCTGCAGCTCCCCAAGTTCACCTACATCAGGATGCAGGGTTTCTCCTTCCAGTCTTACAAATTGCCTAGATATCCGTCAGATAAACTTATATTGCTCGAGCTCATGAGGCAATTGACTGCCTACGATCAGCTGTAGAAGAAGAAGAAGAAGCAATCTATTGAATTTCCAGTTGTCTTGGGGGATTTCATGGAGATATGCCCAGGATTGGAGGCCGCTAAAAGTGCAGCAAGCGAGTTGGCATTCTACCGCCTACCATTTTACACTTCCAGGGCCCAATATGATCCTTACAGCCAGATCAGGAAGGTTGCCGGTGTCAGATTCATACATAGGTTTCACTTGGAGGATTACTGGGCCGGTGCCGAGGATGACTTTGAGGTCCGGAGAAGAATGCACTCCAGACTGCCCCTCGACACCATCAGAATAAGTGAGATCCATCAGGTGCCAGAGCAGGTGAAGGAAGACTCAGATTTGATGCAACCCGAATTCGAGAGGATAAAGGATCAACCTATCCTGCTGCCAGATTGGTCGGAGCCTGAGGTAGATGATTTGAACATTTTGGCTAGGCCAGTGCTAAAATTCACTAAGCACTGGATTGACAGGCAGACAAGAAAGTTGGTTGAAAACCATGTCCCTCTGACATACCAGCTAATGGGAAATTTGGATTCCCACAGTGAGGCGACTGAAGGCTCTTCACAGGGTCAGGCAGGAAGAGAGGTCCGGATGGATAGGGGGAAAATTGCCCCAAAGAGGCCAAGGATAACAAAGACGAAGGATGCCCAACAGGAAATCCCGCGCGAGGTTCAGCAGGAGGAGCCTCCACAAAAGAGAACGAGGACAGGAAGAGAACATTCACTAGTCAGCTTCGCGAGCGTACAAGAAGTAGAAATGTTCCCACATCCCGTAGGCCCACTTCCAGGAAATGTTCCAACACCTGATATACTCAGCATCAATGCTTCACAGGGCCGTCATCAGCCAAGAAGTCAGAGGCAAGAGGTTTCCTCGCACCTGGAAGAAGTTCGCCAGGATAATTTCATAGAGACTATCCTTGGTGAAATGGAAGAGGAATCTCAAGAACGGGAGCATGCAGAGGATTACAGCCATTCCATCCCCGCGCCGGATTGGTCGGTAGGCAGATTGGGAAATGAAGCAGGAGGGGAGCCCAATCCTGCTCAGGAATTAGAAGAATTATTGAAGAGGATGGATCAGCCACCGGAAAGAAAGGCCCCCCAGAAGTTTTCCAAGGTAGTCAGGGAAGAATCCGGAGCCCGGAGCCCGGACCTTGCACATTGCTGAACTTGAGGTCGATAAGGGTAGGAGTGAGATTAGGCTGGAAGATTACGTCATCAGACAGGTGGATCTTGGCCATGCTTCCACCGGTCAAGTAATTTCGACGATTCTTCCTTTGCCATGAAGGAGAAATTGCTGAAGTCAAAAGCAAAGTGTAAGCAGCTGAAGGAGGAAAATGGACTTCTATGCGAGTATGTCAGGAGTTTCAAGAAACCCCCCAGGGAAGCAAGTCCTTCATCCACTCCCCCTCCCTTCCTTCCCAAGGAGGTAATTGATGATGCGGAACTTACAAAGGCAATGGCACAGAATTCCCGAGAATGGATAGAGGATGTTTATGCTGAGGCAGGGAAATTTGTAAAAGATCTAGCTCAACTCCATTCAAGGTTCGTGGCCCTCCTAAGTAGGTTGGAAACGACGAAAGGACTATGGGAAGATGTTGATGTCTACCAAGACTTAACCATTTCCCGACTCAGGGCTCTGATGAGGACTCCAAGGCAAACATTGGTAGACGGGAAAGTAAACTAGGAGAATGAAGCCTGCGACTTTCCCCGATGGTTCTGCACCATCTGTTCAGGGAAGAACACCCTTGATAAATTCAGCATTGATTCCGTCACCTTGAAGGAATCTATCAGAGGGATACAGGAAGAAATCCTCAGTGCCATGGAAGCTTTATTTTCTAGGAAACTCAGCGACGGGGGAATAACAGTGAATTCCTTGAAATCCCAGCTACATGATTTCTTCTTCGTCGGTTCATTTCCCAAGGAACATTTTGCAAATGTTTCTTCATTCTCCGGTATGATGAAGAAAACACAGGAGGCCATGGCAGATTGGGAAGGTTTCTTTTCCAGAAGCGAAGAGGAGATTGCCTTGATGGAATTCAACATCGAGAATGTGCCAAGTGTCTCCATTGGAGAATTGGAAGCTATCGTCGGTAGGTTCATTACTTACGCCATTAATGAGCGAGATAATGGTCGTCCGTTTTTGGACGAAAGTCTTTTGACTGAACCATGATGGCGTATTTATGGCTGAAGAGAACATTGACTAGGCGCGGGACCGGTCAATGCATGCCACCACAGGATAAGGGAATCTTCTTGCATGTCGTCCTCTCATAATGGTTTTATGACTGATTCTTCTTGCATGTCGCTGTCGCTTGGAGAGTGATGGGCATTTATGACGATGTTAGTTATATTTCGGGCATGATCAACATCATGGGCTCTATTTTAGGCCCTTTCAAATTTATTGTAAGTGGGCATAATGGGTTATTTAATGCAGATTCCCACCTTGTTGCATCATGTGTGGAGAATCTTTTGGGCAAACCCTAATTAGGGTTTTGCATGTAATCTGGGCTTGAGGCCTATATAAGGGGGTGACCCCCTCATTTGTAATCAGGAGAGACTATCGTCAGAGATTGTTGCTAAGAGTTTTTGAAGCAAACACTTAATACATTGTTCAATTGTTGGTGTGTTCTTGTGTTGTTTCGGAACTCGCATGGTCTCGTCCTCTTCATAGATTAGATTTGTTTTCATGCAATTAAATGAACTGGATTTGATAGGATCGCTTGTTGCCAAATTCGTGCTCATACTTTTGGTGTGCAGCTGATTGTTGCATACCGTGCAAAGTTAGTCTGAGCCTCGTTATATGTGTATGTTCAACTTCGATTGTTAGAAGAGATTGTTCTATCTAATGGTTTCTTTTGACGATTTGAAAATCTTTAGCACTCTCCCTGAAGATTGCACCGCCTTCGTGTAAGTTGTGCTTTGCTGGCGAAGCAAAGCGCGGTTGGATTTTGCACAAGTTTATCCCGTCCCTTGTTCCTAGGATTAGATTGCCTTTAGTTTAGTTTCCCTCTGCCCTATTCTATTTACCTTCTGCATATTTCAAAATCTAAAATCTAAAACTTAGAGATTCATTGCAAATCATCCGCATCAATAAATTCTTGAGCTTGAATAAATTTCTTCGACATACGTAAGGCCCCTTGGATTACCAGCAATCACATCGGCCAACTGATTCACATCCGCGGCATAAAAGGAACCTTGGAGTCGGTTGTCTGATTCTCCTACTATATCAGCATGCAATCGTACTTTGATCAAGAGAGAGTGAAGTGACTGTTGGGCAACTTTATTCTGTGTTGGACGCGGTCATAAAAAACACGTCAACAAGACTAACGTCCAGGTACACTGTTTGAGGCTTGCAACACCTTTCCAAAACGTGTGACAACAAAGGAACACGTTTCCAGATTCATTGCACCTAGGAGAGCTTATGGTACGAACTGCATTGAGATTTATTGATACATCATCACTGCATTCATTTCAGAAGATTCTTTCACAACATTTGGTCAACTACACGTTACACTTAGCATCAAGTTTTGCACCCCCTTGTGGCCAACTCAGATCATTCCTGTTTTATATAAAAACTTGTCACAATCATGAGAAAGCAGTCAAGTTGATAGCTAGTTTGGTTGGAAGCTTGGCATTGACATTGCAGTGCAATATCATCGAAATTCTGTAATTAGCACATAGTTGTGCCCATATGTAATTAAATGACAGCAGCCTAGCATGTTGGAAGCCCATTATGGCAGATTGCAATTTCTCTATGATTGTGAATCAATAATGATCATATGGCTGTTTCATTGAAGTTTTGTTGAGTAATTCTTTATTAGGCTGCATTGTTCGAAAATCCTTCATTGGATCCTCTGTGCATGACAGCATCAAAAGTTACCTTTGTTTATTTTTACACAGTAAATGGAGCAGGCTGTCCAGTCCAGACTAAAGGGAACATCTTGAGGATGTTAGGGATGTCACCCGGACTCCAGCGATGTGTCCTCATGGAACACTGATATATACACTGTAGTATATTTGGTTTAGTTTTATTCAACTGGGGTGTGTAAATTTTTATGAATGGCTGTAATCTGGTAATTAATGTTCATATTTTCCTTTGAGAATTGCAGATAACCTTCATATAGATTTAAAGATATAGATGGCAGATTTAATTTAGACCACATGTTTGTTGCTTCTCTAGTGCTTTTCATTTGTTTGCTCCATATTTGGATTGATGAGATATAAATTCTTTGTTTTGGATCTCAGGTGTGGCCTTAAAACCGGGAGCTGTGAACAATATACAAGCTTGTCTTATGGTATCCCAAAAACTTTATAGCCTTGAACAAACATGATTTGTTATCTTCGATTATATTTTTCTGCTATATGATTCATTTTTTTGTAGATTATATTTTTCTACTATATACATCATTTTGCTGTAGATTATTTTTTTGATTCTCTGCTATATCCATTATTTTGTCATTTCTGAGGATTTTTCACGTTTTCATTGTTTATGCTAGCAAGGAGTGACAGTTATAATGAAAAAGTTGAAGATTATACCAGACTTGTCTTTTGCTGGAAAGATTGCTCTTCCGGATTCAGTAGGATCTAGTGTGCGAGAAGCATCTGAAACTGCAGGAAAAGCATTCCAGGATCAAATGGGGAGCGGCATGCAGCTGGCGTCAAAAAGTGCAGAGAAAGTATATCAGAATCCATTTGGGAAGAGTATGCACAAGGCCAGTCAAACTGCTACTGGGGCTTTCACTGCAAATAGATCAGATACAGTCATGGGAAATTTTCCGCAGGTTGGAGCTCCACATCTTATGGATAAGACGGGTTCTAATGAAGAAGTAAGTATGTGTTTTGTGTGATAATAATATTGATATTGGCCTTTGTGATTAAAATTAAATGGACAACTATATGGATATACTATTATCAACTGCCTGGCTGGGGGACAACTACTAGCTACTCTTGCTTTCAAAGACAGGACTTCTCGATATTGCAAGTATGTACAATAGTAAACCATGGATCATGAGGATGATTTAATGTTTAGAAGAGTATACTGAACCAAGGCTGACAGGCTTTAGGTCTGGTACCCTGAGCAAGTGTTCAGTCAGACATGCCATTATCAATTTATTTTCAACCGACTTCACAAACTCCAATTTTGTGTTACCATTCTTTCAGGACCAATTATTGTTATTGGTAGTACTT
Source organism: Cryptomeria japonica (assembly GCF_030272615.1). Classification (NCBI taxonomy): domain Eukaryota; kingdom Viridiplantae; phylum Streptophyta; class Pinopsida; order Cupressales; family Cupressaceae; genus Cryptomeria; species Cryptomeria japonica. The sequence continues at coordinate 132,295,772 of NC_081412.1, forward strand.
GATATACAGCCAAAAACAGGTAAAATGAATGTATTCCCTATGATTCCAAGATAATAAAATATGTACTATAGAACATCCTCAACAGTTTGGACTTGGAACCTGTTCAGCTGTCTCTTCTTCCAATATATTTTTCTGCTGGAAGTTGAACAACTGATTTTTTCATAGGGATGGCTGATAAGAGTGTAGGGAAAATAATCCTAGTTGCAATTCTTCATTTTCAGGTGGATCTAATTTCATCCTAGGATTTTAGTGCTTGTTTCAGATGATTTAAGTGGCATTTTTCACTTCTTATTAAAAATCATCATATTTTTCAGATGCATGATTGTGAAGTGGTCAATGAATAGCTTTCAGATTTCATTCATCAACAGCATATTGGTTCTGGCATATTGCACTAACCAAACATATCACTCAGCACTTGTGCCAGGTTTGCTTTGTTGTCTCAATTTTTTGAATTTTAAAAAATAAACAACCCCTACAAATTTTTACTCAAAATTCATAGTTTTTTTTTTTCCAAGGCACGAAAACTCGTATTTGTTAATGTCAAGTCATTAGAGGGTGTGTTTGTCATCTTTGTCCAAGTTTTTGTCGGCCTTTGTTTTCATTTTCTTAGCTTTTTGTTCAAAATCGGGTCGAGTTTCTCTCTGCAAGTAGGAACTTTTTATTCAAATTGCAAATCAGTTGTCTTTACTTGCAATCAGGTCTTAGAAACCTGATCACAAGTTGTCTTTGCTTGCAATCAGGTCTTAGAAACCTGATTACAAGTTAACTTGTTTTTATGTAAAGTATTTATGTGCTTGCAATTGGGTTCCTAAGACCTGATTACAATTAAAGTTCACTTTACAAGGAAATTAAGTCACTTGCAAATTACCCTCCAAAATCTGATTGCAAGCTGATATTGCAAGAATGTTAAATACTTTTTGCACTTGTAATTGGGTCCTAGAGACCCGATTGCAAGGGGTTTCAATGCATGTAAGAACATTAACAAAAGCAGTGCTATGTGGTAAAAAGCAATGACTTTCACTATCACAATGGCCAATAAAGAATGTTTATTATCTTCAAGTTCAGTGGTTGATCTTCACGAGGTCATTGTCATTACCATTCATGGTCAAATGATGCAAGTTGATGTTCCTGGACAAATACCTTCACCGATCTTGAATACTTCAAGTGCCAGCAGCATGAAGACCTCTTAGACAGAGGATGATGTAAATTAAGTTGTGTCTTGGACACTTAGATTAGTTTCAATCATGCATTTGTAATTTCCCTTTGACAAATTGCATGTAATGCCAAAAATTGTAATTGCAAGTAGTCATATTACTTGTAATTACATGTAAACAAATTACAATTTGAAAGATAGTAGGCCTGTAATTTGGAATAAGTCATAGTTAGTTGTGGAATAAATCTTAGTTAGTTGGACTTCTCCCACTATTTGCTCTTAGCCCCTCTCCTATATATTGGAGGGTGCTCTATGTAATATGGATCTTTTTGGCAAGCAAGAAAACTTTGCAAAAATTAACAGAGATAAAAACTTTGTATTTAATACTTGTAAATTGGACTCTCAAGCAATATAAAGACATTTTAGTTTCAGATGTTGTGTTGATGCTTTGTTTATATATCCATTGTATTCTTATGTTACAGTGATATATTTTCTGCGTATACTTGAGATTCTAGTAAGGTTGTTGGAAAGAGCTTTAATCTGATTTCTTGTAGATTTTGTGCTACAAATATTGAGGGTTGAATTAGCATAGTTAAGTGTTCATGGTAGAAAGAGACTACAAGATTTTGTGCTTGTAATTATTCTTGTCCAATAGCAGTCTAGAAGTGCATTATATTGACACACTTTGAGCTGTTATATGTTGTTTGTTGCTACTATAATAATCATTTTGGAAGGTTGATGGGATAGTAGAAGAGTGAAGACTTTGAGCTTTTGCTTCTACACTCATGTCCCGGGAAAGCAACGAAAGACTTTTCGCTTTTATGGAAACTTTGCTTCCTATTGTATAAGCATTGTTTGTAATTGTTGAAATTTCTTGAAAGTTTTTGAATTTGTTACTCTAAGTTGTAGTTTCTTTTCTAAAAAAAGAGAAAAGAATATCATCTTTTGGAAAAAGAGAAAATGATGTTGTCCCACCCAAGTTAGATTAGTATTTATAGGTTATAGTTAATTTGTAATGGTAGGAAAGGGGGAGCCTTCCCTTAGAATTAGGAGAGTTTTTAACTCACATGCTGTGGCTGAAACCATAATTTTGCACGCCTTTCCAGGTGTACAAAATTTTCAACCAACAGGCTTGTTCTTGAACATGTTCTCTTGTGTATCCTGTTTGTAGATACTGCCTTTATTAGTAAATTGATTAAAACTTCAATTTAGTGAAAATCATACCTTTCGTAGCAACAAGTTGTTAGTGCTTGGGAAAGGGTAACCATCCATATGGGACACTTTTTTATTTGATGACACCTCGATCAAGTAGTTTGTTAGTCTGCTACTTGATTCCAGAACTGAAGCTCTATTGAGACAAATATTCAACCAAACTTGATGAGGATGTCCATTATAGTTATTTCATTTCATTTGTTGGCATATGCACACTCCAATGAGACATTGTATGTGATTGAAGGTTTTGTCATTGATGGCAACCTTGCAATCCTATGGCACCGGCAAAGGTATTATACCGGCATCAGTAGATCACACTCCACACCGGCACTCAAGACACCGGCACCGGCACAGAAGAAAGGAAGTATACCGGCACAGAGGCCGACAAGATTTTGTTATATTATATTTTGTTTATTATTGAAAAACTTTGTAAGCCGACTTGGCAAATTGTAAAATGACTCATATATAAAAGAGATCATTGTAGACATTTGAGAGATGAGATGTAAGCATTAAGGAAAAATATTACGCAGACCTATTATGTGAAATATAGGTTAAGGGGTTAATGTAAGCAGCAGAGCAGCAACCAGTACTAGATCAAGCATTGAAGATGCTATTGTAAAGCAATACAAGATATTGGATTTGTATAATCCTCATTGTAAGTCAGTGAGACTTCCCATTGAGCAGTGAGCTCTAGGCAGTTGGCCTTCTTGCATGTGCAGGCCCCTATTTTAAGTAATATTCTCTTATTGGCCAGTGAGTGAATATTGTGGGTCACAAATCCCACCGAGGTTTTTCCCACACCGGGTTTCCTCGTTAAAACCTTGTGTTATGGTGTGCTTTTCATGTGGATGTTCTTGATTCTGTTTATTGCATTATTTCTTGCATACTGGTACATTGTTATATTATGTTCTGCATGTTTTAAGTCAATAAATTCTATATACTAGTTAGATACTGATTCACCCCCCCTCTCAGTATCTGTGGGATTCTTAAGAATTGGTATCAGAGCCTGGTCCTCTATTTTCAGAAGCCTAACAACTTGAGGAAGATCTTGACACCGGTAAAGATGGAAAATCTGATGAAGCAACTGGAAGGAGCTCTTTCAGACTATGATGCAGAGAAATTGAAAAATATCAAACTAGAAGATGATTTAAGGGCAGCTCAGGATATCATTCAGGCACTTCAAGAAAATTTTACTGTTGCAAGAAATAAGAGAAGAGAACTTTGTGAAAAATTGCAAAATGAGAATGATGAAAATGAATCACTTAATGATATGATAAGCAAGTTGAAACAAGAGAACATGACAACAAAGAATGAGATGCAGGATATGACTATGAGATTTTGCAAAGAGATTGAGGATAGGAAGAAGAATGAAGAAGAATTGACCAGAAGACTAAGTGATGCAGCAAATGAGAACACAAGACTCAACTATGAAAATGACATGTTGAAGATAGATCTGATGCATACTCAGAATGACTCAAATGAACTGCTGAGACAAAAAGAAGTCTTAGAAAGAGAACTAGAAACTGCAAATCAACATAAAGAAAAATTCAAGAAAAGCTCAGAGGAACTTGGCACCTTGCTGAAGAATCAAAAACCTAAAGGTGACACTTCTGGAATTGGCTTTGAAGTTGGTGAAAGCTCCGGTACTGCAAATACTTAGGATCACAGCAAATCAGTGAGACAACCTAATGCTTATAAATTCAATGGAAAATGCTTTAATTGTAATAAGTATGGTCATAGAACAAATGAATGTAGATCTAGAAATTATCAGAATATCAACACACCCACCGGTCAATGTTCTAAATGCAACAAAGTAGGTCACAACTCTGAAAACTGCAGGATGAATGTGAGATGTTATGTTTGTGGAAGATTTGGACATTTATCTAATCAATGTAGAAGACAAACCGACATAGGTTATGGGAAAGCTATTCAGAAGAATAATGTAACTTGTTATGCATGTAACAAGATTGGGCATATTGCTAAATTCTGTAGAAGTAAAGGGACACCGGTAGACAACAAAAGTTCTAGCTTGAAAGGTAAAGAAAAAGTTGAAGAGGTTAAGCAAGAATTCTCAAAACAATGGATTAGAAAAGCTGATCTAAATATTAGGAATACTCCTCCACCGGTAGAACAAACCAATGCTTCACCGGCAGAACAGAGTGATGCTTCACCGGAAGGATAGAGCAGTGCTCCACCGACAGGAAGTTCTTCATCTAATTGAAGAAAATTTCTTTGAGGGTTTGGCAGTCTATTGACACATGTGCTATTATTCCCTCGGTTAGAGATAAGAAGTTGGAAATTGCTTATTACCGGCAAACAATGTTAAGTGAATACTTAACCGGCATGCAATTAATGTGGTAGATGGTGAAAAGACACTATAAAATCAAGGTTTTGGCTCCATTTCATTTCACCGAGATTTCAAACCTACGAAGAGCGCGAAGTTTCCGAGCTAAGGCATTTCGAGCAAGAAGCAAGAACACTCCAAGCAATCATCCATCCTAAAGGCAGTAAAAGGTATTTAATCATGGCATCCACCTCTGCAATTGAATATATAGCAAACCCTACTGTTGTTGAAGTGATAAAAAGACTTAGGCCCGTATTTTAGTTAGTTCCCGAGGTAGCAAAGAAAGATGATACCTTAGGTGCTTTTTCTCAAATTCCTAAGGGAGTTGTTTATGCTGAAGACCCTAGAATGTACATCCACTGCAACATTGAGGAACTAGGAGATGAAGAGATTAAAACCATGTTTAAAACTGTGATATGTGATAAAACCGGCAATGTAAAAGATGAACACAAGATCATTGAGACCCTAGGACTTACAGAGATCCTTAGCATTCCTTAATTCCCCAAGGATGTGATTAGGATAGTCTTAAGCAGGGTACATGGTGAATTTTTCTGATTAGATGCAGTCCACAAAACCACTAAGGAGGCTGTGAAAGCTGTCACAGGGTTACCAATCACCGGCAAAAGACCAGATAAAACCAACAAGGTATCCAATGACCTAGTTACAAACCTAACTGGTGCAACATTCGACAAGAGGTCCCTAAGAGTTAATGATGTAACAAACATTAATGTGAGATTTATCAGCATGAGATTAGGGTATAAAACTACTCATGCAAATAGACTCAATTCAGTTTCAAGTTTATGCATTAAGAGTGCTTATGATATGGTCACAGATAATGCAAATATTGATATATGTGAGTGGTTAAAGGATGAATTAATTGACAACCTTGGAAAGATTAAGAAGGACAAGAAAGGAACTTTCAGGTTTGGAAATCTGTTAGTATGTCTGATGCTACATATAACAAAACAGGTTCTCGGTATAGGCTACAAAGAACTTGGATATGATATACCGGTAGGCAAACAGTTAACAAAACTATTCAATAACATGGGAGAAGACAAGGAAAACAATATTCATGACTTCTTTCAAGCATTAAAGGCCAAAATGAAGAAAAGAATCATGTTATCATATCACAAAAGATTGTCGACAAATACAAAGATGAAATATGCTTTGTAATCAAGAAAGATGAAATCTGGATGGAAGCAGTCATCCCTAGGACAGTTTGGGTAACCGAGATGGGCTATGAAACAGATGATCATATAATTGAAACATATGCTAAAGCTCTTCTGGAAGCCCCCAGAGAACCTAAGGAAGAAGTATTTGGTAGTGCAGAAACTATTGAAAGCCAAATACAATCAAAGAAAAGAGTGAAAAAGGTTGAGGCAGTTGTAAGAAAAGGTTCCAGACAAGCAAAAGCCATCAAAGAAGATGTGTTGAAGAAAACCGGTATAACAGAGGATGAGTTAGTAGCTCCACAACTTGAAACTCACCTATCACCGGTAGGTACTTCTTCGAAGGGTGACATGCCTGCAACTTTCAAAAGAGTTGTAAGAAAAAGAGATCCCTCACCGGCAACCACACCCTCACCCAGGAGGACAAGACAAAAACAACAAGCAGTGAGATCTCCAGTAAGATAGGCTACACCAAAGAAGAAGAAACTGACACCCAAAAAGAAGAAGAGGACAAACAAAGACTTGGCCCCTCTTGATATACTGCTGAATGAAATTACAGAGGAAGGTAAATTGAAGAACATAGAGAAAATATATGACACTTTAACAGCTAATGAAAAAGAACAAGTTGAAAATAATGTTATATTGCATATGGATATGTATAAGAAGTTTTTGATGGAAGTAGTCAATGAAATTCCAGATGAACTATTTAAAAGACTAGAAGCAAGAAGACAAGCAATAATAGAATTGGACAAGAAAATAAAGATTGAAAAGCTACTTGCTGTATATCCGGTAAACTCACCCAAAGAAATTGATGACCTAATTGCTCAAGCCAACAGGACAGTATTTTCTACTGCACATCGGCATGTTGCTTTAATGGTTGGAAGAATTAATGAGGTGACTGAGGAGACAAAAAATGGATGGGATATATTCCTAGTTGAGAAAGAAAAACAAGAAGAGTACAGGAACCCCAAACCCATAATAGTTTATCAGAAAGATAGAGACAAGGGTAAAGGTAAAGTTGGTGGACCACCTAGTATCAAGGTTAGAGACAACTTACCCCCACCTCCTCTAATTACTCCACCGGTAAAAACAACAGCTACAGAAGATCAACCGGTAGCTGAGAGTATGGATGTAGAGGATGATAATCCTAATCCTAAAGTCTTATATACTGTGGATGTTGATACTCAAAAGATCAACATTGTGGTAGACAAAGATACAACTGATAAGACTGATATGGCTAGTGAGCCTCCGGTAGCTGAAGAAACTGATAACACACAGGAGAAACCGGCAGAAGACAAAGAGCACAAGGTAGAGACTCAGACTCGGACTGAGGCAATACAACAAACAGAGAAACAAACAGAGCAAAAGGCTCCGGAACTGGAACAACAGCAACCGGAACAGGTACATAAAGAAGCAGTACCACCGGCAACTAGTGAAGTAGAAAAACCATTGCTTAAAGAAATGCAGACACAAACAGACCTACCAGAGGTCAATACAAGCTTGGTTACTTCCACCGGTACTCAGATTGTTGATTCATCATCAGGCTACAAATCAACTAATGTGACTGAGGTACTATTAGATTCAATCAAGAAGATAAACGACTGCAGCTCACAAGCTTACAAGACAATTAATGATACCATACCAATTTTGAAGGTAATTGCTCCTAACTGTAATATAGACAATAAAGATTCTTTAGGACAACTTGATACACTGTGTAAATATATCACATAAAACATTGAGAAAATAAAGGAAGAGTCATTGAAGGATAAAGTAGAAGTTGAAAAACATAAATTCTTTGATGAGCAAATAAAGAAGTGTAACAAAGATTTTGACACACTTCTACCGGAATTATGTAATTTATTGAAAGAGTACAAAAATTTGTACAAAGATACCTGTAAAACAAACTTTTTGACTGTAGATATAGACAAGAAGATGAGCAAGGTACAGGATGAGATCAATAAACTTGCAGATAATTTTGTCAACTCACCTGATACACTACCAGTTTTTGAGGAAAAGATAACAAATTTTGAAGAAGAATTACTTAAATTGGAAAGAGAGAAAGAAAGAATATTGAATAAGGCAAAGCATTTGAGATCAAAACTAAGTCCAAGATTGGACTATCCAGCATCACTACGGAAGGAAGTATCTGAGGCACTAATACAGGGAAAGAAACCACCGGCAGAGCATTTGCAGCATCTCACCGGTACAGTGAAGAGAACAGAGACAACAATAAAGGATAGCAAAAAGTTTATGGATAGTATAAACTTGATTTTTGGAGATCTTTTTCAAATTGTAACCACCCAGTTACAAGGTTGAAACTACAAACTCTACTGACATCTTGACAACCTTTGTCATTGATGCCAAAGGGGGAGTAGTGGGATGAGAAAATTCAAATCACAGGAATCATATGCTCAGGGGGAGCTCACACATTTTTGGTAACATTTTTGGACTTCACATTTTTTGGATACATCTTTTGAAATTTCTCATGAGTGTTGCCATCAATGCCAAAGGGGGAGATTGTTGGCATATGCACACTCCAATGAGACATTGTATGTGATTGAAGGTTTTGTCATTGATGGCAACCTTGCAATCCTATGGCACTGGCAAAGGTATTATACCGGCATCAGCAGATCACACTCCACACCGGCACTCAGGACACCGGCATCGGCACAGAAGAAAGGAAGTATACCGGCACAGAGGCCGACAGGATTTTGTTATATTATATTTTGTTTATTATTGAAAAACTTTGTAAGCCGACTTGGCAAATTGTAAAATGATTCTTATATATAAAAGAGATCATTGTAGACATTTGAGAGATGAGATGTAAGCATTAAGGAAAAATATTAGGTAGATCTATTATGCGAAATATAGGTTAAGGGGTTTATGTAAGCTGTAGAGCAACAACTGGTACTGGATCAGGCATTGAAGATGCTATTGTAAAGCAGTACAAGATATTGGATTTGTATAAACCTCATTGTAAGTCAGTGAGACTTCCCATTGAGCAGTGAGCTCTAGGCAGTTGGCTTTCCTGCATGTGCAGGCCCCTATTGTAAGTAATATTCTCTTATTGGCCAGTGAGTGAATATTGTGGGTCACAAATCCCACCGAGGTTTTTCCCACACCGGGTTTCCTCGTTAAAACCTTGTGTTATGTTGTGCTTTTCGTGTGGACGTTCTTGATTCTGTTTATTGCATTATTTCTTGCATACCGGTACACTGTTATATTATGTTCTGCATGTTTTAAGTCAAGAAATTCTATATACCGGTTAGATACTGATTCACCCCCCCTTCTCAGTATCTGTGGGATTCCTAACAATTTAACTATAATTGTTTACTATAAATTGGTCAAATCCATATGCAAGTGGCTTGGTGAAATTATTGGAAGGGTTGATAGAAATACATTAAAAGATGGACAGTGGGAGTCGTGGGATATATCCTAATAATATGAGGAGTCATTCATGACAATAAATCACTATTAGATAGGTGTATGGTCATCTCAGACAAATATGTTTAGGCATTTGATCACTAAATTGTCAAGCTCATAACTTGTCATGATCTATTTTGCGTAGCTCGTGTACTAGTTGTAGACTGGTAGTTGTAAGGGGGGCTTATCATTTGATACCCTAAAGGAGGCATCATCTACTGTATATGTATGCCACATTGAGTAATGAAGTGAGATTCAGAGTGTAATGTAATTGCATGTTCCTTTCTTCTGTATTTGTGGGTGTGATGGATTCATCAGGAAAAGTTAGTAGATGGGAGTTAGAAACATAAATGTAAATAATCTTTCAGAAACAGAACTATATCATCTGGAAGCAGATGCTGGCAGTCGTCCTCCTCCTTTTGAGCCTTTGATATACTTATTTTACATCCCACACATCTGTGTCCCTGCTGTGCAACCTGTAGCCAATCTAGTAATGCAGATGTTTTCTTTTGTCTGCAATAGTAATGTTAGAAGTAGAACATCAGTACTTAGACCAACAACAACTCATTTTATTACCAAATCTATTATTGTGCAGATCTGGTTTGCTGTTGTTGTCTAAGGGCTGCCTTTAAGAACAACATTGGAGTAGCCATATGCAGCCTATTAGCAGCTCATTTGGTATGAAATATTTTATTTGTATGAAAATGGTCTGTTGTTTGTATCTAGGATTGTTAGATAAGTATATTTGGAGTGGCCATGTGCAACTCAACACTTGCTCCATTATTTACGGGTTCCTCTGGACTGTAGAACTTGGAGTGGTGAACAGTTAAACTCCTATAATAGAAAAGATTTCGCTAGTTAAATTTAGTAAACGATGCAAAATAATAACTAAAGCCCCACTAAGACTGATTAAGGCTATTGAAAGTCTGATTAAGGTCTGAAGTCTGAACAAAGATGTGGATATTATGGTATTATCCACATTTATATAATTTATTTGTGTATTAAAAATCATCTTAGGAAAAATATTTAGATCCTAAGTTCTAATGCTAATGGGTCATAAAAAAGTTTTATGCATCACCACCCCACTTTAAGATTAACTTAGGTTATCATTGGAAGAAGGAGAAACTTTTTGCCATCCTCCTTCTGTCCAAAAAATGGATGAAAGACAAAAGGCTCAGATGCAGGTGTGGATGAAATATGAAGCATAATGTGGCTGGTATAGAAATGAAAGAAGAATATTTTCCCTTGATGAAGGATGATACTTGGAACATAGTTCCTCCTTCAAAAGGAAGAAAGATGGTTTATGCAAGTGGGTTGACCAGACTAAGTATGCAGTAGTTGACACTTATTATAAATAGAGGTGGAGGCAGTGACAGACAATTGAAATTCCACGATGGAGAAGATCAATTCATGATTATTGTGGATGTTCCATTACATAGTTTGTTAGTGCTTATCATGTTCTCAATGCTTTGATTGACTAAGTTGCTGTTCCTTATTCAAATTGCAGGAGAAGCAGTTTCTATATCTTCAATATGATGTTGCTAAGTGCAAGTAATGTGAAGGGAAAACAGACCAGCAAAATATGAGAATAAGAACACACATAAAATGAGTAGACAACAACTATCTTAGTGAGCTATTGCCTTTTTGAGGCTTCCATTCAATCTCTTGTACATAAAACATGCCTAGACACCTTACAAGATCTGCAACTGCTCTCAACACTTCCCAATCACAAGCAACCCCACCAACAACAATACCAAAACTACTTGCCAATCCAATGCATCGCCTGGCGGATACCGCAATAGGCGAGGATATACTAACCGCTACAACAATAACAATAACAATAACAATAACAATAACAATAACAATAACAATAACAATAACAATAACAATAACAATAACAATAACAATAACAATAACAGCAATGCCCCAAGAAGCAGAATACAATATGATGCGAAGGGGATATTGATGATTCAACGTCGAAAGTGCAATGAATGGGGTCACTTTGCCCGAGAGTGCCAAAGTGGTCAAAGTAATTTAGGCATGTTATGTAAGTAGTGTCGACCCGGGAACCACGAAGATGCCAATTGCTTGAAGCAGAAGGGGGTGATATGCTGGCCGTGGAGGAACTAGACGAGCAAGTTTTGGTGATCACTAGATTACAAACAAAGAATGTAATATAGCCAAATCCCCATATGGAGAAGGAGGGACTCCGTGAAGCCAAAGCCGATGTAGAACAAGCAATGGCGAATGAGAGAAGAGTCTCCAATTAAGCTGCCAATATTCTATTGTGGTTGGAGTCTAAAAAGAATAGTACAATAGGTGCTCCAAACAACAATACCTGTGAAGGTAAGAGATCTTCTACAAGCTATGTCACAATGGAAAATGGAAATAACTAGTATAGTCAATGAAGACAAAGTTGGCCATAAGCAAGGTAAGTTGCAAGAGGAATCGACGTTGAAACCAAAACACGAAGGTAACTAGGCCATTGATCCTATGTTGCTAATAGTGAGCATTTGGAAGAAGCAGATTGTCGTTGAGGTGGAAATAATGGGGAGGAAGTTGACAAATACCATTGTCGATGGAGGCTCAGGAGTCAATGTGTTGCCAGAGGAAACTTGAAAATGCCTTGGAAAGCCAACACTCTCGCCGCCAACCTTCCACTTGGTGGGTCTCAACCAACATGGCATTAAGCCTTTGGGAACACTCATGTCACAAAAGGTAATGATTGGGACACCACTTTTTCTTGGACTTAGTAGTTATCTTGTTGCAAAAGAAGGTGTACGACACACTCCTTGGGAGGGGTTGGTTGATTACTACTAAGGTGAACCATAATTGAAAGTAGAATGGACTCTCGATTGAGAGTGAAGGAGGGAGGGAGCACATCATCGACCTAAGGAATCAAGCGGTGAGCAAGGAACTGGCATCCTCTGAATCAGAGTCTGAAGACAAAGTGCCAGGTATGGATGAAGGAAAAGCATGAAACCTAATGTTGAAGGTGTGATTGAGCTAGAAGGACAAATTGAAGGCCGCCTTGGTAGTAGAAGATGGGGTGTATGCATACAACAAAATGCCATTCGGCTTATGCAACGCCCCACTACCTTCTAGTGCATTATCTTTCACATTTTTGATAAGATGGTGGTGGGAAACTTCAAAGCATTCTTGGATGACTGGTGGATATATAGCGGTAGGAGATTCACCTAACAACACTTAGAGAATGCATGGAGAGGTGTTGAATGGAAAAGATGGTGCTAAACCCAAAAAAGTGCAGATTTATGGTGCCCCAAGGCAAGCTACTTGGCCACAGTTTGCAAGGTAGGATTGAAGACTGACCTGGACATGGTAGGGGTCATCATATGTTTGGAGTCACTAGAGAACGTAACAGGGGTGAAATCCTTCCTTAGGCATGTTGGCTACTATTGGAGATTTATAAAGAACCTTCTCAAATTTCTTACCCATTAGATATGTTGACGAGGAAGGGACAAGCATTCATGTGGGGGGATGAGCATGACAAAGCCTTCAAAGAACTTAAGTTGAGATTGGTCAGTGCACCTATCTTGGCGTACCTAGATTGAAAGGAGTTCCATGTGTAAGTAGATGCCTCCAACTATGCAATTGGGGCTACATTGGCACAAGTAGGTTTACAAGGATTGGATCACCTGGTATTCTTCACCAGTTGCCTACTCCCAAAGGCAGAGAAAAATTATAGTATAACTAAAAGAGAGGCACTAGGAATGGTGTACTTCGTACAAAAGTTCCATCACTACCTGATGTTGACACCATTCACCTTCTATGTGGACCATCAACCTCTCATGTTCTTGGAAAACAAGCCTAACATTCAAGGATGGGTGAGTAGGTGGCTGCTCTTTTTGCAAGAGTTTACATTCGCCATTATTGTTTGCTTGGGGAAGAGCCATGTCATTGCTGACTAGTTGTCACGAATAAAGTCGGGAGTGGTCACCCAACGGGGTGAACAAGGACTTACTGGATTTCCATCTGTTTCAAATTGCTGCATTGCCACTATGGTGCAAAATCATCGGGGAGTACCTATCCACTTCTATCTTCTCGGGAGAAATGCCACTAAGTGAAAGAAGAAAACTACCTCTCAAGAGCAAAACCTTCCAACTCATAAATGGTTCGTTATACAAGATGGGTCTTGACCAAGTGCTGTGGAGATGTGTCATGCAGGAGGAGATACCTGGAGTGTTGAACTTGAAGCACATGAAGGTTTGGTTAGTGGCCACATGGGACTAGATGCCATGACACACAAAGTCTTACTAGTAGGGATATGGTGGCCAACATTGCATAAAATGCTCGTGAATGCATAGTCAGATGCGATACCTACCAGAGAGCTAGCAAATCCTTGAAGAGAGACTTTATGTTGTTGTTTCCCTCGTCCCAGGAACTTCGAGAGGTGGTGCCTGGATTTCATTGGGCCATTGAAGGTCAGCCAGATACATAGATGTCGATACATTGTGGTAGCCACTAAATACCTTACAATGTGGGCGAAGGTGAGAGCATTACTAGGCAATACAACCATCAATATGACAAAGTTTATATATGAGTAGATAGTGACAAGGTACAACATCCCAATCCAAATCGCGAGTGATAGAGGGGTGCACTTCGTTAGGCATGTCATTCGATTGATGACAATAGAGTTCAAGATTTTCCATAATCTATCCAATCCATACTACTTGATAACCAATGGCTAGGCGAATCAACAAAGTGCCAGTTTGGTCATATACAAGTCATGTGGTGTTGAGGACGAGGATTGGGAAGAAAGACTCCCGACCATATTGTGGGTCTACCATACAACTTATAAAGTGACAACCGACATGTTGTTGTAGTTGATGTATGGGCAGGAGGTGGTGGTCCTTGTCGAGTACATGGTTCCAAGCCCGAGAATTGTTGTGGAGAATTGACTTGGTGACATTGAGAGTTTGAAAGAATGACTCTTTGCCCTTAACAAATTGGAGTAGTAGAGGATAATGGCACAATGGGCCATCGAGACTATGCAAGGTCGGTGGAAGTGCTGGCACAACAAACACCTCCAAAAAATAAACTTCCAGCCAAGACAATTGATTTTAAAATATAATGGTCGTAATGAAATCAAGCCCAAGAAATTTAAAGTTTGTTGGTTGGGACAGTAGAAAGTAAAGGAGGTTGGCGAGAATGGATTGATCAAATTGGCAACCTTGGACGACAAGCCGATCTGAGACCTCATTAATAGATCAAAACTAAGGTGTATCAGGAGAGAAAAAGACCCACTTCGACAATCAATATGTAAGGATATGCAACCTGGGGAGGCTGGATAGTAGGAAGAAATGGAACATTGGAGGAGGATCCTATCATAAGAGAACAACCATTTGCACTAGAGGAATCCTGGGTAGAGGAAGGAGATAACAAATTGGTAGACGGGAGATTGACAAGAAAGCACGTGGAAGGCATTGTTGTGCCGTGTATCCACAAACGCCTCACCAACGCTTTCTTTGGCACACTTGCACTCTAGAGACGTATGGTTGGCTACTGGTGAGGGAAAACACCTTATGAAGGAGTGCGCCAGGGATATCCGACCTATGACATTGATGAGGAAGTTGAGAGAAAATGGAAGGAAGAGCAAGTGACGAAAGAGGTAGAACTAGAAGTTTGAAGAAGAAATTGACTTGGAGGAATATGTACAAACGATTGGACCATGCCTAAAAGCAATAATAAAGGTAGATGATTGGTTTATTGGTGAGCGAGATGGATACAATGAACATATTATCAAATCTTGCATTGAGAATGGGAGGGATCCCCCGCCACTATTGACTTTGAACTCACTTTGGTGAGTTATTTCCAACCCAACAGGGCCATTAAAGATTAATGGTGAGAATGCGACATAATACCAATAGTATGGAGGCCGATATGTTGATAGATGTTATAAAGGTATTGGGATTGCCCCTTTGCTTGAGAAGATCTTTGATTTGGAATATGTGGGTACGTGGTGTGAAATGAGTGCTATAAGCAATCGTTGAACACTTGTTAGTGGTGGTATGCTTTCGAGGTAAAAATTAGACTGTCAAATGGGTATAGGGGAACAAAGAGAAAGATGAGTAATGAAGATGGTAAATAGAACAAAAGGCAAAGAATACAAGAGGGAAAAAGCAGAACCTTGGAAAAATTAGAAATTAGGATATTGAGAGAAGATATTTTTGGCACAATAAGGGTAAAAAATTTAATTTTAAGAAAACCAAAATGGGCAAATTGTGGGAAAACAATTTTTGTATAAATTATTCAAATTAACACATTGTGAAAGTGGGAAAAAGGAGTGAAGTGCCTAGTGTAATTATTAAGGTGCCAAGAATTATTTAAAGTACTAAGGATTATTTTTATAATACCAAAAATCATTAAGATGCAAAAAAGTATTAAAGTACAGGGAATTAGTATTAAAGTGGGAAAAATCATTCACATTTTGAAAGCTATTAAAGTTTTGGGAAAAATAAAGGTTGGGAGAATCGACTTCAAGCATTGTTCACTTCACTTCCAACAAGTGAATGGGTGGTAGAAACAATTTAAATTATCCAAGTTTCAATGACTACAACACACCTTCACCATCACAATTCAACTTCATTACCTTGTATGATTGGCATCTTTTTGTATATAACCTACAAATTGCAATGTACGACATCAATTTGTACACTTCATACGATGCTTAGTACCTAACGTACAAATTTTTGGTATCTTCCACCCATGATTCAGTAACACAACATGACATCTTTTGGTAGGTATTACCATACGACATCCTCAACTACATCCCTACATCGTTCTCACTAATCCGTACGGACATAGTCCTTTCATTGTTTCATATGGCTATCTTGGTTTGGCACCATTGTACAACTATCTTTGGTATGGGTAATCTCCACTGCATTTGTACACTTTGGGCAATCTGACTTGGTACGACCTCTGCATTGCACTATGCGACATCAACCCAGCTCATATGTGGTATAACCTCAATTAAAATTGGTACGACATTTACATGCTAAAACAAACAGGTTAAAACCCAAAAGTCCGACCCAAATAAAGATAAAAGGAAATGTAATATCAAGGGTTAGAGGTTTGGCATGCCCCATAACATCTACCCAAAATGACAAGCCAACAAGGAAACTTCGAGAGCCTGAAAGGATGAAGGATAAGGCTTGAAAATTGTTGGGATTGGAGTTTGGGGATGATTAAAAATGCATGCCAAAAAGGACAAGACAAAGGCTTGATGCCCTGACCTCCCTTGTGATAAAAAAACGCCATTGTTGAAGATTGGACGTTGGATAAATTCTTAAGCCCATCCCAAATATGGTAAACCTTTTTGCAAAACTATGATGATTATATCCTATAGTTAGAGAATAGCATGAAACATCAGGAATTAGACGTTGGACCTACCACCTAACCTCTACTAGAAAGGATAAACCATCAAGACTAACCTCAATGACTCAATACCAAAGGATGAAGACATGATTTGTTGGGGATTAGACATCAAAAGAAACCTATGACTCATACGGAAAAGGTTAACCATGCCAAGGAAACCTTACAACTCAACCTCATTGATAGAATGTAATAGAAAGTATTGGGAAGTGGTTGTTGGATTGATCTCATAACACTTGTGCAAACGGGGAGACCAACAAAGACAACTCCGATAACCCAATCCAAAATAAAGATAAGTAAAATTAGAGATTGGGTATCGAGAATACTGAATGCTTAATATCAAAAGGTATCCTTTTCCTCATATCAAAGTAGTAGACTATTGATGAAAAATTTCAAAGCCCAAAAGGATAAAAGTGAACACTAAGGGCTATCGAGAATACTGAATGCTTAATATCAAAAGGTATCCTTTTCCTCATATCAAAGTAGTAGACTATTGATGAAAAATTTCAAAGCCCAAAAGGATAAAAGTGAACACTAAGGGCTATTAAGTGTTAGGGGTCAGGTTTACCACCAATCTCATTTTAAATGCATTAGACCACATAAGGGAAGCCCGATCATTGAGAATTGAAGGACTTGGAACTTTTGAAAAATGCCAGAAATTGGGGATTGAGAATACCATTGATCTCATGCCAATATTGACTTGGGATCAATAAATGATTTGATGAGGCATAGTGATGATGTCACAAACAACCTCAATTGGTGTGCCAAAATAAAAATGGATTTGATAGAGGCCAGCAAAAGAAAACAAAAGGAAAAATACAAGGGGATAAAACAAAACAAGATGAAGAAAAGGCCATGTCAAATCCAAAGGCAGGAACACGAAAACAAAACAAAACAAAACAAAAAGCAAACAAAGAAAACCGAAAACACCAAAAGGACAGACAAGAAGAAGACAAAACACCATTATACTGGGAGCCAAGGTCGAGAACCTACGTGGAAATAACCCGGGAGAAGGTACGAACACACCGACCTGATGGATACACACCTGTGAATGCTGCACTGACACATGAGCAGCAAGCACCTCAACACCAATGAAAATATTATGAAGACAATTGCAAATGGCAAACTGGTCAATGACTTCATAGCTTAGAAGGAAGTTGCAAATGTTGTTGGAGAACTCCAACACATGAAAACAAAATGACCAAAAACTGAGGCAAATGGCAATAAAAACTCCTAGGAAATTGCATCCCCAAAATTGCCGTCAACTCATGTCAAGAAAATAAATGCGATGCTGGCAGTAGGTGGAATGACAATACATATCCTACATTAGGAATAAGAGCATCGAGAGGTTGTCTTCCAACTTTCTAATACGTGAAACTTTGAAGTTCCGATGGGGAATCTTATCAAAATAACTCCATTAGGAATTCGAGTGTTGGGAAACCTTTATTGTCATACTTGGATGACAATCTCCAACATCTCTGATGAACGCTAGCCACACAAAGGGAGAAGGCAAGCACCAAAGATCTAGGATGACCTTGTTGTCATGCCATTGTGACAAATGTTGAAAGTCCAACAAACAACTAAAAACAAAGGCAAAAAGCAAGAAAATAATAAAAGCAGAGGAAGAAAAAGAGAAAAGCAAAAGAAAAGAAAATGGGTCTAAATTTGACAGTGCAAAATGGGGAATAGGTGCAAAGCACAACTCTTCTTGTATATGATCATGAAGCCATAGCCAAATAACTTAAACCCTCGCATTGATGTTCTTTATAAGACAATTTCTGCCCCAAAATGTATTTGAAACTTTCACGATTTATCTTGGCTTTGAAATGTTGGGCAATAAGGTATTGATGGCATTGTTGGGTTGCATGGATAGTGGGCAACGTACCTTTTATAACAGTTGTTCACTGCAATTTTTTAACCTCAAGTTGCTTGCTTACAATTGTAAAAAGACAAATCTATTGCATCAATATCAGTCTAATATCTTGTCCTAAACTGTCACATTTCTTCAACAAATGGTTTGTTGAGATCTGGTGTGGCTAGAATTAGGGTGGATGTGAGGGGCTCCTTGAGTTGCTGGGATACCTAAGTAGCTTCTTCAAACATGCAAATGAGTTTTCTTTGAACAAGGCTGTTTGTGGGACTGCAATGCTTATACATAATTTTTCATAAACTATGGGTAATAAATTAATAATACTTTGTTAATATCGAAATCTAATTATTTTCGTGATATGTTTTGGGGACAGGCCATTCTCGTACTGCTTCAATCTTGTTCATATTTACTGTAGCTCCTTCCTTTGAGACATTTGGATCGACTACTTTACTTACTGCAGTTGAAAGACATATTTAGATTTCTTGGTGTAGAATTTATTTTCAAAATGTGCAAACCCTACTTCACATGTTCCATATGAGCTGTCTAACTTTACTGTAGATTAGTAACTTATTGAAGAAGACCAAAATATATTCTCCTGAGGAATGGACAAAAAGATGTATTCATTAGACTTTGTAGGTGGGGCATTAGTGAGACAAAAATAGCATCACTAGGAATTCATAATTGCCTTAATGGCTTCTGAATGCAGTCGTAACAACATTTCACATCTAATAAATCATCAATGGCTGCAGGAGAAAACTTATCTTTGATAGTGACTGTGTTGAGGTCCTGGTAATATAGACATATCCTTTCTGACTAATCCTTTGTTTTGACCACAATCATGAGCCAAAAGTGGGTGCTTTTCTGGGATGAATGATTCTTGAATCCATATGTCTAACTATTCTTTCAGTATCACTCGTAAATTTTTTTGCTCATAAGGGTAGCTATAGGTTCTGATGGTAGGTTGATGGCTACTTGGAATCAACTAAGTTGGGTAATGGTGATCCTGAACTGCTGCTAATTGTTCTGACTCATGGAATAGTTATTACTTATTGGTGTTGCTAGATGATTTTCTGTAAATTCAGCTAGTTGTGCTTTCTGCTGGGATCTCCATTGAGCACAATCGGGCTACTATGGTATAACTTCCTTTGTTTTGTAAACTTCCCATTCTACATGAGCTAATGATTTAGTTTGGTGAAGCTTCGATGGTTGTGAGCCCATTCTTTTCTCAATGAGCTGTAAAATCTATATCTTCTTTCTAAAGCACCTTGTTATTACTTAATAGCAAAGGAAATAAATGCATAATAAAAAAAATCAACCCCAGAAAAGACATGAAAGAATAGAGATAGGATGCAAATTTTTGTTTTTTCATAAAACTGTCTTAAATATATTTATACAGTTTTGCCTTGCGCAGCATGCGTTCAGAAGGCCTCAGATCTGTGTTCATGCATGCATTTCATTGACAGCAGACTACTGGCACCTTGGTTCTGGCTTGTGTCATAGGTAGCAGCGCTAATTTTTTCAAACTTCAAGATTGGATCCTATGCACCTGCAGCATGGCTGTTATTGATAACATGGCTTAAACTTTAAAATAATAGCAAAAATCTTTCTCAGAAATAAATTGGCAAACCAAAGGAAGATTTTTTCAAAAAATTGGGATTTTATTGGGTTAAGGTCAGCTGTTAGAGTAGAATCAGAAAAAAATCGACAAAAAAAAAAAAAAACCCAGAAACCCTAATTTTGTCGCTCAAAAATTGCTAAAATTTGTGGAAAATTGCCACAAAACCTTTTAATTTGCTTACAATCTGCAAATTTTTCCCAAGTTTATTGCAACATTATTACGGTTTTATTTCTATGGTTAAAGCTGTTGATCCCAATTTCATAAGAAAAGCATGATTTTTCTGATTGAAAAATACAAAACCATTTTCCAGGGCCATTTCTGATTTATCTCAATTTCTCATGATTTTTTGATGATTTTTGTAACTGTGGTTGAAATAACAATTTTATAACATTTGTTATGTATTTTACAACTTACTATTTAATATCTGCTCTGTTACCACAGGGGTTTCTGTATACAGCTTTATGGCTTCCTATATTGTTTTCAAAGTGGCCTAAACTTTTAGAATTCGATATGGTTTACTGTTAGACTGCCTCTCTTGAAGAGTTGATGGCCCCTATCAACTTCCCTTTTTTCTATTTACTTAAAAAAGCTTTGGTCCTTCTAAGATATTCAAGCGGCACTTTGATACCTCTTGCTCAATTTATTAACACTACATTTCTTCAATCTTGTTTCTTTGTATACAGGGCATCTTATTCATGTGCAAAAATGAAGCAAATATCTCATTAAAAACCATACCCCAGAAAATGACTTCAAAGAAATGGGAATGAGACACAATTATTATATATTGATAAAATTTGCGTACAAATATATTTATAAAGTCATGCGTTGGGCCATATGTAGAACAGCATCCCTCTGTATTTAATTTAATAGACATGAGGTTAATGCCAAATTGGTCCTTATTTGGGACTCTTGCATTTCTATGTACTAAATCTCTGACTTCCCTAAATGATCAGATTACACCAATTGTGCATTGGTGTACCAATTGCTCCAAATTGACATTCTGTCTTATGTTTAGTTGCCAAAATAATGCGCTGCTTGATAGCAATTAAGTTAACCAAAGTCCAGCCAATTGGCAAACCTATTCTAATAGTAAGTGATCTACTAGACAAGGCTAAATGGCATCTACTCATGCATTCACGTTTGCAGAGTTTGGGGGAGCTGGGATGGGTATTCTGCTCGCTATTGTCTACAGTTATTGATGGAGATCCACTTTGCTAATTGTTGACATGTTTTTTGTACATGACCAAACACAGAATAAAATACCTAAAGGTACCTTATCCTCTCTTGAATAAAGCTCCCGAATGCTGAAGATATCGCAGAAGGATCAATCGGAGAAGCTTCAAGGTTCCTGTTATGTAGGATCTCTACTCGTGGATAAGCTCTTTGTGGTATGATGTGATTTTGTTGGAATCACAAGGGGACTTACACTCAATGACCTGAATGTTTGATTTGCTGGAATCACAAGATTTCATTGGCCTAGATTTTGAAAAAAAAAAGAAAAAGGATGAGGGCGAGGAAAGGATCTAATTCTGACACTAAGAATGTAGGAGCAATGAATAACCTTTGGTGAAATTCTAACTAAGTCTTGTTTTGACATCCCAGGACCATCTCCACAAGGTTAGTGCGATCTTCGAAGGAAAGCTTTATGATGCTTAGATCATCGCTATAAGCATAGACACCATCAGGTTGATGCATATCAGTGAAGAAGCGACAATTGAAGTTAAGCTTAAGCTGAATGATTCCAGTTGACTACACAAGGCAAGTCTGCAATCAACAAACTGCTAGTAGTATGGATATACAAATTTCATCATCAATCAAACACATTTCTTCCACTCATCTAATAACATGAAATCAAATCTGAGAAGTATAAAGACCATGCAAATTGTTGAATCGACCCATAGATTTCACCATTTCTTCAATGAAGTTTTACAAGTCTTTTACAACAACATCTTGGCAACAATCTTTGCCTTCTCTTGCCATTCTACTCTAATTGCTATTCTATCAATTGACTATTCACTATTAGCTAACTATTCACCTACTATCAACTATTGACTAACTATTATCTATTAATCCTTTACAAATGAGGAGGCAGGGCTTATATAGTGCTCTCAATACAATTCAATGGCTCAGATCAATTTGAGATCAATGGTTGAGATTTTACAATGAAAACCCTAATTAGGGTTTGTTACAACCAACTCAATTCTGGCCAATGAAATAATTGCATTATTTGGACACATGTCTTCTCTGGAATATTCGACCAATCTATGACCGAGGTAGGTACATCGAAGTTAGTGCCATCTTTGATGAGTCAAGTACATTGAATTTGGACACGCTGAGGTGGACCAATCTGACTGGAGGAGTGATGACTGGGATGCCACCTTGTCTGACACTTACAACTTGGTAGATATTCAATTTGATGATGCTGAGAAGCTAACTTTAGTTAACTCTTCTGAAACTGTTTGCTTCTCCAACATACCCTTGCTCTGACCTCCTTTGTCTTTGATGTGCAGGATGGATGGTGTACCTTCCCTTGGAATGCTGGACTGGAAGATGTCGTCCCTGATCTAGCCTGGTCTTGTGGAGGTCGTCCTTGATCTGGCCTGGTCTTCTTTCATCTGCAAGACAAACCATAAGATGATTAAGGACACATAATATATTTATTCTAACATAGCATTTTATACCTTAAATCATCAACAAGAAGACATCAAAATGAAGCTTGCTCAAGATTTTCCCCAGGGACAGGCCCTATAAGAATTTCACCCTGGACCCTCTGGAAGGGTCAGGAGTGAAATTTGCATTCTTGGCCAACTTGGACCTCTTTTCAACGTTACCTCACAACCAGCTCCTCGTCTGGCCGAAACAAGGTGAAAAATAATAGTTTCAAAAGATTTCGCCCTGGACCCTCTGGAAGGGTCAGGAGCGAATTTTCCTTGTTAGGCCTCAATTACTCCATTTTTTGACTTCAAAATCCTCCGGAAGGTGAGCATATGCTTGTTTTTGTCCAACAAAGTCTAGGGATCCATCCTTTTAGTTTCTTACATGGGCCAATTAGGTGATAATGGGAATTTCGCTCTGGAACCTTTGGAAGGGTCAGGAGCGAAATCCACTCTTTAGCTCAAAATCCTTACCTCTTGGACTCAAAACCTATTGAAACACATGCCTATGGCCATCTTTAGGTCCAATTTGCCTTGATCATCGTCTTGGCTTAGCTCAAACTTGAAGGAAAAAGGACATTTTGTGAATTTCGCCCTGGACCCTTTGGAAGGGTCAAGAGCGAAATTCAAGTTTTAAGCTTGATCCTTCATCTTCTTTACTCCAATCTATCTTGCAAGGCTAAATAACATCCTTCCATCCTCAACCACGCCCTCATACAAGGGAAAAAATAGTTGATTTGAAGAATTTCGCTTTGGACCCTTTGGAAGGGTCAGGAGCGAAATTCATTCCTAGCTTGTCTTCCCTCACTCAAGTCCATTCTTCTCACTTTGTCTACATGGACTCTCATCCTTGGATCCCTCTCCCATGCTTGCAACATTTTGTTTGACCTCAAAATGACTAGAAAAGAGAATTTCGCTAGAAATCATGGCTAGGGACAGGACCTCTAATGAATTTCGCCCTGGACCCTTTGGAAGGGTCAGGAGCGAAATTCTTCCTCTTGCCCAAAATCATCATTTTTGGAGACAAAAATCCATTCAAGGGCAATTTCAAGGGCTTCTATCATCTTTGTCTAGGCTTGGCTTGGCACAAATGTGAAAGGAATAGGTGGATTTTAGAATTTCGCTCTGGACCCTTTGGAAGGGTCAGGAGCGAAATTCTTGATTTGGCTCAATTCCTTCAATTTTAATGTTTCCTAGCAACTTGAAGTTACTCCTAAAGACGTCTTCCATCCCAATTCACTTTAGTTTGCAATTGTCTTGTCACAAATTTGGAAAAAAGGTGGTTTTGGTGAAATTTCGCCCTAGACCCTCTGGAAGGGTCAAGAGCGAATTTCTTAATTTAGGCTTATTCCTCCATCATTTCAAGTTGAATTCACCTCAAAAGGCTAGAAAACACTTCTCCTCTCACATCCAACCCAAGTTTGACTTGATTTTGCTAGGGAAAATGGGTAGTTGAAGAATTTTCGCCCTGGACCCTCTGGAAGGGTCAGGAGCGATTTTCATCATTTGGGCTCAATTCCTTCAATCTTGATAATCATTGGCAATTTCGAGTCATTCCTAAGGCCTTCTTTAATCATGATCCACACTAGATTTGGCATGAAACTAAGGGAAAAGATAGCTTTTGCACAATTTCGCCCTGGACCCTCTAGAAGGGTCAGGAGCGAATTTCCGTTTTTAGACCAAAATCATCATTCTTTCAAACCCAATCTTTATTGCAAGGTAAAATCTCATCTTTCTTCGCCCTAGGAACAAGGTTTTAAGCTCAAGCAAGGTTAAAAATATAGGCTTGTAAGGAATTTCGCTCTGGACCCTTTGGAAGGGTCAGGAGCGAAATTTCCTTCCTTGGCTAAAACACTCATTCCTTAACTCTTTCAAACGTCCTTAAAGATTTCAATATGCCCATTCTCTCTTTCAACATGCCTTGGACATCAAAATTGGGTCAAACAAGGAAGGAAATGCATCTTAGGTAGATTTTTGCTCTGGACCCTTTGGAAGGGTCAGGAGCGAAAATCTCATTCTAGGCTTGATATTTCATCTTTTATTGCTTTCCATCATTTCTCAAGGCAAGAATATGTCTATCCCTCCTCCATCATGCCTTGAACACTAAGAACTTGGCCTAACAAGGAAGACAATGAGGTCCATGAAGATTTTCGCTCTGGACCCTTTGGAAGGGTCAGGAGCGAAAATCATGTTTTGAGCTTGATTTTTCATTTCTCCAACGCTTTCAAACATTTCAAATGGCAAAAGATGTCCATCCTTGCTTTCAAGACGCCTTGCAAATCAAAATTTTGTCAAACTAGGGAGGAAATGAGGTCTAAGAAGATTTTCGCTCTGGACCCTTTGGAAGGGTCAGGAGCGAAAATCATTTTTTAGGCTTGATTGTTCATTTTTCACACTTCAATTTTCTCCTGGAGGCAAATATAGATCGTTTTCCACTTGGGGAACCAGGTTTTAAGCCCATTCAAGGTAGCACATGAGGTTTATAGTGAATTTCGTTTTGAACCCTTTGGAAGGGTTAGGAGCGAAATTCTCTTTTAGGCTAACATCGTGCTCTTCAAAATTATCCAACTCATCTCAAGGCAAGAACATACCAATTCATTCCCCAACATGCCCTAGAAATCAACACTTAGTCAAAATTTGAAAGGAAATGAGAGCTACAAAGATTTTCGCTTCGGACCCTTCCAAAGGGTCAGGAGCGAATTTCTTGTTTTGGGTTGGATCCTTGACTTTTCCTATTTTCATCCTCTTTGGGAGGCAAACATAGATCCTTCCTCATGCATCTCCACCTTGGTCTTGACTCTTGCTAAAGGAAAAATGAGTGTTTTCAAGGATTTCGCTTTGGACCCTCTGGAAGGGTTAGGAGCGAAATTCATCTTCTTGACTAAAATCCTTCATCTTTCAATCTTGACAAGGCTAGAACATTCAAAAAAACCTTCAAACATGCCTTAGGAACTAGAAATTTGGCCTTGATAAGTGAGAATTTGAGGTCTTCAAGGATTCTCGCTCTGGACCCTTTGGAAGGGTCAGGAGCGAAATCCCTATTCTTGGCCAAGATCTTGACTTCTTTTTCACATTTCTTCATTCAAACAAGCGTTTTTACCTTCATTCAAGCCTGAGAATGTGTTAGTTCTAGGTTTTGGTCAAAGTAGAATGTCTTATGGAGAATTTCGCTCTGGACCCTTTGGAAGGGTCAGGAGCGAAATTTGCTTTGGACCCTTTGGAAGGGTCAGGAGCGAAATTTGACATTTTGGACTCTCCGTCAGGATCATTTTATGGAATATAACATTTAAGTATAAGAATCTTATACTTTAAGTTATATTCCATATATACTTCCAGGATGTTTGAGAGTGGTTTCGGACCTCCAGGAGTTATATTGCAAAATCTAGTTTTTGGAGGATTCTTCAGTTTTCCAGACTTAGTCAAATTTCAGGAGTAGGACATTCCAGACTTAGTCAAATTTCAGGATGTCAAATTTCAGGAGTAGGACATTCCAGACTTAGCCAAATTTCAGGATTAGGACATTCCAGACTTAGCCAAATTTCAGGGCATTTGAAGATCAGGATGACATTCCAGACTTCATCACTCACCAACTTGACCTAGCTCGGACCTTCAAGAATGATACCCACTCACCAAGCAAGACACAATTAGCAACAAGGGCAAACTAAAGAAGACTCTCAAAGAAGCCCTAACCTGGAGCACCTGCTGACTCCCTTGGCTCAAGCAAAGCCTACCATCCTATTGATCCCCCTGGCGACACTCAAAAAGCAAAGGCTAAAAGACAAAAACCCTAAAACCTAGAAAGCAAAACCCCACAAAGTGAAAAAAGTAGGGGTCCTCTATTTGCAATGGGGCAATGTGTGAATACGTCACAGTATTCTGCTCGCTATTGTCTACAGTTATTGATGGAGATCCACTTTGCTAATCAAATTAGTACAGGCACGATTGGTGGAACAAAATGAGTTTCCAAACAAATATTTCATTATCCATCAAGCAATGCTAGTAGTCTTCTCAATTTTTTTTTCATTAAGGATAAATTGCTTATAAGAATGATCAAATAGAATGCATAGTAGAGTCACATTATTTGTACGATTTCACATGCAGGTTGATGGTAATAGCTGCACAACTACTTGTGGGTTGGTTATTGTTTACTCAGGTAGAGAAACGTTACTTAACATACAGAGTAAATGAAGGTAACTTATAGAACATGGAATATCAGAACATAGAATACCAAGTACAATATAGTTTCAGAAAGATAGATCATTTATTCCAATATGCAATGTGTACCTGACAATAGCAACCGGTACCTGAGACATCCAAAATGAGTACATAAATAGTTTGTGATTGGTTAAGATTACCAACCGTCAGGAACTATCAAGTAACAACTACTTGTTGGAAACAAACACACACCATTACGTAACATTGCTGACTAATAACTACATACTTAACACCTTGGCTAACCAATATTTGTTTATAAGCATACTTAGCAAAATCTGCCGACTACAGTTATAGTCTTGGAACTATCTTGTTACAGTTCTGCTAAGTGTTGAGAAGTCTTGGTATGACACATAATCATCTTCATTCATAGTTATGGCATTGATCTCTTTTTGGTGTGATTCTAGACTTCGGTGTAGTGTGTACCTTAGTGCACCATTTTAGTTGATGAAAATTTTGTTGTCAACCCTTAGTTTAGGTACAGCTCCGGAGTCGTGTCAACCTTCACTTTAAAGCAAGATGCTAATGTAAAACTGTGTTTTTATGCTGCTAGTGACACTATTTTTGGTTCAATTTTAGAGATGCAGAAATAAAAGCCAACAGCAATTTCACCCTTAGTACTTATTTGGATGCTGAAGTTGCCCCTCTAATTTTCCAAGCCACAAAGCCTGAAATGTATGTAATGTTCCCTTCCTAATTTGCCCTAGAATTTACTCTAGAATCGCAATTGCAACGAGTTAGGGTTACATCTTACGACAAAATCTCTTTAAATAATGTGGTTTATTCAAACTTCCAATTATTAGGGTTAGACAAGGTCACATCATACTCATATATTATCATTAATGTTATACAAGCACATTAGGGTTTGGAGGAAGAAGCATGATAGGTCCCCCGAAGCCATTTCTATACTAAGCCCAAGAGCGGAGCAATGCCAGAGCCCTCTTGTCCTCGGTGGGCAGTCAATAAGGACATCATCGACGTGGCCTACTTAGTGGGTTTCTTGTACCTGTTTTCCCTATCAATTTCTCATCCTCCTAACAACAAGTGCCATCATTGTGGAGTTGGGTGAAGGTCATAAGGGGGTTTCTTGGTTGTTCTATCGAAGCCCAAGAGCGGATTGATATCAGAGCCCTCTTGGCCCTAGGAGCCAGTTATATGGTCAACTCTAGGGTGGCCTACTTAGATAACCCTCTTATAACCCTCTTATACTTGAGGCCCTTCCTAGAAGATGGATTTCAGATAGTCAGGTATATCTTATATATGAGTCTGCACTTAAGCATATATATATACACCACACATGAATGTGAGAATATAGAGTGCTGAGAAGGTCAGATCTGAAAATAATATCTGACTGCTGTTTTAAGTCTGAGTGAAGATTTTTTGCTTTGATGCATTTGCTGTTGGATGACTAAAGGTTCGATCTGGATTTGCTTTCTTTATTAGAATTAGTTCTTCTTCGATCTGTTGAATGTCCTCTTTGGTGTGATTGAGTTTGTGTCTTTTTATACCTTCATATCTCATTGAGGAGACACATCTCTTTGGAAAGAGAGATCCATTCAAACGGGTCATGTCTCCTCATTGCTGTCTTATTATTCAAATCAGATCTGCACTTCTGATAATTCATTACAATGCTTATTTTCTGTTCGCCAAGTTAATCTCCCTTGAATTATTCCCCAAGTTGATCACCCTTAGATGTATTCCTCAAATGAAATTTTCTCCGCTTTATAACTTCCCATGTGAGGGAGAGTCAAACCTCTTCATCATATCTGCCCTTTGCCAGGATTACAACCTTCAATAATTACCATTCTTTGAAAGAGTTACAACCCTTCATCATTTCTGCCCATTCCTTTCTACTTCCATTAATCCCTCTCTGTTTCACAGGCTCCCTTCTTTCTTCTTCCTCTCTCCATCCGCCTTTCAAATGAGGTTCTCTTCGCCCTTTTATATCTCATGTTTGAGGGAGTCACAACTTTTTTATGCCTTTTGACCATTCATTAATCTTAATTAAATTTTAATTTTTTTCTTTAATATTTTAATTTTAATCTTATTTTTATTCTTTTGTATTTTAAATTTTTTATAATTATTTATAATTAAATCCTATTCAAAGAGGGGACATTACAATGTGACTTGACTGTTGAGCGTTACAGATTGAATATAAGACGTAACTAATTTATTTTCCTTACTGTATTTTCCATCGCTACAATAAACTATAGCAATTCATTTAGAAGGACAGATTCCTTTTGTATCTGCCCGTCATTAATATATTGGGCAATATGTGATGTCAGATCGATGAAGTATAGTTGATTATTCCTACCATCCTGATTTTGTTTGAATGATTAGAGTCTATTTATTTTTCCAGTATTAGTTTGTTGGATAATTTGTTGCTAATAAGTCTGTCACCTGGTGTTTTTAGGTAGGGAAACTGCAGTCAGAAAACCAGACACTACAAATGGTAAAATTTTCTTATATTCCCTTTACTTCTAATGTTTGTGAAAGTTTCTGTCATCCATTATGGGTGTTTTTTTTCCACGACATTTCTTTGGTTTGGTACTAAACATGTTAACTAAATTGTATGAGAATCTGTGGTGTGATCAGCTTTTGAGGCATCAGGAAATACTTGAAGAGCTGAAGGAGGAGAATAAAATATTCCGTAAGATACTTGTTGAAGAATTGAATGTGTCTCCTGACCGACTACATAAGAGTAAAACTGTAAGCTATCAAAAATATTCTGGCTCAGATTGTTTTGATTGTCGTAGACGTCAACGAAGACGGACCCACTAACTTTAGGAGTTGTTAATTCTATTCTTGTACTTTCAATATAATTATAATTGTGTCTTTTTTGATCTTTTAATTAAATATCAGGTGCATAGTAATATTGCTAATTAATTTATTGTTGGCCTAGGTTTTCTAACTGTATATATTTCTTTTAATTCGGAACAATTGGGTTAGTTGTCTTTAACCAAGGATAGTTCTTTTACAAAGAACAAGTCGAATGTCATTGTGAAGATGCTAATAGTAATATCACACGGCCTCACTATACCAAGCACAAGCGTTGTGCTATACTTTTTGCAATAAAGCTTTTGTTTGCCATTTTCTCCTAGAGTATATTCATGGTATGTGATTTTAGCATTACATATAGCGTTCTTGTTGGTATAGCAGTTCTGTAGCAAATATTTTAGGCGCTGTTGCCTGTCCAAAGTTTGGTCAGGCTGCAGTTCAATCGAAGCAGAAGCTGGTTTAGAATAACCATGGACAATAACATGAATATATAAGGACAAGAGGAGAGAATGGATCAACCAATTCAAGAGGCATTGCAGTCTAAGACACAATGGGGAGAGTGAGCTTACCCAAGTCTTTAAGTATTTGTGGCATTTCTTTGCACCTTAAGATGTCTAAGAATAACTTGAGAGAAACAACGTACTTACAATTTCTATATAGGGTATCTTGGTAATAACAGAAGTGTCAAACAATTGCTGGATAATTTGCCTATAAGAAGGCACTACATCATCTTTCAAGATCTCCGTGTTAGATGTGACCATGAATTACAACATATTTTACAACAGTACGAGGAGATATGTTAGAGAGAGGGCTGATCTAAAGGTCAATGCCACAGACAAAGGTATTAATGCTATTGAGGCCAAACAAATGCAGTAGAAGATGACATTGTTTTGTGAGTGGACCAAGGAATTATATAGTAAGCAATATAGGTGGAACAATAAGAGAAGGCAAAGGCTGTAAGAGGTAGCCAATTATAAAAGACCGCCAAGACAAGTATACAGCAGTTGTAGTAGTGCAAGTGAAGCAAAGTAAAGGTTAAACACAGGCAGAAATGGGAGGTGGAATGAGCGAGGGTTCAAGAATTTGGGTCTTGTAGGCAACTCACAAACAAAAAGTGGATAGGATTTTCTAGGAGAGTGAGTTTTTGTTAAACTTCTGTTTCAATTTTAGAATTCACAAACTGAATTTGTGTTGAGTATTTTGGTATTGAGTTGGTCTAGATTCCTAAAAAAGGGCATAAGATTTCAATGTTTCGTCAGCCAATTCCTTGTAATGATTTACTATATGCTCTCCGCTCTTCTCCAATTTTGAAATACAATTATCAGTAACTAGACGTATATGTGAAATTGTAATGTCCCCTTTGGAGATACACCTGATTTTTACCCAAAATATCAGTTCCAACAATACAGTTTATTTACAAATTGTATTCTATAAAAAAAATTACATAATTGCAGTTTTTTTTTTAAAGCAAAAGGCCGAAGCCTGAAATATTATATATTATAGTATAAGTTTATAAATACATGTAAACCAAAGGAGGGGAAGACATCAATCCTCAACCATAACTATACATACCAAAAAGAAGGGAAGACATCAACCTCAACCATATCTATACATACAACAAGATAATTCTGAGAGCTGTTTGTGAACAAAATTGAGGGGAAAACAGTCGCCCTCATCACTTCAAACTTGACTATACCCAGCAAAAGATCATTTCATGCCAAGAAAGACTACAGTCAGAGGACCCGGAACATGATACAGTACAAAATATAAACATGATCAACCTTGATTACAGTCCATTAGAAGATTCTTCTGAAGACTCTAAATCAGCAGGAAGAGGAAATGACGAAGGATATCCATGAGGATCCAGCAAACCATGAGTAATCAATTCCCAGATAGCATCAAACTTGGACAGTGAAAGAGTGAATAAAGGCTCACCAATAATCTCTCTGTTGGAGAAAATCCAAGCATGGAAGGGAGCAGCTGAAGATGCCATCATACCATTAATGAAGGAGATGAGAATCGCCCTATGAGTTGATTCCTCCTCCAGAATTTCATTTCTGATAAAAAATCCACCAATCAAAGGATGCCCAGCAAAGATATTGAAAGATGCAAGAGCGGCAGAGACCTCATCCCATGTGTACAGAGAAAATTGCAGTTAAACTTAGAGAAAATTGTAATTAATTAAAACCAAGCATTGTGATCATAAATAATCCCTATTGAAAAAAAACATCCTAAATTCACATGGATCCATTTCATAGGTTATTTCCATCAGCCAACCATATTAGGAATGTGCTGGGAAAGCATGATAAGATGTCGAGAGACTGCCCTCCTCAACCAAGTCTGAGAGCACAGAATGAGCCTCGAATCATTCAGCCCCTTGGGCCACTAGCATGGCAGGATCTCCAGTCAATCTATCTTGGGGTTGGCATACTTATGAGGGAATCGGTGCTGCTGCATCTCCCTACGAACGTTTCACATTGATTCAAGATATTATTGCCTGATGTAAATCAGATAAATAATTATTAATCTTATGATTCTTGATGGATTGGCAAGCCAATTAGATAAATAAATTATAGCTTCCTAACAAATTTGTAAACGAATAAATAGTAGATACAATCATATAGGCATTCCAATCACTTTCTTTAAATATATATTGTTGTTCTTTATTGAATCATATTTTGAATCATACTCAGAATCAAATTTCCTTATTCCATGAAGGCTCAAAGCCCCCAACTGTTCAATCATTTTATTGTTTTGAGTAGGGTTATTATTTGCTGCAAATTTCCTTCTTTTTTTCTCTATTGCCCTTTGAGCTCTTTGGCTTGATTGCATCAACTACGCTTCTTGATCCTCAGGTTGGTAGGATAAAGGCTTTGATACCAATTGTAATTTCCCTAAAGGGACATGACAGAAATACACAAATATTGTTAATTTAAACTCCCCATTTCAACATCTGATGAGTTCACCTACAAGTATTTCTCCCAATTGAACTTTGTCTCTAAGTGAACCATTTGGTAGGGAATTGTAATAACTCTAGAGCGATCTCCCAAAGACCGTTGTGCATACTGCAAAATGTGTCTGTTATATGCTTAGCAATGTTGTGCACCTTGTAGTCATTGATAATATTTGGCTTAACCCTCTTCGAAGCCTGTTTCAAATTGTAGGCACTTAATTTGATGGAGCAGTTTGTTTTGACTCCTTAATCTGTATGAAGTTGCTTCTTTTCAATTGTTGGTAAATCTTACATCCCTTGCTAGGGTTTCAGCTATAATTGGGATTACTAGTTTGTTTCTAAATGAAAATTTATCTCTTTGCATTCTTGATAAGATATTTTGTATAAAATTTGAAAGAATCTAGAAATTGGTAATCTAAGCAGTTTCCCTAATTAATGTCCAACTTTTTTGAATCATGGCTTGAAAGTAAATCTATCTAGTTCATTTGGGTCTTTGGTTATCTAAAAATCCCTTTGTATGCGTGGATGTTCATTGGAAGAATGCTAGGAATCCCCAACTCTTTTTCAAATTACTTCTTCTCTTGATATGTCATTTACGCATATCCCAACTTTCTTCGGACGCACCCTCACAATTGCTTTCCATTTCATATTTTAGTGAGTTTTGTTGGTAGAAATAACAATATATATATATTTTTTTCCAAATTGTGCAAATTCTAGGCTTTGAAGACGTTTGCAAATTCTAGGCTTTGAAGACGTTTGAAGACTTCTAACACTAATAAATTATCTTATAATTTTCCGAGAGAGAGAGAGAGAGAGAGAGAGAGAGAGAGAGAGAGAGAGAGAGAGACATGAGGTAGAGAGAGAATGAGAAGGAGAAAAGGGTGAGAGACTCAACAAAGAGAGAATTATGAGGGGGAGAGAGATGAGATAGAACTCAAGGAGGATAATTAGGGCTTAGAATAGATAGAGATGGTGATGGGGGAAGGAAGATGTGAGAGAGAGGAAAAGAAGAGAGACATGCATGTATACAAACATATATACATATATCTATATAAATATATGTATATATAACTATAGATATGCATATATACATAGATAAACACATATTATATATGTATGTCTATACATATGTGTAGTAAATGCTAAGTTTACAAGCATACATTATTATGTCTTCATAACCCGTATGGGTTTTGTGAAACACAAAATAATGGTTTTAGTTCTACATAGCCCATACAGATTTTGTGAAACACAAAATAACGGTTTTAGTTCTACATAACCCGTACAGGTTATGTAGAACCGCGAAGAGTACTTTCTATTTTTCAAAACCTATGCAGGTTTTTACTTGGTAAGAGGGTTGGAAAACAACCCTAAGGCTTGCAAGCCCATTTTCCCCCCATTTTTGTCCCTTTACATGTTTTTCTATCATACAACATGATTTCTTGACTTTGTCATCATCAGGTTTACAAATGATCAAGTGAGTATCTCTAAAATTACCACCATAATCTTACACGTCTTCTCAGTTTTCTAACCATATAAATTTTTCTATTTTTTGACAACATTAGCATAGTATACTTTAATTTTCTTTACCAGTGCCTTGACAATCCTCACATACATATGTCTACCATTTTTGTAATAAATTTTGATATACTTGACCAAATTCAAAATAAATTACATATTACTGTTCTACACTATATTCTATACACTTTTAAAAAAAAGTTTGCATTTTTATTATTTTGATGCAAGTTACGCCCAATGCACAAACATGTACCAAATTTTCAAGATGTCGTCACTTCAAAAAATCATAAAAAAAAAAAACTCAACGGAAAAATTATAAAAAAAATAAACAACTTCTAGATCTCACTCTTACCTATCATCCTACCAAAGGGTTTTGCAAAATACTAAATCTAACTATATATTTTGTGCAGTGCACGAAAACAACTATGTTATGTTTTCTGAAAAAATCTGAAACAAATTTTCATGTGTGAGAGGTTTGACCCTCTTAATCTTATCCAATTTTTAAAAACTTTAGTAGTTTAGAAACTAGATTTAGAGTAATACAATTATTATTCTCTTCTCAACTCCTAGTTTTGAGTGCCTGACTTGCAAATGTCTTTTTCAAGTTCACATTTACCTATTTTCAAAAAAAGTGTGGCCACTTATACCCCCCTTTTTGTTCACCATCTTGGTGCACTTACCCTTCATCCTTCACCTATCTATTTTAGTCACACTTGTTCATTAAATCATAGTGTCCCATACCTTATTAAACATTAGGGGTTAGTGATACATATGGTTTGGAATAAATTTTGATGTATGTCTTGTATCTCACTTTTTGAACTATATGATTTCACGATAACTCTTTTTCAATAATTCTCCACCATCTATGAATAAAATTTCACATCAAACCCATCTCATATACCCCACCTTCTAGATAATCCTAATCCATACCATATTGCTCTACAATCCAACATAATATCCAAACAATTTAAATTTTTTCCCTAGCCTCACAATAATCCATGATCCAATTTACTCAAATTATCATCATTAAGATAAATCATTTCTAATATTCATGTTGTTCTCCTTGTTAACAATACAATTTCTCTTCATATGATAACATAATATAGCATTCAAAATATATATTACACCAGGAGTAAGTGCACCAAGATAGGAGACCAAAAAGATGCCACTTTATTTTTTGGCCCCCATCAGAACATTTGATGCTTTCCAAGAGGCTTGGAATGACCAAGCCTCATGCTTGGTCAACTTAAAAAGTCTGGAGAGTGTCAAATTTGGCTGCCACCCAATAAAAAAAACACAAAATAATAATGGACAAATTGAAAATGCATTTTTAGAATGCTAGCAAAAAATAATTCTAGTGCCAAATTGTCTGCACATTGGATCAATTCTATTTGTATTTATCTCTCTCTCCCTCTTTGATTAAGGCTTAGATTTTAGGGTTTATGATTGATGATGGATAGTTGAGGTTTTACCTTTAACTCTCTCTGCCTCCTTCCCTCTCCACTAATACTTCTCTCTCTCTCTCTCTCTCTCTCTCTCTCTACCTTTAATTCCCTCCTTACTCCCATCTCGATCAATGCATTCCTCCCCATCTCTTCTTCTCTCTCCCTCTCTTATTATTGTTCTCCTCTCTATCTACATTATCTAGACCACTACCTCTCCCTCCAACCCTTTCTCTTTCCCCATATCTAGGTCTCTCATTGCCTCCCTCTTTACCTCTTTGCCTCCCCTACCTTATCTCATTACCCACATATCATTACCCACCTATTACATAGGGTTAGGGTATTGTTTGTGTTGATACTTCCTCTCTCTCTCTCTCTCTCTCTCTCTCTCTCTAGGTCTCTCCCTCCCTATATTCTTCTCACATTTCTCCCCCCTCCCTCCTTACCCCATCTCTATCTCTATCTCCCTCCCTCTTCTTCTCTCTTCCTCTCTTATTTTTCTCTCCACTCATTATCCATTCTCTTTATCACTACCTCTCTCCCACCCTCTATTTCCCCCTCTCTAGGTCTCTCCATCCCTCACTCTTTAGTTTTCAACCCCTCCCTTCCTACCTCATTATCAACCTCTCTTCCCCCTCTATCTCTCTCATCCTAGGTCTCTAACCTCTCTCCCCCTGGGTTCTATATCTCTCACCTCTATATCTATCCCCTCTCTAGTTCTTTCCCTGCCTCTCCTCTTATCCTCTCTCCTTACCCCTATTTCTCTCTTTGTAATATTCTCTCTCCCTCACCTCTCTACCTCTCCCCTACCCCCTCTCTACCTCTCCCTCCCTCTCTTCTTATCCCTCTCTTTGTCTTTGTTCTTTTTTCTCCCTCCCCTCTATAGGTCATCATCTCTCCCTCTATTTTATAGGGTTTAGGGAATGACATGTAGGATATAGGGTTTAGGTTAAATGGCTGAGGGTTTGGGGTTAGGGTTGAGGGTATTGGTATAGGGTTTAGGGTTTGGGGTAAATAGGGTTGATGGTATTTACCATGTTTATACTTCCCTCTATCTCTCTCTCTCCCCTCTCTAGGTCTCTCCTCACTATTTTCCTCTCTTCCTCTCTATATTTACATCCTTCCTTACCCCCATATCTCTCCCTCCCCACTCTCTCTTATTTTAACTGTCTCTTATTCTCTCTCTCTCTTTCTCCATTATCTATGTTGTCACCTTGCCCTCCCTCCCCCCTCTCTCTCCCCCTTCTAGGTTTCTTCCTTCCTCACTCTACACACTCTACTTCTTTATCCATGTCTTATTACCCACCTCTCTCTATTTTTTTTTGTTGGCATGTTTGGCATAACTGATGAAGATGAGATGATGGTGGATGACTGTACCAATAGAGGAAGATGACATGATTAGTTATCTATATTGTCATTGATGGAAACCAGGTTCAAGTGATGTTTAATGATGTTTATAGTTGGTTTTTAGTGATTGACATGTTGGCTAAGTGATTTGGTCTACCAGAGTAAGAGTTTGACAGTTTGATAGAGTTTACCAGCAAGACTATGAATTAGGACCTTAACTAGTAAAGCATATACATTTTGATGGAATCGGGTGATTGGTGATGTTTGGTGACTTGTGGTTTGATACATAAGCTTTTATGATAAATTTGAGTATGTAAGAAGAATTGCATCCTATGATGGTTATTGAGAGAGAGAGAGAGAGAGAGAGAGAGAGAGAGAGAGAGACATCTTTTTTTTAATTCAATGAAGTCAAAAATATTTACAAAGCATCTTTTTTATTCAATGATGTCAAAAAATATTTACAATTGCTCCTTGGGGACACATCCCTTGTTGTGGTACCCCTGTCCTCGTACTTTGAATGTTTCAAGAACGCAGGGATGGCTAGGAGATATTGCTTGCAAAAATTGAAAACATCCTTGGTACTTAGAAAAATTTGGGAGGGGATGACTAGCCACCCCTCAGGATGGCTACAAGATAGCTAGGCATCCCTTGACCATCTTGGGGATGGGTAGTCATCCCCTACAACCCATCTCTATTTTGGATGCCCATTAAAAATAAACACATTTTCTAATGAAAAAAGGGGAGGGCGGGCCCACAAGGACCCCCCCACCCCTTTAAACAATACCTAAACCTAATATATCCATAAAAAATAAACTATCACTTGGACTATTCTTTGTAGCAGGCGGAAGGGGAAGTCCTCCCTGCCCCCCCAAGGCTCGGGTGTCCTTACCCCTCTTTGAGTTGGGTTTGTGTTGTTGAAGGTTGGATTGTTCTTTTTCTTTTTTCCGACCTTGCTTGTTCGAGGCTTGCTCCGATGTATTGTTTTTTATTGGCTGCGAGCTTTTCTTTTTGATAGTCTTTGACTATGTAAAGGGTTGGCGCCCTAGTTAATGCTACTTTTTAATAATAATAAAGAAAAAAACACCTGAATTTTAACATTTGCCCGTCCCCCCTTGAGTGGGGTTTGTTCCCTGGTTGGTTAGGTTCCAGTGTTTGTTCCTTTCCGCCTTTGGGTTGTGGTTCTCTTCCAACATCATCTCTCTTGATGTTGCTTTTTGTTAAGGGTCAGCGCCCTAGTTAACGCTACTTTTTAATCGAAAACATTTGCAAAGAAGGAGAAGAGTAGCAGGTGGGCAAGGAGAGAACAACAATTGAAAGAGGAGGTGAGGGCATCAAATCTACTATACTAGAGGTAAGTTATTCATTTTACATTTGTTTTGAATTCTCTCAAGTTTTTTTCAAGTTTTTCAACACAGAGGGAGGGCATTGTGAGTTTATTTATTTTTATTATTTGAACTTGTAGCTCTCTTTAAAATTATCATTAAAAAATCACGAGCAGCAGTGGGTGTAGTGATAGTGAGGGTGCTGAATTTCAAGTGCAAGAAACAAGTAGATCTAGAAGTATGGTAGCCATTGGGGGGTCTTCAAAAAGTGGGAGTGTAGTAGGGCCAAGAACTTCAAACCCATTTGAATGTGCATTCCAATTCAAAACCTATGCAAAAAGCTCATTCAACCCCAAAAAAGCCTCTGTAAGAGTTGATAAAGATAAGAAATTTTTTTAGGGGTTAGTAGAGTATGGGAGTGCCATTTGTGCCACAAATAATATAGGGAAACTATATGAGAGTTTATTGCCATCTTTTGTGAATAAGTGGTCAAGTTCTGAAGGGTTGTAAAAAAATAACTCAACTTGAGAAAATTGTGGCAACTAGATTGCATATGGAGGGGGAGATATTAAATGAAGGGATTCCAATGGAGAGTCTGTGGATGTTGCTTCTCATTTGGGAGAGAATTCACTTCTATTCGTGAAAAGAAGAGAAATACTAATGTTACAAATTTGTTTAACATACAATCACAACATGTGGCTAAATCATCTATTGGTAATTTTTTTAATGCTCATGCCATACCATTTCATGTCTTACATTTACAATATTTTAAGCAAATGTTGAAACATGTTCAAGTTGCTGGTCCCTCATTTGTTCCACTTGAAGAAACTAAGCTATGCACCAACTTTCTTGATAGAGACTACTCCAAGGTAAGTGTTTCAATGGAAAAAATGAGGAAAACATGCATAAGGAATGGATCTTGCATTATCATGGATGGGTGGAACGATATCAAACATTGGCCACTCATCAATGGTATGTCACTAGTTCATCAACTCTTATTTTCTTAGAGCTATAGATTGTGTGGGGAAATGGAATGATGCAACCTTCCAATTTCAGATTTTGAGAGATACTATAAACGAGTTTGGAGCCTCTAGTGTTGTGCAGGTAGTGTTTGATCCAACCCATGTGTGTAAGTTAGCTGGATTGATGGTGGAGGGTGTTTATAAGCATATTTCTTGGATGCCATGTTGTGTGCATGCATTGAACAATACTTTGAAGCACATTGGGAAGATAGATTGGCTGAAGGTAGTGGTGTTAGAGGCTAGAGATGCACAAATGTTCACTTGCAACCATGACACTTCACTTGCTTTGTTTAGGACATTTTTAAGGAAGGAATTCCTCAAACCCATGGAGACTAGATATGCTAGCTACTTCATTTTATTAGAGATTATGCTTGAGTTCCAAGAGGCTCTACAATCAATGGCGGTCAATGCCGAATGGGGTAGATGGCATGAGGGAAGCACAATGAAGGGAAGATGTGTGAAACAAAGAAACCTTGATGATAACTAGTAGTCCACAATGAGGTAAGAAAATTGGCATTGCTGATTTTATTATTTAATTTTTAAAGTATTGAGTTTATAATTTAATATATGTTTCTAATTTGTGAAACATGTCCATTCTTTTTTGATGATTTTAATTTTTGTAACTTGTTTGCACTTGTAAATACATTTGCTCCTTCATTCAGCCTATTGCACGATTGATTAGATATGCTGATATTGTCTTTCCTAGCCTTGGAGAGATTTATGAGACCCTTGATAGCATTGTTGGATAGATCAAGCAAGCAATTCATACTAGGGACCCTACTTAGGGATTTAATGAGGAGTATCTTAGGCCCATTATGACGTGGCAACAAAAAATTATGAACACTCTGCTTAATATGACAACCTATGCTTCTAATCCCATATGGTATGCATAGAGACCTGGGAGAGTGCTTCCATCTAGTGATGAAGAGGTGAAAGAAGGCTTCCTGAGGGTCCTTGCAAAAATATATAGTGAAGAGGAATCTACTTTACTTCGCACACATTGGCTTGCATTTGCAAATCTTCGTGGTTCAACCTTTAGTAGAGCAAAGGCAAGGTCGGATAGAGCTACATTCGCTCAAATCAAACCTATTGGATGGTGGATTTGGCATTGGAAGGATGCACCGGTGTTGAGAGTACTTGTCTTTCATCTTCTTTGATGTGTTGCCATTTCCTCAGCTACAAAGGATTTGGTCCACATATAGCTCTATCCAATTAGTCAAGAGAATCAAGATTACCTCTAGACGATTGAAGAAGTTGGTGGTTGTACACAGTGGTTTGCGGCTACAGGACCTCTAGATTCTTGATTATCATCAGACTTTAGCCTTATGTTGGGATGCTAATCTTGAAGATGCTATGCCAATTGATTAGGAGACACTAGAGTGATTGGTTGGGGTTCCATTAGTTTATGCAAAGGCAACCTCTTATACTAGCAGTACTATGACTTGAGCTTCCAATTTAGACCTGCCA
Organism: Cryptomeria japonica; assembly: GCF_030272615.1. NCBI lineage: Eukaryota > Viridiplantae > Streptophyta > Pinopsida > Cupressales > Cupressaceae > Cryptomeria > Cryptomeria japonica. The sequence continues at coordinate 132,336,665 of NC_081412.1, forward strand.
TCTGATAATTAGGGACAACCATATATTTAGTTAGTTCTATGTTTATGTCATTTCATAGTTGAAACTTGGAGCTCTGGCCATTTTTGTTATAATTCTTATATAATATGTATTCATGCTAACAATGAAAGCATTTAAATTTTGTTAATTTGTTTGTTGAATCTCATGTGAAAATCTCAATTCAAGTTTAATGCTGTGTATTAAGCTTCTACAATGCCTATGATGAATGCTTTACAATGTTATGATATGAATTCTTGAAATTTCATTATATTTTAAAATTTTTTCCTATTTTTTAATAGCCATCCACTAAGAAAAGCCCAAAAGTATCCACATATCGGAAATATGTCCCTTGTCGTCCCTATCCCTGAAACTTTGTGGAGCATTATTTTGTATTACATAAAGTGTACAAATATGGCTCAAACTAGCTACTGAGAACCAATGTAACAAAAGAAAGCTCCTAGAGAGCACATATCAAAGTTTATTATGAAGAGAGAGATTGAAATGAAAGCATAATATAAGCAACAAGGTGTATTAAGTGAATTAACCATATAGTAGTAGTAAAGCAAAATTACACCCAAAAGGAGTTTGCACACTAGATTTACCATGTACCATTAGCCACCAAGTAGTTAAAAATAATTTATCTTTATCATATTTTTCTTGATCTAGATCTTTTTTGAAATTTTGAATTTGTTTATCAAAGGTGTTAAACCTTGAAGTCAACACATTCTCTCAGGCACTAGTTTGTGTATGCTCTAATTGGGACAACATGATACATAGTAAACATTTAATTTTTCTCATCATTGTTGATAGAATTGTCACTGAGAGTATTGCCCAAGCCTAAAATCATATAATGAATTGCAACTTCTTTACTAGCCTATTTAGAACGTCTAACAACATCAACAAGGTTAAGTCTAGGAGGACAAGTGGAATCCTTAGGGCCACTAGGCTGTACTAGTCATTCATCCACTCCATAATCAACCTCTTCAATTCCGACAATCCGACAGTGGGTTCTATCTTCAAATAGGCTGAAGCATGGGAAAAGGAGGGTCGTTTTGGAAGGGCTTGACATCTTGTCGCTTTTGATGAACCTATAAATCAACATTTAAAGAAACAATAGACATTGTGACTTCCCATGAGAAAGTATGCAACCTTCTATGAATTTGGAAAACCTTTTTGTTTCTTTCAATCCATAAAAATCACAAATATGAGACGAGCATACTAACCATAAAACAAATTGAAATTCGGATAAAGGAACATCACTATCAATATTACCAAAAACAATGTATAACAATTCAAGGACTGACCATATAAGGTAACAAGGAATGCAAAGGGTTGGCACTTGGAAATAACACAATTCATTTTAATGAGGATCAATGGTTGCATGATATACCCTATAATTATGACTAGTGCTAAGGATCACAACAACATGACATACTTAATGCTCCGAGGCATAGGAATTTTAAGCAGGAAGGTAAGGTGATTCCGAATCCTCTTTCGGGGGATAGTGTGCATTTTCTAGAAACTTACTTGGTGTGATATCTACCACCTCCCTCACAATTCTACAAAATGACTTATTTCCTTGGTTGATAAAAAGGATGGGGATCTCTTGGTTTGTGGGTATTAAGTTATATTATCATTATTATATTGTTATTTAGGTCATGATGGGGCCTATATGTTGTTATCTAAGTCTTCCTCGGTGATATCCTAGGCATAATTAGGGTATGTATAGGTGGTGGTGAGCCTTTCCTCATCATCAAATTTGTGATTTATGTTCTGATTGGAGATATTTGGGAGGTTTTCCAACTTGAGGTGGCTTGTCATTCTTAGCTATTATGAAGTATTTTTGGAAGTATATTTCTTGGATATGGGCAAATTTTTTTCTTGCAAGCACAATCTAGATCTTTAGATCAATTGGAGAAGAAGTGAGTTATTGTAAAAATAGTTTTTAACAATTTCACTCTGAAGGTTGCAAATTTGCTAATGTATTGGAGGCATTTTTGTGTTAGTGTTATTTTGGGCCTCATAAGTTATAATATATTTTTTACATCATTTAGATTTCATGTATGTGATTTATTATAAATTTATTTATTTTCGTCATGATAGGGCCTACAACAAGAAGCAAAAAGAATGTTGTCAAGGATGAGGTAATAGTTATGGATATTACTCTCATGAGGAAATCAACAAGGTTAAGGAACAAATTTCATTAGTGAAGAGAAATGTGAGGTTGTTATGCATTATCTACAAGGAAATATACATTGCCTAGGAGAAGATATATCAGAAATACGAAGCATGCTAAATGCTTATATAAAAAGGACCGAGAGTGGATGTCCCAAGGAACCAAGGTGAATCATGTAGATTAGCTAATATTGATGCAAATATTAGAACTTATATGGCATCTAGCAACTTTATACCAAAGGTGGATATGGATAAATTTGGTGGCAAGGATCGACTAATATGGATAAATAAAATGGAGTTTTTTCTTGAAGTGCATCAAATACCAATTGGAAAAAAAAGGTGACAGTGAAATCTCTATATCTAGAACCAAATCAACTCATTTGGTATCGATTGCTATGTACTCTATGATTAAAAAAAAAAGGTCTTGTCTCATTGTCTATTTAAATAGAGGAGCTATATAATCATAGTATAACAATAGTGTAATTGACAACTTAAACTAGCTAGCTAATCTTCAACAAACATTATTAGTGAAGGATTACATTTAATAATTCTAAAACCTATCTTTGAGAGTCGATATAATTATAGAGAACTTGAATGACTTATTTTTGGGTTGTCTTAAGGACCACGTTGATAGACACAAGTAGTACTCATAATTTTATGAACAACAAGTTGGGTACTCGTGAATTTGGTTTATATATCCAGCTCGAGAGTTTTAGGTCTTGATTGAAGATGGTGGTATTATTAGTTGTTCTATGAAGATGGTGGTATTATCAGTTGTTCTATGGAATTGCACACCATTAAATCATCCATAGGAGATTATCATCTTGATTTCTCAATGTTTTTGTATCCTCATGCGTGCAACACATATTGTTTACCGAGTATAGTGGCTTACCACTTGAGGAATAATTGAGATGAACTTCTAGGAGCTATTCATGAGATTTCATTCAGAAGGAAAGATAGTGAAGCTAATAAGGTTGCGTACAAATTCCCCACAAATGGTAATCTCTCAGGAAATGCAAAAGTTGCTTAAGAAAGGAGTTGATGAATTTGTGGCCCAATTATTTTCTTTGGAATTCTATCAATAAAAGCATTAGACTTTACAATAAATTATAGATAATCACTTAGTGGTGCTTGGAAATATCCATAAAGGAATTCCTCCTAAGAGGGATCATGATCATGCCATACAACTAGTTATAGGAAGTTAGCCACTTAACATCATGCCTTATAGGTACTCATATACAAAAAAAATGAAATTGAAAAGATTGTTCAAACAATGCCAAGAGTATGAAGTATTAGGCATGGCCATGGTTCTTTCTCCTTACCTATGGTAATGACATGTAAGAGGGATCAAACTTGGTGCTTGTGCCTTGATGACATAGTGCTTAGTGTATACATAATGAAAGATAAGTTTCCTATTCTAGTCGTTGATTTATTTGATGAATTGAATGGATCCATGCATTTTACAAAGTTGGATCTTAGACTTGGTTATCACTAAATTCAAATAAAGGAAGAAGATATTATCGAGAGATCATTTAGGAGTCATGAGGTTCATGAGTTTTTTCGTGATGGCTTTTGGTGTTACTAATGGATTATCTACTTTTCAAAATTTGATGAACTCCATGTTTAATTTCTTTTTAGGAAGTTTGTGTTAGTGTTCTTTGATGATATATTGATTTATAGTAAGACATGAGAGGAACATTTACAACATGTTGATCTAACATTACAAGTTCTCAAAGATCACCAACTCTATGTTAAGTCTTCCAATTGTGCTATTGTCCTCAAAGAGTTGGAGTAGTTGGGACACATAGTTTCACACAAAGGAGTAAAGGTGTATCCTAACTGAATTAAGGTTATCATGGAATGACAAGTTCCTAAAAATATAAACAAATTGATGGGCTTATTAAAATTTATTGTATAGTAAAAGGTTTGGGAAGAATTATGGCTGGATAGTAGCAACCGTTAAAGCTCTATTGAGGGATTCTTTTGAATGAAATGAATTAGCTAATGCCGTATTTGAGAGATTTAAGGAGGCTATGTGTACTATTCTAGTTCTCACTACTTTTGAATTCACCAAGGATTTTCTTTTGGAATGTGATGCTTTAGGTAATGGTATTGGAGTAGTTCTTATGTAGTAGGGTGCATCAATTGCTTTTTAGAGTTGCAATTAACGGGTAAGAAGCATCTCAACCCTATTTATGAGAAAGATATTCTAGTTATTCTTCATGCTATAAAATAATAGAGACCATATGTAATGGACAAACACTTAAAGTTAAGAGAAATCATTAAAGACAAATATTTTTCGGAATAAAAATTATCTTCCTAAGAGCAAGAAAAATGGATCACTAAGATGTTGGGTGATGGTTGTAAGATCATGTATAAAAAACGAAAGAAAAATATTTTGACAAATGCATTATCTAGGAAGGATGAAAAGTATGAATATGCATCATGTGCCATTTTAATATTGCAAGGTTACCGACTATTAGAAGTTGAAGTAGAATTGTAAAATATTGTAGCTACAATTAATCTCTTTCAGCAATTACAAAGTGATCCTTGTAGTTTAGACAAGTTTTGTTGGAAGGGACATGCTTTGTGGTACAAATGGTGATTATACATATGCAAGAATTCAAGTTTGAAAGAAAAGATTCTAATAGAACTTAGTGGGTCTGAAGTAGGTTGTTATTCCAGATTTTTGAAGACATATCATCAAGTCAAGCAAGACTTCTTTTAAGGACTAAAAGGAGATGTTAAAAAATTGTGGTTGAAGGTTTCATTCGGCAAGAAATAAAGCGATGTCAATTAAGACACCTATTCTCTTGCATCTCATAATCATTTTTAGCCAACATTCGGAAGAGGTTGCAGATCCATTACAGGGCTTGCTAGATATGAAGGTAAGAATGTCATTATGGTAGTGGTGGTTCACCTAAGTAAATATTCCCATTTCATTTACATTATCACTCTCTTTTACAGTAAGTACAATGACATTCTTTTTTGGAGAATATAAAAAAGCTACATGGTCCACTTAAGGTTATTGTAAGTGACCATGATACTATCTTTACTAGTAATTTTTGGACATATTTATTCTAATGTTTGGGTACTCAGTTGGCTTAGAGGCTTTCATACTATCTTCAATTTTATGGGCTAAGCGTTTGGAAGGGTATCTACGTTGCTTCACTTTAGATAAGCAATCTCAATGAGTAGATTGGCTATCATTAGCAACATGGCGAAATAACACTTCCTTCTACAGCTCTCAAAAAATGTGTCTTTTATGGCACTATATGAATATCATCCGACTTTGATCACATCATTGTTGAGGGTGTCATCAAGAGTTCAAGATATGGAGGACCACATGAATTATCGACAAAAAATACTTTTAGGACTCAAGGAGAATTTGGCCATGGCACTAAATCGAATGAAGCAACAAGCAGATCTAGACTGTAGTGAAAAAAGTTTTTAAATTGAGGATTGGGTTTTCTTGATATCAAAGCCTTATAAAAAAATGTCATTGAAGCAATAGACAAAGAAAAAGTATTCCAAAAATATTTTGGCCTATTCCAAAAGATAGGTAGGGTCACCTACAAGCTTGATTTGCTGCCAACAACAAAGATATATCTAGTTTTCCATGTTTTCTATTTGAAAAAAGTAATTGAGAATAGTATCCCTACACAAACAATATTACTAGAGGTTGATGAAGAAGGATGAGTATATTGGAACTTGACATCATCTTTAAAACATGCACACAAAAGCTGAGGACTAGCACTCATTGAAGCTCTCATTGAGTAGAAGTATTTCGTAGTTGAAGATGCCACATGAGAGGATGAAGAGTTCATTTAAAATAATCTACACTTGGTTAGACATTGTGTCTTCGAAGAGGGGAGTTTGCTACACCCTTAATCCTAGAGTATACACATGGTTGTGCAGAGATAGCTTGTAGTACCTTAAATCACAATTCACTAATATTATCAATATTATATTGTTATTTGGTTATTTAGCTTGACCTAGCATATATATTGTTATCTATGTTGGCTTGGGTGATATCCTAGGCATAATTATAGTATATATTGGAGGTGGCGAGTCTTGTTTTGTCATCATATTTGTGAATTGTGTTCTCATTGGAGATATTTGTTAGGTTTTCCTCCTTGAAGTGGCTTTGTGTTTTCAAATATTATGAAGTAGCCTGGTATTATCAACTATTGTCAAGTATTTGTAGTTTATTTCATATCACATCTGTCTTTTATGCAAGTTATTTCACTACACTAAAAATTTGACCAAAACAAAGGAAAATTGGACCTTTGGGCTTAGAGGGAATAACATATGAGGAATGAGAATTGTGCTATCCTAAGAAGAACCAATGTAATTAGAGATGGATAAAAAGGTATTCTTTGTAGGGAAACTTTGACAACTCCAAGAAGTTGTATAGATATAAACATTTTAACCTAACACCTAAACACCTATAAATATTTTGAGATTTTATCAACTACAACACATTATAGGCATGTTTGAAATGGTAGAAGATAATGGTTAGGGAATTTTCAATTGGAGGATCAAGTCAAAGGTATCTTAGATTGATAATGAATGACCATACAAATAGGTTAAAGGCATAGAAAAGGGAAGGGATTCAAGAAAAACATTGACACTATAGGATTGATTCCAAATGTATGGCATAGATCATAATTCAAGTTGTAGATCGATTCCTATAGGCCTTATACAGATGGAAAATGTGCTACCCTACTTCACTCCTTTAAAGAGCTTATTCATCTTATTGCTAGTCAATGCTGATGTTAATGAACGACTTGTTCACAATTGCATGCTAGACTTCCATGCTTGAAATAATGTTATACCCCTTATGATCATGAATGAGATAGGGCTCAAGTATTCCAAATAATTTGTTAAATTAGTTTCTATGGATTGTAGAGAGGTGAACTTTGTAGGTGACGTGAACAACATGGAAGTTTAGTCAGATGCATATGTGAAAAAATCATTCGTAATGGACATAATCATTGTTGGTTATCCAACCAGGTGAGGTGGTTACTCTCCATGAAATGAGATACCTCAATAGGTGGTTGTGTACAAACAAATTTATCATGCACCACAAATTTATTGTAGGGCATAGTCTTCAAGTTACATAAAGGAACTAAGGTGATTTTTTTTTTAATGAGGATAAACATACAATTTCGTAAACGACTATTTGTCCATCACGGTGCACCTAATATTTTCAATGAGGTGTATTATATTGATGTAGAACATGATCAGTTCGTTCGATATTGTGAAGAAGAACATAATGAAATTGCTTGGTTTCACCTTCCCTCTACTCTAGCAGAAATGAATGTGACATGTGGACCATGCCCTTTAATAGTGTATACTCTTAAGATAGTTCATGTGTTGGGGTTGTTTTCTTTTCACATAGTGGTGAATCCTTTAAGTATGCATTCAAGTTAACTTTCAAATATACTAATAACATGATAAAGTATGAAGCTTTATTGTTTTGATTGAATGTTTCTTGTAGGGATTGGCTTGAATGAATAAGAATTTTTGAATATTTAAAATTGATAGCTAAAATGGTAAAGAATGTGTAAGCAATAAAGGATGGGAGTTTTAAAATGTATAAAAATGTTGTTTGGGACGTTATTGTGCTATTTGATGCATTTGGTTTTTAGTGGATCAAATGGCCAAAAAATATTGTTGTTGATGTTTTGGTTATTGAAGAATCTAGTTTTGAATTCACTTTGGCTCGATTTTAATGTGAGTCCAACGATAGGTCCTCTCTAGACATGGCGTACCTAATAATATTCACAACCAAGCGGTGTTAGTGATAATCAATAGATTTGCAACTTTATGAATTGCATTGATGAATTTGATAGCTAGTTGATTTATTCCTAACTCATGCTTGAAATTAAAGATGGTAAAAAGATGATATTGGGTAATAAATTAGTGCGGTTGGAGACTAAAATAGTATCCAAAGGGTTGATGCATTTTGAGATGATGTTCGATGGTGCTTAATGTTTTTAGAGTATAAGCTAGGTAACTAGTGAAAACAACATTGAAGGTGTCATTTGTTTTTACCAAAGTTGACCCTAAGATTGCTTACATTGGTAAGAAGTTGAAGTTGACTGAGAAATGAACATTGATAATATTGCTGAAAAAATTTCAAGAAATATTTTGCTTGGTCGTATATTGAACTTAAAGCATATAGGGGAGATTTGCACACATTGTGTCAAAGGAAGGAATAAGGATAGACGTAGAAATAGTAAAAGAAATTAATTTTTATTTCTATTTGCAAGATAGTCAAGGGAGTGCTATCTTTTGGTGGGTAGATCAACGTTTTGAGGAGGTTCATACAATTTTTTTTTTGTAAGAACATTTAATGAATTCCAAATGTTAAAGAAGGAGCAATCTAGATAAGTCTTAATTATTCCAACCCTTTCAAACTCTTCTCATTTGCCTTGTTAAATACTATTGTTGTGCTACTCCAAAAGATTAAGAATGGATATTAGCATTTTTTTGCATTTTTTGTAAGTCACTACAATGGGCTGAATTGAATTCTAGTAATGGAAAAACATATTTATGCATTCATCAAGGCTATCAATAATTATGGGCCATACTTAATAGGATAAATGAAAATTGCATATATGTTACACACAATAGGAGATGATATTTTCACACAACAAGAAGCTTGAATAAATAGGTGTAGATGTGTTAATGAGATCCAAGAATATAATATTGAAATATAGATCATAAAGTTGGTTAGATGCTAGGGCTTGAGTAAAATTATGGTGAATGTAAGCTGAGAAGCAATTGAGGACAATGAAAATAATACTTTCCATACACTTGTTGTCCATTAAAAGATGATCCCTGCTAGAAGGATATCATATTCTGTCTCTAATTGAGCACAAACAAAGAAATATCGAGCAGTATTACAAAAGATATGTGTTAGTATAGGAGAAAGCCATTTGGAAAGATCCAAATAGATTGCTTCTGAAGTGGCTTAACCAAAAACATTCTGGCAAGGTGGTGGATTGATAACATCAAGGAATTGGCTGAGGAATTTCATGGTCAAGGCCAAGTTGCTTACAAGATCCTTTGAGTAGGTTTTTTAGGAGGCCTTTTATTGAAGGATTTAGATGGAAGAGTGAGGAGGTGTGACATTTACTATATGTTTGCAGGTATGTAAAAATTTGTAGGTTCTATCTTTGTTATGTTTGTGACAGTAAAAGCTCCCTTGCAACACTAGGGAATTGATTTAATAGGGAAAACCTAGGAAACATCTAACAATGGATACAAATGAATTCTTGTGGCTATTAATTATTTAGGCAAACAGTTTTAGTTTTTTGAAAAAAATAATTTGATGTCGAAGGTATCAATACATTTTTAACTCTAACATCATCATCAAATTTGTTGTACTTTCTAGAATCACTGTAAATGATGGCATGTGTTTTATATCGCATGATATTTGAACTTTAGATAAATTGATTTGATTCACTCCTCTGTATATTGTTACTAAGGAAATGAACGAGGCAAGTTTAACAACAAGACCCTTATGAAGATTTATAAAATAACATTCTACATAAATATGAAATGTTTGACAAGTTGAAATATGCATTATTGGCAAATAGGATGATTTACAAGGCTGCCATTGGTAAGAGTTGAATTGAGATTTTATATGGGTTTGTTCATTGGATGCTAGTTAGTTTGGAGTTGCATTTCTATGGTTGCTATTTAAAACATTACTTTGTGTAAGTAATGTTGGTTCTTCCTTATTGTGGTGTGTGGTGTCTTGTAAATAATGTTTTGTTGGTGTTGGTATGCTATCATGATCCCGTTTTGATTGCCATGTCTCTTTTGTTCCCTGTTGTGGTCTACTTTTGGTGATTTGGATTCTCATTGTGCATTCAGGAGATAGATGTCGCCAACTAGTGGCAATGTTAAGACTTAGTTTGACATTATTGAATTCCCTAGAAGTCAAACACCATTTATGTGTATCTTAACTTCGTTTTGGGCATAGTTTATTTGATTTGATAAATTTTACATTGGGCCCCTCATGATTAGTTTTACACAAGGATGCTTAGTTGATGTGTTTTATAAATAATATTAGAGAATTTTGTGTCGGGAGTGTTGATGTGGTGAAATTTTATCTATGTAATAAGGTCTCTGTATATGTGCTTTTTCTTGGTTGGACCTTAGGTTCTTGTGGCCTGCATGTTTTTCATTTGATCCTTAGGTTTTGAGCTCCTTCAAAACCATAAACAATAGGTTCTAAGTTCCTTTAATATTGTAACTCCATCGTTATGTGTTGTATCCCACTATGTATCTTGTTTGGTGACTAACTCTTACACCTATTCTCAACAAATCGTTAATTAAGTATGCATATGTGGAAGACCAAACTCTTGAAACTCCAACCGACATAACTCAAGTCACCTCTAAAGGTTCCTTGATGTCACTACCTTAGGAATGCATTGGAACTTGGCAAAACTCGAGACCAAACTAGGAGATGACTAAATCGATCCCCAACTCTATGAGAGACACATCTATGTTCATTTTAAAGAACCAATGAAAATGTTCCATTGATATCCACTTCATATGATTTGAATGATAAATATACAAGATCATGGTTGTGGCTATTTTCAACAACGGTCCACATAAAGATAGAACAAATCATTACAATAAGTTACAGTTACATCCAACTCCTTTGGAGTGTTGAGTACATCCAAATCATCCATAATTAGAATGCTTAAGAACATATTATAATAATTATAACCTTGCAAGAAATGAAGGAAGAAGAAGACATGAGTTGAGGAAGGAGGAAGAACTCTTCATGCCGTTCTCAATCAAAGTTGTCTAGTCTCCAACGATGGTTGATAATGGCACCTGACCATGTGGAACCCATAGGTCCACCCCACTATGCTTGTAAATATAGTGACACGACACAAACAATCATACACACATTCAAGGGGAGTAAGTGGCTAAGAGAAAAAAAAACACGGAGCAAAACTCAATATGAAGCACACCAACAATGTAAGAATCATAATGCCACGACAAGGGTGAAACACCAACAATGCATCACTGGCAACATAGAGCAACATTCAAAGAAGAATATGCGCTCGAGCAATAATAAGCAATAATGAAGTCGAGGAGGCACCATTGAGAGCAACATCAAACTTGTGATACGACATATATCACAACAAGATAACCCAGTTGCTCGACAACAATTATTACATAAGGCTCTACTCACATCTATAGAGCTAGGTCCACAGAGAACAAGAGTGAGGAGTGTCATTGCGTAGCTCGAAGGGATGGATCACGCAGAATCAAACATTCTCTCATACGAACGATAATGACGATAATGCAATTGCAATTGCTACGCGTGTGGGCATGCCTCTTTAGAAAAGTCCAAATCGCTCCATGATGCCTTCCCAAAACACTATTGGCCTCGTGGTAGCACTCAAGGCGTGCTTGGGGCATTTGTTATCTTATCAGTGTTTAATTCCCAACCCAAAGTTCCAATTATTGTTTCCACTTGATTATGGAAATGCCCAATGAGTTACCTGATGATCGCTTTATGCCTCGACACCCAGTGGACACCACTACCATCATTGGCCCTATACCTACCCTATGCTCAAGAAATCCAAACATGAAACCAAATGATAAAGCTACCAATATGCAAGACCAAATACTTCATCAGTTGAGGCCAACAATTCTCAGTGCACATCAAATTATCATATTTACATTGCCAAGTTCACATACAATTCAGAATATACTGAATTGGCCAAAATGTTAGGAGAAGAGATCCAAATCGACCCAATAATTAAATTTACCTATATAATATCATAACCACAAAATATAATCATATTTAAAACCATAAATTCCAACTAATATAAAGTGACATTTTGGACTAAGACCATTCATGGAGGCCATCCACCATTGATGGGCCTCCAAAAAGCTTCAAAATTCAAACTCAACCAATTGAAAATCTGTAAAAACCCAATGATCTATAATTACACAACACTCCAAAAATGCAATAAAATTCACATTTAATGCATCCATAAAACTCTAGGCAATGTTTTGCCATATCAACCATACTTTTCAAAATTCAAACAATAAAGTCAAAAAATATATTAAAATGCCAAATTCAAATTGCAGAATTGTTGTAAATCCATTTATAAACCATTTGCAACAAGAATCAAACATTCACATTGAGTATCATTGGAGAAAATCGAGAAACATATCTTCAACTTGATGGAATTTTCAAAGTTAAAGTGAAAACCAAACACACCGAGAGATGCTGTGAAAACTGAACAATCCAAAGAATTGACAACTTGATTGAAAGAAGGCTGTACCCACAAAATTCCATCCCTCCAATCTCGCACAATGAACAATTCAACTTTCGTGTGAAGGGTTTTGCGAGCAAAATTCATGAAAAATGGTTTTAGTGCTGAAAATGAACTCCAAATATAAACTTACTTTTTAAGGTGGGAATATAAAAATATTAAAATCAAATTTGACAAATAAAACCAATTAATTTCCAAAGGACCTCCAAATATAAAATCATTCAATCCCCATCAAATTGAACACATATAAGCCGTGTTATACAATTAAGTATTAATTCAACATAGAAATATTAAATTATCATTAATATATGCATTATAATTGATGAAAACTCACATATGGCCAACTATGCGCAAACAATCTTTAGTGGCCGTTCACAAATATGTATTAGTGTAACTTGGCATTACGAAATCGGTGACCAGAGGTACAATCGCATGCATTAAGGCAAATCGTCCAAATTAGGAATGATGGCTATGGCTTGGTAGCATTAACGACTATTGTGCAATCTTCTATAACCATCGTCAAGGATATGGGTACACTAAGACTTCTGGAGTTAGGTGGAGTCGATACCTTGTACTTGTAGCCGCTAAAAACATTCACATGCAAGTGTATCTGCTTATACCTATACATATATATAAAAACAATAAGGTAATTAAAATCATCGGAAGGGGGTTTTAGCAGTGCATGCATTCTAATATATTTGAATGATGCAATATCTTCCCTTTGACAAATAATCATCAATTAGATATCAATCATATTAATGTCATTTAATTTAGTGCATTAATTAACATCAATAGGATTTCATTGCAACAATAAACATATAATTCTTCGTTGAGTGGTCAACGTTATAACATCATCTTCATCATAACCATCTAGTGAGGTTAACATGAATATCATCGATTATGTCAATAAGCCTTTAAACTTTTTAACATAATAAATTAATATAAACATAATTTACTATTTTTAGTTCTACCAATCAAGTTAGTATCACTTGTAACATTGCAATCATTAATCAATCAACATCTCACATAGGCATTGCTAAACCACTATATCGGTCCATCATAATCATCGAAGGTAGACTAGATCATCAGACAACTCAATGGAACTACATAAACACAATTCACCATAAGGCAAACCAACATATCATTGGTCAAAAATAATCACGTAAGACATGTATGGAATACAACATAAGATAAGCACTCAAGGTCATACATTGAAACACAAGAAGCATCTAGAATAAGATCAGAGCTCCACTAAAAGATTCACATCCAATTTGCTATGACACAACCTTAGGCACATAGCCAAATCCACATCAAGAAGCAATAATGGAAGAAGACCAAAGTAGATGGGTATTACAATTTTGGTCTCTTTCATAATAGACATGAGATGCATTATTAAGAATTCTTAACTATTGATACTATGTATCTGTTGTATATAAACTCACAACTCAATATCTTTTGTGGTTTACATTTGCTTTTCTCTTGATATGTTGTTACTATTGTTCCTATTTTTCCTTGTTAATAAGTATCAATATTAACAACTAATGATTTAATCATACAACTTAACACAAATAAAAATGTAAAGCTATAGCATAGAAGTAGGTTTCTATGCATTTTATGATTTAGTATTATACCTTGGGAAATATCTTTGGTAAGCATCAACGATCTATATCTTTGTGAATCATGTGTTTTATCACAATTTAATCTTAATATAGTTTATATTAGTGAGTATTTGACCTAGTGATAGAATTTGGGTCCCATAGTGTCATTAATTGTATTCATTAACAATTTCACTCCATTTGACACCTACTTTAATGTGTTTTCCTCTTGATCATTTTAAGCCTAATTTTTCTTTTTTTACTTTAAATTTTTTATTGTGAATCCCACACTCAATTCATTGTGAAATGCCAAAATATTCTAGAGCCTATTTCATGATCCTCAACTTCTTTGTTCCCTTTTCAGAGAGCTAATTTGTGGTGGATTAGGGCATCAAACTCGTTATTCCTGTGGAAATCTCTTTAAAAAAATCGAATTGCAAGGGTCTGCCTTTAGATTTTGAAATCCAGTTTGGAGCTCTTACTTGACCATTATTTGTCAGCCTATATTTTAAATAAAACTTTGTGATCACGCTATAAAGAGCATCTTGTGTCATTCATAAAGTCTACATTCTATATCAAGCATTTTTCTATCCAATTCAAATCTATAGCAATCAAGGAGCAACAAGATACAAGTTTTTCATATCTGCAACATCATCACAACAAAGCTACAGTCAAGTATTGATTCATACCTTCCACTAACAATTGGAGGACTTCAATGAGCAGTACATCAAGGCTTTATGTGCAATTGCATGAGAGGGTTTCATATGTAAGGTAGTCTCATCATTTAAAATTGCAACTTTTCATGATTGATTTTGCCTCTGCCCTTGCAAGGGGACACATTCTACAATTCATCATTGTTGTTGTGGAGGTGGAAACACCAACATGAGGTTTGACTTAGGCAAGCCTGTATAGAACACAATTTGTTTCTCCCATTCTGTGTGTAGATTTAGATCTGACAAAGAAAAGGTTACAAGTTGGTAGAGCATATTGTTAGAGGTTGAGATATACTTTGAATAGGCGGAAATCTTTGAACAAATTCACCATCTAGTTGTTTTGGGCCGGATTTTTTGGAGACAGTGTTTTATAGCCGCTTGATTGCATGCCTGCCTACCTGATTTAGT
This sequence comes from Cryptomeria japonica, assembly GCF_030272615.1. Lineage (NCBI taxonomy): Eukaryota > Viridiplantae > Streptophyta > Pinopsida > Cupressales > Cupressaceae > Cryptomeria > Cryptomeria japonica. The sequence continues at coordinate 132,351,875 of NC_081412.1, forward strand.
TTTGGATACCTTTAGATTAGGGTGCCTAGCACATGTGAGTTAACACACTTTGCTCCATATTTCAAATTTGAGTTCTTAGTATCTCCTTTCCAGATGTATAACTTTCTTTGTATTTCTATCTTGTACTTTTTGTATTATGTCTATCTTGTTTAATTTAGCCTTCTTTACCCTAGTTCATTCATACACACAATCAATTCCAATGACATGCTAATAACACAAGTGGGAGTCTAGGACTACGTGGCTCTTCCTTATGGACAACAAGCCAAACCCACTCCCACCTTTAATGTTGTGTGGGGAAATGAATTTGGAGCAGTCATCGGTGAGGATGGACCTCGAGGAGATCAGCCCAAACCGGTCAGCAAGAGTTAACACAACAGAAGCACACAGATATGATAGATGCAATGCATAACATATAGTTTTATTCCATGAAAGTTAATTACATGCAACTGGTAACAACCGGGTTACAACATACCGACACACATTCCTGGTAGAATAGGTGACACCGAGACCTTGAATCGAAAGATCTATCTGCTAGGCACAATCTATCTATCTGACACTCCTTGATTCTTTGATTGATTGCATTCTAAAGCATGATTACAAATATATATATCGATCCAAAAGGATATGGTCGGCCCAAAAGGGATCAAAACCCTAACGTGCAAAAATGAATGAGGTCGGCCTTCACCAAGAGATTCCTCCGGAAAATCCAAAGGGTGAAACACAGAAGGTCGGCCACATGCCAAGAAACATCAAGATCAACGTCCCAGGCTTTGCAAGCTTCAGAATAGGTCTCAGGCAACCGATAACAAAGGAACAAAGGGTAACAAGAAACTATCAAGGAAACCGGAAGCGATATCTTGCCGGAAAGTGATCCAAATTAGATGCGGTTAGAAAGCAAGTAGGTGGATCAAGTCTTCAAGTAGAATCCAACTCCACAAGAACCGGCGAGCCAAAACCGGGACACACAGAAAGGAAAATTGAAACTGCAAAACATAAAAGAAAATGTTTTTGGTTGACGCAAGATTGCTGTGAGTCTGGGATGCTCCTGCATCAAACTTCCGAGGTTAATAAAAAAGTGAGCCTCTCACTTTGCTAGGTTCAGAGGGAAACCAAGGCGGTCTACCTCTGCCTAAGAAATCCAAGATGAATCTTCCACTGGTCTGTTCTTCCATTTCAAAAGATATTCTTTGTACTGACTACTTCGGGTACTACGCCCAATCCTACTGTCCAAAATCTCTTCAATCTGATCTGGTTCCTTCCAGGTCAATTGTTTCTCCAAGTCTGCAATACTGTCCTCGTTGAATTCGGGTTCATGGTACTCATGAAGATCTAAAATGTTGAATATAGGTGAAATACTTAGATTATCCGGTAGCTCCACCTCATATGCATTTTCCAGAACTGAATCTTCTCAAGATCTTACAGGGTCTAAACTTCTTCATCTGCAACTTATTATATGTTCCATTCGAGAATCTCTCTTTTCTCAAATAGACCATCACTTCATTGCCAACTTCAAATTCCTTGTCTCCTCTTCTCATCTGCCTTCTCCTTGTTTTTTCTATTCATGTCTTCCAAGTGTTGTTTAACGGGAATATGCAATGCTGCCATGTGATCTGCAAATTCGTCTCCTTCTGAACTCTTTCGGTCTTCACTGCTAAAGTCTCTCAATTTTGCTATTCCTCTAGGATGCACTCCGGTAACAATCTCAAAAGGTTTTTTTCCGGTACTTCTATTCACCGAATTGTTATAGGCAAACTTTGCTTGTGCAAGGACCAAATCCCAACTTTCGGTTTTATCTCCTACTAAACATCTCAACAAGTTTCCCAAACTTCGATTGACTACTTCTGTCTGTCCATCAGTCTTTGGATGAAAAGTAGAACTGAACTCAAATCTGTCTTCATCTTCTTCCAAAGTATTCTCAAAAATAGCCAAGAAACTTAGTGTCTCTGTCTGAAACTCAACTCTTAGGTAATCCACACAATCTTACCACTTCCTTGAAAAATAGGTCTGCTACATGCAATGCATCTGGTGTCTTCTTACAAGGGATGAAATGAGCCATCTTTGAAAATCTATCCACTACCACAAATATAAAATCATTCCCTCTCTGTGTCTTAGGTAAGCCAAGTACAAAATCCATACTTATATCCTCCCAAGGTCTTACCGGTACTGTCAAAGGCTGATACAATCTCACATTCTGACTACTACCTTTTGCAACTTGACAAACTCTACAGCTCTGCACACATCTCTTAACATCCTTATGAATCTGGGGCCAAAAGTACTTTTCACTCACCAATGCAATTGTTTTATCAATGCCAAAATGTCCAGCTAAATCTCCACTATGCTTCTCTTTTATTAGGTTCTCTCTCATGGGACTTTTAGGTATGCATAACTGAACTCCCTTAAATAACATCACATCCTGAATGAAGTAATCCAACCATTTGCTCCTATCAACCATAACCGGTTCTCTACATGATTTCCAAGGTTCTGCAAAATCCTGGTCTTTGTCATACAAGGTCTTCAAATTTTCAAAACCTAATACTGTCACTCTCATTTCTGTCAGTAAATTCCTTCTCCTACTCAATGCATCAGCAACTTTCTTAGATTTCCCATTTTTATGTTTCAACACAAAGGTGTAACTCTGCAAGAACTGTACCCATCTCATATGTCTCTGATTCAACTTAGTCTGACTGTTCAATATTGCAAAGATTGATGATTTGTATACAACACAAACTCCTTAGGCAACAAGTAATGTCTCCACTTCTTCAAGGCTTGAACTATGGCATCAAATTCTTGATCATATACTGAATATCTCTTCCAGGCATCATTCGATTTGTCATTGAAATATTCTATTGCTCTCCCTTCTTGACTGAAAAATGCTCCTATTGCTGTTCCACTTGCATCACAATCCACTTGAAACACCTTATTGAAATACGGTAAAGCCAACACAGGCTTCTCAGTCACTTTCTGTTTCAACAACTCAAAACTTTTGTTTGCTCTCGTGGTCCACTTGAATTCCTTCTGATCTCTCCTCATGGTTTCAATCATAGGATTACAAATTGAATTGAAATTTCTGATAAACTTCCGGTAAAAACTAGCCAATCCATGAAATGATCTTACCTCCCCAATGCTTTCTGGTGTAGGCCACTCAACAATGGCTTTCACTTTCTCAGGGTCCATCTTCAAACCATCCTCAGATATCACAAAGCCCAAATAGACTAACTCATCCTTCATGAACGTGCACTTCTTGATATTGATGAGTAACTTTTCTTCTCTCAACCTTTGCAAAACTTGTCTTAACTGCAACAAATGCTCCTCTTTTGTCTTATTGAAAATTAGAATATCACCCAAATACACAGTAACAAAGTTACCCAAGAATTTCTTCAAACCATTCTTCAAAGTACTTGGTGCATTAGTCAATCCAAAAGGCATCACCAACCATTCATATAATCCTTCATTTGTCTTAAATGCCGACTTCCATTAATCACCTTCTCTGATCCCGATCTAGTGATATCCACTCTTCAAATCTATCTTTGTAAAGTACTTTGCTCCACTCAAACAATCCATTATATCATCAATCCTAGGCAAGGGAAACCGATATTTCATTGTGATCTTGTTTATTGCTCTTGAATTGGTACACATCCTCCATTCTCCATTCTTCTTAGGTGCTAATACTGCTGGAACTGCACAAGGGCTCAAACTTTCCTTGATCAAACCTTTCTTCAATGGCTCGTGCACTTGTCTATTCAGTTCTTTATTCTTCGCCGGTGTTAACCGGTGTGCAACATTGTTAGGCAAACTAGCTTCGTGAACTAAGTCCATGCAATGACTAATACTTCTAACAGGTGACAATCCATTAGGTACATTATCTGAAATGATGTCCGCATACTTTGTCAGCAAATCTCTTTATTTCTGTCGGGTGTTCTCCTTTCGGTTCCGGTCTCTCAGTCTTCTTAGGAATTAAGGCAAAACACACATTCTTATGTCTCAGTCCATCCATGAACTTCCTTCCATCTACTAGACAGATTCTGGTATTTGTACAAACTTCATTTTTGACAGGTTCCTCTAAAGGCAATAGGGTTTGCTTCATCCCATTGGCGACAATAGTGTATGTATTCTTCCTCCCATCATGTATTGCCTGTCTATCAAACTACCACGGTCTTCCCATCAAAAGATGACAAATGTCTATAGGCATAATGTCACACAACTTCATCATGATAATTCCCAATTTTCAAATTTATTAAACATTGTTCACTTACTAACAACTTATGTTCATCTTGAATCTATGCTATCTGGTAAGGCTTAGGGTGTTTCAATCTCTCCAATTTCAACTTATTCACCATCTCTTTTGAAACAAGATTATTTGAATTACCACTATCAATGACAACTTTACAACACTTACCAGATACCTTACATCTGGTCTTGAACAAGTTGTTCCTCTCTAAGGGTTCTTTATCTTCTCCGGTATGACACAAAGCTCTCCTCATCATCAACAGTTCTCCATCTTCCGGTTTATTGTCTGATATGGTGGGGTTCTCTTCCACCACTGTCGCTCTTTCGGTAGCCTCTGACTTCTTACTTTCAAATGCACGGTGTCCTTCTCCTCCACATTTAAAACAGGTTCCTCTGAATGTCCTTTTGTCTTGTCTTCCAAAGTTCTCATTCCGGTAACCATCCGAATCTCTCCTCCGGTAGAAATTTCTATCATCCTTCCGGTATGAATTACCTTCCTTGCTCACTCCCTTGTCCTTGTTCTGATCTGTACTGGTTCCTCTTCCTCCGTCGTATCCTCTTCCTCCTTGAAATCTTCCTTCGGTAAACCTTCCATCTCTATGTGTCTGTCTCTGCTCATGCTTCTTATTCATTTTCTCTTCAGCGTTTATTGCAGACTTGTAAGCCTCTTCAACATTCTCTAATTTGATCATACCGAGTTCATCTTGTATAAACATCGGCTATCCGTTCAAATATCTTGCAATTTGTTCAATTTCATCATCCACATTACTATATCTGATGTTCAACTTGCAAAATGCTTGGGTGTACTCCTTCACACCAGATTCCTTCTGTCTTAGGTTTTGTAACTTTCAGAACAAATCTACTTGATAATTTGCCGGGACAAACTTTCATTTCAACTTAGCAATCATCCTATCCCACGTCTTAATCTTTTCTTTACCTCTTCTTTGCCTATCAACTCACTAGTGCTCCCACGAAAGAGATGCATGACCCTTCAACCGGGTACAGGCATACTTCACCTTCCTTTCTTCTGCCGTGTTTTCAAAATCAAAATACTTCTCCATCTCTGAGATCCAATCCATCAATTCATCTGAATCTAACTTTCCATCATATTCCGGTGGGGTAAAATGAGGTTTAGTGTTTGCCCTACTGAAAACCCTTAAAAACCTTTCCTCCTCGAGTTCAACTGTCGGTAGGTTCACTTGTTCTGTCGGGGCTTCTTCTCCTTCATCTTGGCTCACGTCCTGAATATGTCGGCCTCTTCTCTGGGCTGTCTCCACGAGTTCTAACCGGGCTGCTATTCCTCGCAACATCTCCATTACAACAGGGTCTGGATTCCCACGCGCTCCACCATTCCTAGTTCCTCTTCGTGCTATTGATCCATGCTAGTCCTATGCAATTGTAGGTAGGATCCACAATCCGCCACCCTACAACAAGCTTTAGGACACACAACCACTGGAACAAACTTCGCTGTGATACCACTTGGAGCAGTCGCCTATGAGGAGGGACCTCGAGGAGATCAGTCCAAACCGGTCAGCAAGAGTTAACACAACGAAAACACACATATATGATGGAGGCAATGCATAACATATAGTTTTATTGCATGAAAGTTGATTACATCCAATCGATAACAACCGGGTTACAACATACCGACACACAGACCTGGTAGAATAGGTCCACACCGGGACCTTGAATCGAAAGATCTATTTTCTAGGCACAGTCTATCTTTCTGACACTGCTTGATTCTCTGATTGATTGCATTCTAAAGCATGATTACAAATATATATATCGATCCAAAAGGATATGGTCGGCCCAAAAGGGATCAAAACCCTAACGTGCAAAAATGAATGAGGTCGCCTCAGCCAAGAGATTCCTCCAGAAAATCAAAAGGATGAAACGCAGAAGGTCGGTCGCATGCCAAGCAACATCGAGATCAACACCCTAGGCTCTGCAAGCTTCAGAATGTGTTCTGGTAGATCACAAGAATAGGTCTTAGGCAACTGGTAACAAAGGAACAATCGGTAACAAGAAACTATCAAGGAAACCGGTAGCGACATCTTGCTGAAAAGTGATCCAAATGAGATGCGGTTAGAAAGCAAGCAGGATGATCAAGTGTTCAAGTAGAATCCAACTCCATAGGAACCAGTGAGCCAAAACCGGGACACACAGAAAGGAAAAGTGAAACTGCAAATAAAACATAAAAGAAAATGTTTTTGGTTGATGCAAGATTGCTGTGAACCGGGGATGCTCCCTCATCAGAATTGATCATAGGTTAATGTACATGTTACTTTAGGATCACTTTGCCTATATTTAGCATCAAAGTGTACATCTCGATGCTACTACATTTCTCTTATAGTCTAGTATCCTTAGTTGTTAATTCTTGTTAAATATCACCTCTAAGAGCATCTACCCAGTCCTAGTTGAGCCAAAAGAGTAATATAGATTATCGATTCTCATTTCTTGGCCCTAAAACATTCAACATATATAGATGAATCTTTGTTGTCCTCAAGTATGCCAGTGCTTGGCGTTGAGGTTGAAGCTATGTTTTGTGATTGTGGAGTTGTGGTTGTGTTACCTAATGCACTACTCTTGGTTAATCATTTATTTTCTCATGAATTAATTATGGGAGTAGATGTTGTGATTCTTGATTTTGTGTAGCGTCGTGTATACTTCAAAGAGGTCAATGAATATGAGTAGTTCTATAAAAAAAATACACCATATTATAGATGTACGCTAACTAGTGTATATAGAACTTATATAGTTCAATAAAGGTTCTTTATCCTTCTCTATTACATTAATGGTCAAAAGGTATGCGGAAGAAGACTAATATCAATCTTGAGTTGGATGGAGTGATGGATGAGGGAATCACATCATGTTAAGGTGCACTAAATCTAAGTAGGTCAGCTTGATATTGAACAAGGGTTCCCGCTAGTTGATCTTTTCAAAAATTATTTTGATGAGACAACACATGATGCGTTAATTTATTGAATATTAATAAAATTAATAAAATTACAATCTAAAAAATATAAAAAATTACAATCTAAAAAATGACTTACACGTAATGATTCATATGGATCATTACATTTCCTATTATAGTCTTCCAATTATTCAGGTTGCTCAAAATGTAGAATAAGAACACACAACTAAGCACATAATAAGATGCTATGATTATTTTGTAGACTCTCTTAAAACTCTTATTTGGAATCGTAATTTTGAGTGTCCCATAATGTGGCATATCTGGGGATATATAGAGTTGGACATGAGCTTTAACCTAGTTGTAATATATTTGGACTTGAAATTTGTCCATGCAAAGTTGAGATGAAGCACAACCATTACAAGCACTAAGTGAATAGGCAATTGTAAAGACAGTTTGTCATGAACAATAAACTTAGTAGAGGAAAATAAAATAAATTTTAGTATATTGTATAGTGAGAACGACCCTCTTAATAGCCATAATTGGCTACACCAAATTTGCTTTTTTTTGATAGAGTTTTATCCTTTTGTTAGATAATAAAGTGGTTGACATCATGACATAGACAAACCTGTGTTGTTAGTTATAATTTGGCATTGGAGGAAGCAAGAGTTTTGGAAGTGGTTTGAATAATTCATCTTAGTAAAAATAATGAGCATTAAAAGCATAAACAATTCTTATACTTTATTCTCCTCTAACATTATCAATTTTTGTTTTGATAGCAAGTTTGGTTGTAAACATTGTAGGTTGTAGATCTTCAATCTTTTGGAAACGATAGATACGCCAAAATATACAATTCTATTCAAGGAATAGAATAACTATGAGGCGCAACAAGATATTGAATCATGCCTCCAAAGATTGCTACAAATAAATTTTCATGGATTAAATAAATTTTTTTTCTCATGTCTGGAGAAAAATCAGGGGTAAACTGTTGGCATTATGTGAACCGGCATGAGCCTCATGTAAACTGGCATGAAGACATAATGATATTGTATGTTGTCATTGATGTCAATATGAGACATAGTGTTAACCGGCTTGGCGAAGAAAGAGATATCGACATATGTGTGAACCGGTATATGCCAAAGTGAAGCGACACATTTGTTCAAAGTGAACCGGCATGCAGTTATGGGAACCGGCACATGGAAGCACTGTATGACTACCGGTTGGTAAGGCAGCTTCCACTTCAGGGTTTCCGGTTGGAGTATTTCATGTCTGTGTGACTCAATCGGTGATCTTTGTGTGGTGCGTTAGCAGTATTATGGAGGACAGATCGTGTTGCCACGTAAGCTCTGTGCGCGTGAAGGATCTTGCATGAAGAAGACTATTCCTATCTACCTCGGGAATGTGCGAAGTCTGTCAAATGGTGATAACGCGTGATGGGTTATCAGCCGCCATGAAAACGGTGGATAATGGACGATGGAGAATGTCTTGAGATCGACTCAAGACTGGTGCATTTAATGCAGTATGTTTCAACGGTCAAGATCGAACCGTTTGAATTGCTCAACCTAACAGGTTTAGGGTTTAAGGTTTTTGCTACCGACTTGTATGTTCCCTATAAGATCGGTGTTAGGTTTTTGTCTGGAGTTGTTGGCAAAAGTTGTGAGTGTGTATCCAACGAAAGTGATACAAGATTCTTGCCAGACCATAGGAGAGAAGAGATACCTGCAAAGTGTGTGTGCAGAAGGAAAAGAGGAGCCTAAACGGATCTGTATTAGTATTAAGTACTGTTAACAGATCATTGTAATACCTGTTGATCTCTAACGACTTCAACAGTTGCAAAATCCCCTAACAGGGTAGCCTTAACTGGCTTGATTCAAAATCCCTTAAATCGGGTGGTCTTAACCGGCTTGCTGTAAATCCCTTAACCAGGTAACTTGAAGCTAATGAGTTCTGAGAAGGTAGAGAAGCTTAGGAGATCCTTTCAGCTATTGAGTTCTTAAAATCCTCTAACAAGGTGACCCTACCGGGTTTAAGCCTTAACCAGGTATCCCTTAACCGGGTGATCCCTAACAGGATCGGTTCCTACCAGAACCTATTGTAATTTTCTTAACCGGACAAGGCTCCTAACAGAGCGGACTTCTAAAGAGTTCAAAAAGCAGCTTGTGGGTATTCATCCCCACCGTGGTTTTTCCCATTTGGGTTTCCACGTGAAAAATATTTGTGTCATGTGAAATGCTTTTGTCTTGTGATGCTTTGTTTTATCTGTTATGCACATGAAGATTCTATGTTTTATGCCTGTCTATAAAACATGTTGAATTCACTGTTGTGAAGATTTGATGGTTAAGTCTATTATTTCATGCATGAGAATATTATGACAATGTGGTATTGAGCTAAGAGAAAAGCTTAGTGAGTGACCGGTTCATGACTGATTGAGGTATACTGGATGCTACTGGTTGCACTCTGTTTTACCGGTATCTCTATTTATCAGTCATTAAGAGTGTTTGCTGTCAAACCGGTTTTGAACTGTATTTGTGCCTGTACTGATTCACCCCCCCCCTCTCAGTACCGGTTTGGTACTAGTGGTTCATCATTGAGTTATCATAAACATATCTATATAATCTTAGAATTCACTTTCTAATAAAGTGATGTTATTAAAAAAATGAAATTCGCAACACTTTTTTTCTTTGTCGCGTTAGACCAACACAAAGAATGAAATATGGTTATCTAAATATCCAAGGAACAAAAAATTCTTTATTGATATGTTATTAGAACATTGTTTAAAGCAAAAATGTTAGAAAATTTTCTTGTTCATTAGAGGAATAAATGCCTGCTTTGTAGTGATTTTCAATTTCTATTCTTAATTTTTTGAAGCATTTGTCCAAAAGATAACCTTCACAGAACAAATTAATAAATGTTACCGTGAAAATTGGAAATTCTTGTGCATATTACAAATTGTTATAGTATCCCTCATGTCACTCCTAAGTGAGAATGTTTCTATAATGTTGATTTCGTTATTATAGAGTGATGAAGTGTGAAATTGGAGGAGAATTGGCTTGAATATTGTAGGAGAGTTGTTTGAATAGTGCTTATGCTTTGTCGATGTTTTACTCGTATATGTTTTGGTCGTTGGTGTTGCAATTGTTGGTTCTGGTCAAGGAAGTATGTTGGCAGTTTAATGACTGGTGTAGAGAATACTCCTCATTGCTCTACATTGATGCCTTTGCTTTTACAACGTGGAGGATATGCTTATAATGTTTGTGCAATGTCTCAGTTTAGTTTCCGAGAGATTAAGTGCATTGATAGTTTGTTTGTGATGCTCTGTTTGAGGATTGTGTTGTCTAGGCATTCGAGCATGAAGAATTTTGTATTTGTTTTGGTTGCGACAACTTGTTTAGGCTTGACAATGAGAAATAAGTATTTGGGAATAATGGTGGATGTTAAAGGAACATTCCTATTTGGTTCGCATGTTATTGGTTTATTGTTTTAGTGCCACGTTGTGTCTATTTTTGGTTTTCAAGGTTGTCTATAGTTGTCTGGTTGAAAGGGTCTGTTCCTTTGCTTTCAATATACTTTTGGGGATTGTGTCTTGCTTTAGAGGATGTTTTAAGTTGTATTTGGGTCCTAACAAGTTGTGTGTGGATCCACATTGAGAGAATTCATCTGGAAGATGTGTTTTTGGGTTGCCTGGTTTTGTATTCCATGTTTTACCTACATGTTACCCTATTCTTGACTTGGAAGGATGTTTGACAACATGTGTGATGTTTGGGATTTCTTTGGACGATGTAATAAGTTGTTTTAGGTTCTGTCCATCTCTTGGATAAGACTGCTTTCACTGTTATTATGTCTTGGGGGCCGACTTTTTGGGATCACTTCTTCTACCTTGTTCTTGTCGACCTAATTGATGTTTTGTGATGATCCAGATAGTATATAGAAGATTAAATTAGTATGGATGTGTGAATTGTGGAAGATGAGAATTTGATGTAGTAGATGAGTGTGGTGAATGTATTGTAGCTGAATGGGCAAATGGTTGCTTGAGGCAATGATTCAAGAGCAACTACATTGAAGGGAGACTGGCAGATGTTATGATGCTAAAAGGCTTATACTTTGTAATTCATATATCATGTATCTTGCCCTGAGGCAACGAGTGTCAACGTGCAAGTTCTTTGTATCTTGCCCCAAGGAAGTGATCTTTTTCCTACAAAACCTTCTGGGAGTGGTGAGCTTCCTTGGACAGTGAGAAGTCAGTAACTCGTCAAGCTCACACTGAGAATCTTCAACTTATCTTTGAAAGACTTCGATTGTGTAAGATGAGAATTAATCCTCTTAAATTTGTTTCTCGACCGATTGTACGATTCCATTTATGCTACTATTGAAGAAAAATGTGTATTTCAAGTAGAGTGAAGAATGTGAAAAGGTTTTTGATTCCATGAAAGAGTATTTGGCTAATCCTCCCATTTTTATGTCGGTTATGCAAGATAGACCCTTTCTTTTGTATATCTCTGTGTCATCTAATGGTCTTGTAGGCTTATTGGCTCACTATGACGATGATGGTACAAAGAGAGCAATTTATTACATTAGCCATGTTCTCGTCGATTATAAAACCCTATACTCTAAATGGAGAAACAATGATTGGCTGTTGTTTTCATAGCACAAAAGCTTAGACATTATCTCCATCAAGCAAAGACACAGGTTGGTTAAGAATGGAGTTCTTAAACATCTCTTTTCTAAATCTGACCTCTTTGGAAGGTTAGCTAAATGGATGATATTGCTTTTGAAGTTTGATGTGAAATTCAAAACTTAGAAATCAATTAAAGGTGAAGTCGTCGCTAATCAACTAGCAGAGGCTCCTTCACCTAAATTGTTTCCTACTTTAGATATGTTTTCGGATGATAATTTATTCACAATCAGCCATGAGCCTATATGGGATTTGTATTTTGATGTGTCAAGGTGTAGTGTCAATCTCACCTGAAGGTAAACCAATTCCCCTATCCTTTTGACTAGAGTTTGACTGTCCTAATAATATCGTTGAATACAAAGCCCTTATTATTGGTACAGTTACACATCCGTATTCATGGAGACTCTGAACTTATTGTGAGTCAAATCGCAGGAATATAATGATCTAAGTAGTCTAATTTGTCTCAGTATAGGGTCTTAGCTTTGACTCTCCTAAGGGGCTTTGCTTCCTACATCGTTAATAGAATATCTAGGAGACAAAATCGTCACACAGATGCAATGGCGAGCACCGCCTCCATTGTACACCCTGACTATAGTAGAGATGAGTATCACTTTGTGATGCATTTTTTTGGCTCTCCAGCCATTTGTGATCGACGTAAACCTGATAGTGTTCTTTGCGCTCATGTGGGCTCAGGGGAATGGTTTTCTCATATCTTTAATTATGTTAAGTCTCAAAGCTTTCTCGATGATGTTAATAAGAACGCTACTGTCCGGATTCGAAAAATTGCAGCTCGTTATATGATATTATCTAATGTTCTCTATCGTGGGTCATACAATGGTATTCCTCTTTGCTGTTTGAGTAAAGTAGAGTTACCCGACACCCTTAAGGAAGCCCATTCAAGATTTGGGCGCGGTCATTTTGGTGGTAAATCTTTGGTCCACACACGTTTTCATATGGGATTCTATTGGAAAACTATGGAGGAAGATTAATTTTTATTTGCCAAGTAGTGTCGTCAATGTCGACAACATAGCAATCTCATTCAAGCTCCTGCCCAGGAACTCTGTACTCAAACTTCTGGCTGGCCATTCCAAACTTGGAGAGTCGATATTATCTAGAAAATGTCCACCCCTTCTTTTAAAGGACATACCTTCATCATAATCACCATATATCACTTTGCAAAGTGGGTTGAATAGGTTCCGTTGAGATCTACCACTACTAAAGCAATTTGTGGTTTTCTTGTAAACAATATTATTTGTCATTTTGGATTGCCCTCTAGCCTTGTTTCTGATAATGGGACTTCGTTTAAGAACAAGGAGGTGAAGTAATTTCTCAAAAAGTTTCATATTCAACATAGATTTTCTACACCTTACTAACATGAATCTAGTGGTCAGACATAATTAGCTAATAAGACCATTTAACAGATCCGTTGGAAGGCAATTAGTAAGCACAAAAGGGATTGGCATAGTCAGTTGACCCAAGTTTTCGTACGACCACTGTAGCTACGATATACAAACTTGTGTATTGTGCCAATGTTGTCATGCCCCTAGAGTTGGAAATTCCTTCCTTGTCAGTTTCCTTGAAAGGGTTAATTGATGATGACACCTATTGTACTCTTCGTCTCAACCAACTTGAGTTGCTTGATGAGCGGCTACTGAAGGCTCTACAACACATCCAATCTTACCAATCATCTTTATCTAAATAGTACAATTAACGTGTCTTTTCACACAATTTTAAAGCGGGTGACCTCATTCTCTATGAGAACTAGAGAAATGTAAATGTGCCACCAGACGAAAAGCAGAAGTTGAGCCCTAATTGGTTAGTTCCTTTCATAGTCACCTCTATTTTCGGTTCTAATGCTTACAATCTATTGAGGATGGATGGAACACCAGTAAAGGATCTCATGAACACCATTCATTTATGTCGATATTATGCATAGATTCTTGCTATGTGCCACAAACACGATACATTGAATATAAAGTTCATAGAATATATATAGGAACACAATCATGCATGTTGTTTCTATGCATGATGTTTTGTGTATTTATATGCATGTGATCATGTTCATGAAAATTTCATCTCTATCTATACCACGCATATCATAATAGATCATCATAGTATTAATTAAACATGTGAAGCACACGTAAAATTAAATCATGATGACATACAATAATAATATATAGGAAAGAAATCAAATGCGTATATCCATAGAAATAAATTTGCTACTTAAACCACGTGTGTGTGTGTGCGCGCATGCATGTGTGTGTGTATGTGCGTGCGTGTGTGCATGGGGGTGTGTGCGTGCGTGCGTGTGCATGCGTTCTTGTGTTTATGTGCGTGT